>NC_137811.1:37827949-37835449 GCF_963921795.1 Nannobrachium achirus | reverse complement strand
CTCCACTAAAATGATATGAAAAATGTAGTTACTAGTTACTGTAGATTTTGATTATAATTACCAATCACTTCAGCCCTATACACATTTCAGCCATTTGAAAATCAGCAGATCTACAAGCTCGCAATGTGGTGATCTTGTAGATCTGCTATTTTCAAAAGATGTTTATGCATTTTGTTCATAGTAAAACTTATGAAATGGGACATTCTGCATAATGAGCACTTTCTACTTTTGGTACTTTAAGTACATTTTGAAACCAATACTTTTGTACCTTTACTCAAGTACATTTTGAATTCCGATCTTCTACTTGTGGCAGTGTATTTCTACATGGCAGTATTGGTCCTTTTACTTAAGTAAAACATTAGACTACTTTTCCCACCACTGGTAGCCAGGCTGTTAAAATCTGGAAATGTCTTGAATTGATTCATCCTATAAGAATGGTTACATACACTTCAGTTTAGAATTGATTCATCCTATAAGAATGGTACACTTCAGTTTAGCATCTAAGTGTTAATTACAGTCAGAGTTCCTGGGAGTGTGTTTTCTCCGTGCACGCATGCAGACAGAAGTCGATGCAGGCCACTGCAAGTCCCTTTCATATTTATTGAAAATCAATATCTGTCTTAAATTTCATTTTAACTGCCCTTAAACAGATCTTAAAGTGATAAAATGTCATTTTCTGAAACCTGCAGATGAGGGATACTCTACCATGACCTTTTCAAATGGCCAGATGTAACCATTGAAGAGGTCTTTGTTGTTGTTGTTGTTGTTTTTATCCATTTTATTTAGTATTATTTTGAATAGAATTGACAAAGCATTTAGCAGATGCTTTCAAATCGATCACAAGTAAGTAATATGAACCATAGTCAACTAGCAGTTCATTTAAGATTTTGATTGATTGAATATTTTATTAGACAAAAATGAAGAACAGTACAAGTGTAGTTAAAACAAAACAAAATGTAGTACAAGTACAGTTAAACACCCTGCCAAAAACGAACACCCCAAATAAGCCCTTTACGGTCTTGTTTACGTTTACGTTGGAGGTCCTTGGTATTCCTTGATAAATTAAGGCTGTCAAGTAATTTTCTATGCGAAATGGTACAAATGAAACCAGTCTATTTTAAGCTGATGGAGGTGGTCTATCGCTACTCTTCCACTGAGAATAATTCTAGATTGTGGTGTGAGTGGAGACACCTACCACTTGACAAAAATCTAGTTATTTGAAGCAGCAGCACACGATTAGGCACTAGATGCTGCACCTTCTTTATTGTAATTCAGACATCGCTACAATTACTTTTCCCTGAGAGGAAATAGAATGAAAATAAAACGTAGCGATTGTAGATTTACCTTCCAGCCACGAAAAACTAAATAGATGTATCACTGACTTATTAGCTGGTACCCCACAGATACCCTGTTGATCCATATCTATCTGTAGCTGCCTCCTATCAGGCAAATGACTTCTGTTTAATGTCTCTTGATAGGGTTTGATGTGGCCTGTTCTGCTCATAGAGTGTCAGCTTGTTCCTTTAACTGTTCTGCCGCCGTTGACAGTCCTCACCGTCATTGAAAGGGTTAATACCATGGCGCCGTTGACGGTGAGGACTGTGAATCTTACTGTATATACAGTAAAGATATTATTACTTACTTAATGTCCGCATCGGTAATGTCGGCGATTTGTTTACAACGCACGTTGGGCGTGCACGCGAAGTGAAGCTCCTCAATGTTAAGTCAATGGAGAGGACCATAAAGAAACTTCATTTAAACAAAATAGCCATTTTGAGACATTTTGCAGCAGATCTAAATGTAAACAAGGCACAAGGCAGGGCGCAGCCATCTTCCTCTTCTTGTCCCACACTGTCATGTGACTAGATGACGTAATCGTTGCCGTCAAGTGATAATCCAAAAAAACAAAAACAACCCCCTTCCAGCCCTTCAAAATAATAGCGGCGGCCTATGGAGGAAACTGCGTGGCACCGAGGCACCAAGCAACCTTCAGATTAAGAGGCACTAATTGTGTTAAAAGCTTACTGGGTTCCCTTTTCTATTAGCCACATTAGGTCATTGTTCCCACATTGCTGTGAAGCATCACTTCAGCAAACCATACTATGTGGACAGTAGGGGTGTAACGATATAGTCATATAGTAACTGAATCGAAAAATCGATTTTAATAGCAATGATATAGCCTACTATATCGTTATGCAAAAGCAAAATATCGTACCGCTTTGTATCGTATCGTTTTACAATGCAGATAATCGGTATCGAATCGTTTTGCATTGCAAATAATCGATTGTATGGAAACTAAGTATTTTGCTTTGTATTTAGCAAGAGGGAAAATAAAAAAGAGGGGTCTAATTCCTTTTTTTTTTACTAATTCCATTCCATATAGCTACTCTTGTTCTATCGATAAATGTGTGTAATCTCTGTGTTCATGTCAAGGTGCAGGTGTGTCCATTTGTGTTGAAATATAATGTCCATGTATTTGCTAGAGAATCTCAGTGTTTACTTATTTATACATTGACTCCGGCCTAACAATGGCTACTGTCTATGACGGTAGTCCCATATGACATGATGGACTGGACTATCTCCATATATAGTGTTCTCCACATCTCCATGTTTAGGCCCTATCGCTCACACCCTAGGTGGGGTTGGCGATAGGGCCTTTCTGTGTGGAGTTTGCATGTTCTCCCCGTGTCTCCTAGGGTTGATACCCTCACAAAAACATGAACAAACTCCCCCCAGAATGATAACAACTAGAATCGTCAGAGAAACGCTGTGGTTGGCCAGATAGTCAAGAATTGGCACGACCTCGCCCTTTAGGGCGAGGTCGCATGTCACCCTGAGGTCGCATTCCACCCTCAGGTGTCATACTAGTAATAGATTTTCCACGTTGACACGTTTCACAGAAAATTTCTTTGCTAAATAGTTTAAATCATAGAATCGTATCGCAATGAATATACCAATATCGTCCATGTATCGTATCGTCAACCATGTATCGTGATGCGTATCGTATTGCTATTAAATGTATCGTTACACCCCTAGTGGACAGTGATGTCACTGCCCCCCCCCAGGGGTATTTAATTGGCCACAGGTGAGAAGCTAGGAGGCATTCTGTCCCCTGGAGGCTGTTGGGTTCACTGAAAACACATGAATGGGGATGAAGGGGTGTGCCACAAGGCCGGAAATGATTGGCACCTTTTTATAGGATTAGTGTCACCTTAATATTCAGGAGCGTAATCCTTTATGGAAGAGCAAGGTTAAGCAGACGACAGAACCACAGAGAGAGAGAGAGAGAGAGAGAGAGAGAGAGAGAGAGAGAGAGAGAATTAGCCCACCTCTGAACAGGATTTAGAATAGAGAGGGAGGCGAGGGGGAGAGGCATGGGGAGGGGGGGGATGCTTTCTGAAACACTGCTTTTGTCCCAGGCCTTGTCAAACATTTAGTTTCATTCTTTTGTTGTGGGGAGTCATGCTTTTGTGTTTGGCCTACAAATGGCCCGAAGAGAGAGAGAGAGAGAGCAGGAGGGGGAAAGATGCCATAGAGGGAGACTTGGAGGGAGGGAGAGAGCGAGCGAGAGAGAGAGAGAGGGAGAGAGCCCACAGGCCCAGAGGAATATAATTTACTCTTATGAAGTAAGCTTAGACACTGAGCTAATAGCCTGGGGGAGAGACCACCATCACACTAAAACCAGTGTTGTTTTTGACAGCAAGTTTTTGATTTAGTTTTAGTCATAGTCTTTTGAATAAAATGTAATTTAGTTTTAGTCATAATTTAGTCACCTGAAAAGTTTTAGTTTTAGTCGACTAATATAAGATTTTAGGCGACTAAATCTACAGTTGATTTTATCAACTGAAATATATTTTGGCAGGCCTTGATGGCATCGTAATGACTGATTTTACAATTGGTTGTGTGCTGAAAATAGCCGATCTACAAGCTCACAACGCGTCGCAGCTATTTTCAGCATGCAACATCTGAGAGCAACCAAACATAAAATTACTTACTAGTCCCTCCCTAATGTTTTAGTAAAGTTTTTATTTTGTTGACGAAATTGTCAATATATTTAGTCTTCGTTTTAGTCATCACAGCTTAGTTTTTATTTAGTTTTTATCTCCTTTTCGTCAGTGAAAAAATCGCAGTCGACAAACATTTTTTTAGTCGACAAAATCAACACTGACTAAAACTTTGACTCTACCTCAATCAACCAGTCAGTTTTTCAGACCTCACATGGGAGGTCTGTTGGGATACTCACTAGCTTAGCCCCCCCCCCCCCCCCCCCCCTCCACCTCTTCCACGGGAACTATGGCAACAAAGGACCCACCCCCCACCCCCCCACCCGCCCTTCGTACACAGCCATTTCTTCTGGCTGCCCCCACCCTCGTCTCCCACTGGGCAGCCCTTGATGGAACAGCTGCTGTGTTGCGTAGCAGCAAATAGCCATCAAAATGCCATCTTTTGCAAGGCCTTCGCCACTATACGCCTGCCACAAGCAGAGGCAGGAGAGGCTGTGTGCGCGTGCGTGTGCATGTGTGTGTGCATGTGTGCGTGTGTATATCGTCACTGTCGGGCAGAAACCTCGTATCTACAAGTTTCAGATGTGTATGTTATTTGTTAAAGTAAAGCCCGGCTTCATCACACAAGACTGTCGGACAAAACTAGTGAAAATAGCAGATATACAAGCACACAACGCCTCGCGAACGGTTTTGGACATACAAGGTTTCCACAAGGTTTCCACCAGACAACGGCGATATGTGCGTGCCGTGCATGCGTGTGTACGAGTGCATGTTGGTGATGATGGGGGGGGGGGGGGGGGGCAACCATTGGAGGTGGTGGAGACGGGCCATAATTGAGCTGTGTTGCATCTTGACGAGTAAAGAGGCACAGTGTAGAAATGGGTTACATTTCCTCCCCAGCTGATTCAAGCCATCAGGCAAAGTTGGAAGGGGAGAGGCTGTGTGTGTGTGCCCGTCCACATGCACGCAAACACGCGTGTGCGTGGGCCCATTCGAGAACGTGTACTTGTGTATCTGCACATGCGTGTGTGCGTGCGTGTGTAGGAGTGTGTATGTGTGTGTGTGTGTGTGTGACTGTAACGCTGCATGGTGGCTGGGTGCCTGCCTAGTGTGTCCCTAGTACTCTCTCTCCCTCTCTCTGTCCTTGTCTCTTCCTCTCTCTCCCATGACAGGGTGTGCAGTAGATGTTTGGGCCTGATAACGGTCCAGTGCCACTTCCTGGTCTTACTGATAAGCTCCCTATATGCTGCAGATGGCTATCACTTAAAGGCTCCCCACACACACACACACACACACACACACACACACACACACACACACACACACACACACACACACACACACACACACACACACTACCTGTTGACCAGAACTGGCACAGACTTGCCTTGGGCATGACGGAGGCAGCAGAGACTCTGGTTATCTGCCTGAGTTTGTGTGTTTGTCTGTGTGTTTGTGCGTGTGTGTGCGTTTGTGTGTGTGTGTGTGTGTGTGTGTGTGTGAGAGAGAGACAGACAGAGATACATAGAGAAACATGGACAGAGAGATGGGAAAAAAAGAGCCTGTGTGTTGTTTGTGTCATTGCTCTCATACACACTCATACAGTGCATGCATGCACGCACGCATGCATGCACTCACACACACACACACACACACACACACACACACACACACACACACACACACACACACACACACACACACACACGCACATGCACACACACACACACACACACACACACACACACACACACACACACACACACACACACACACACAGTAAATCCTACACACACACACACACACACACACACACACGCACACACACACACGCACACACACACACACACACACACACACACACACACACACACACACACACACACACACAGGGGCCCCTGTGAGAGGTGGAGTGATGTATTGAGGGAGAGGGCTGATTAATGAGGAACGTTTATTAGAACATCTGTGTCAAAGATGGCGGCGAGAGAGAGGGAGAAAGAGGAGAAGGCACCCTGGCAGCGTCTTGTTTGTTGCCTTACCCCAGATCTACCGTAAATAAAATATATGCCAGGCTGGAGGAGAGCAGTTTAATTATCACAGAGTTTTAAAAGGCAGAATTCCTGTGGTTTTTACATCTATTCCAACGCCACATTTTACACTTTTAGTTGTACCCCAGTGTCGCGCAACAAAAACAGCAGATCTATTATAGCTCATAATGCATGGCGCTGCGCTCTACATGGCTTGTAGATCTGCTATTTTTGGTGTGCGACATGACGCGCAAACAAGTATAAATCAGGGGTAAAGGCTCTTTATCTTGAGCGTCTAAGCAGGTGACATTGTTTGATTCAGTGGTGTGTTCTAGATAATCCAACTACTGGTCGTGGAGGTGCGCTACAGCGTTTTCAATGGATGAAATTGTTTGTAGAGGGCTGTGCTTGACCACGAAAAATGTCGGCAGGTCACACTACATATACTGTATAGCGTAACACGGTAGAACACACCACTGGTTTGATTCAGTCGTAATTGTTGAGATACCGTATCAGGATCACTTATTAGGAGCAATCCAAAAATCACAACCTCCATTCACATTACTGTTTGTACAGTAGCTCAATGAACCGCGTGAATGTGGGGCATGAGGATAGCTGACTGGATAGTGTGAAGACCTCATTAATCAGTATATATTATACTATACTATATAGGCCTACTACTGTAGTATACAGATGTGCCATTTCAAAAATTCACACGTCCTGCCTTTGGCAAGACAGTAGATTTTCAGGGCATTTGCAGAACATAGACCATAATATGACCTTTTCTGACTTTGAAGATTAAATCTACCTATGAAGGTGGATTCTGCTTTTCAATGGGAATGGAGTGGTTTCTTGCCATTTGTGAGTTTCTGCAAACATATGCTCCATTCTCCATAAAAATTTGAAAGGCAGAACAAGGAAAGAAACCTGTGGAGAAAATGCATTTGCTGGACATTTGCAGGAAAATATCAGCAAACACTGAAGAGTTGAAACGGCACATCTACACACAAACACACACACATATACTTCTTAATTTGTCTATTTCTGATACTGTTATCGTATCAATAACAGAGAAAGTGCTTCTTAGATAAAATTCAGATAATGTATAATGATGTAAATACATCATCGTAAATACATTATCTGAATTTAAGCCGTTGATCTGTTTAGGAATAGAGCTTGTAGATCTGCCATTTTATGACACGTATATTAAGGCTTTTATCCACAACCACGGTGGCCTTCATTCAGTTCAGTAAGCCTCTTCCTGGGGCTGCCCCTGGCTCACGTGCATGGCTTCCACGCAGAGGTCAGGAGTTCGAAGTTCAGAGTCAGGACTGTCGCCAAGACGTGCATCTTTCCCACCTGCTGCCTTCCTCTTTAGTTGAGGAGGGGCAGACCCCCCCCACTGCCTCACACTGTGTGTGTGCGTGCGTGCGCGCGTGTTCGCGTGTGTGGCGTGCCGCCTTGCTGCT
>NC_137811.1:37787949-37817949 GCF_963921795.1 Nannobrachium achirus | reverse complement strand
TCTCACTCTTTCTCTCACTGCCCCCCACCCCTCCTTCCTCTGACCCACCCCCCCCCCCCCCCCCCCCCCCCCCCCCTCTCCCTTCATATCCCTTCACCATGCGCTGCAGGGCCTGCTGTCTGAGATCCTACGCAAGGAAGAGGACCCTAAGACGGCATCCCAGTCTCTGCTGGTCAACCTTCGTGCCATGCAGAACTTCCTGCAGCTGCCGGAAGCCGAGCGAGATCGCATCTACCAGGACGAGAGGGAGCGCAGCCTGTCACAGGCGTCCGCCATGGGCCCCGCCCCGCTCATCAGCACCCCGCCCCTCCGGCCCGTCCAGGTAACAAGGTTTTCACCCCCCAAAAGAACACACAGATACAACGGGCTGTCGGACCGCATATTAGAACAGAAGTTTAGGGAATACCTTTTGAAATCCACAGGCACAATGTAAAAACGGTGCATGAATACATAATTGCATAGGGTGAAATGTATGGTTCCTTTATTGCTGAGCGAGCTGTTTCAAGCCACGGCCATCAACCACCGCTCTTAATTTATTGTTGATATCGATTGACAGGTTGGAAATTGTGAGGGCAGAAGGTGATGGCTCCATAAATCCAGCATGCCGGGTACTGTAAGAGCTGTATATCACATAAATAGAGGTCTGATCATGTTGAGAGTGTCTTTAGACAAAAATGACTTAATTATTCCACTGAAAACAGCGTTGACTCAGCCTTTTATTCAGTTTTCTTCGAGCGACAACTGACAAAAGGGTCTCGCGACGGAGTCGGAGTGTAAAGATTGATTCATACTTTGTTGCGTGCCGGTGTTATGCACTGAAAATAGGCAATCTACAAGCTCACAATGTGTGGGAAAACCAACGTGTTGTCAGCTTGTAGATCGTCAATTTCCGGCTCTGGGATGTCAGAATGTATTTGCAGAGGACTTCTGCAAATGTCATGAGACACATGCCACTCACAGACACATGCCAGTCATAGACACACGGCACTCACTGACACATTCTGGTGTCACAGAGGCAGAGCCACCACATGCATTCTGTTACACACCTCAGAGTCACAAACCTATTGTGACAGACCGTCAAGCTGTCTGGACACAGGCATGTTACGTCATACCCATATTTCCTGCATCCTTCTCATCCTCTACTCACAGGCGGAGAATGGCTACACAAACAAGGGCTAATTTTGCTTGCTAATTATGACCTTTTCTATGGCTAATCATGGCACCATTAACAACCTTCGCTTTCTAAAAATAAACCTGGCACGGTAACGACAAGAGCATTGAGAGATCCAGCACCACTCTGTCTGTCTGATTCCTGATTTATCTCCTCTGACTGTCGTGCCACAACTTGCCGCTCGCACCGTAAATCAGCGTTCCTTGTTCAAAAAGGTATATGGCAACTTTTTGCCACTTAAGCCCATTTGATGTGCGGTCAAGTGTGTCTGGGAGGTGAGAGGGGCTGACAAAGGCCACCTCTGTCCTGTCCTCTCCTGTCCCTGCTGAAGATAGAGCTTTGAGTTTGGCGAGGACGCATAGAAAGAGATGGAGGAGAAAAGAAAGAGGTTCTCCTCTTCGAGCTCAGGGCCACCCAGGTCCAAAATGGGAGACTCCCCTTTTTAACGGCATGTTGAGATCACAGCAGCTGCCCTTACAAAGCTAGAATGACAGAGGCCATTTCTGAACCAGTGGTTTTGACACGTTACAGTTGACCGCCCGTCCTCACAATGGAAAGACTGTGTCAGCTCAGGACAAGGCTTCAGAGCGAGAGAGTGGACCTTTGTATGATGATGCATTGAAGTTAAAAAGCAGGGTTTGAGCTATCAGACAAGACATACCTCTGTTGATGGTCCCTAATTCTGTTTGCATCAGTCCTCTTTCCCAAATGCCTAGGATCAGGAGGTGTCTCCACCTTTTCACGATTCAATCATTTCATTACGCGAATTACCAGACATTAGTATCAGAAGTGCGCTTGTGTCCTGTTTACATCAATCTGTGAGTAATAACAGAGAACCTTTAGTATCGCTGAAAACAACCCACAAAAGATTTGCCTGTAGGGTCATCAGAGGCCATCACATAACAAAAATAGAACTGATAGATAGGGGCTTTAATGGTGCACGTGTTTGGCCAACGAGAAGAGCATTTCATTGTCAAAATGCCAAATATCCAAAAAATATTTACCCTTTTTGTTATCTTTGACTTTACAATTCTGTTAACACGCTGTCATTTTACCTACAAATTCCCACCTGTACTGTATGCCTTGCTCCCATAGATATATATCATGACTGTAAATCAGTGTGCCACTACACAAGGCAGTTGACAAGCACACATAGACACGGCGCGCACACACATGCACACGCACGCACGCACGCACGCACGCACGCACACACACACACACACACACACACACACACACACACACACACACACACACACACACACACACACACACACACACACACACCTACACCTGGCCATATGCCAGCCTCTCCTATGGAGCAATGTGGTGTGAATTTAGCCACATAAATCAGTGAGGGTGGCAATTGAGTCAGAGACAGAGGAGGGTTTTTATAGGCCTCATAAAAACAGATGCAGGCGTACGTCTTGTGTCACGTGTACCGCTGGGTGGCTCAACTAACCGAGCCAGTTAGCGCATGTCCCGGCCTTAGCAATTAACTTGACACGGTAACCTACCTCTCAGACTGACAAGTTTTGCATTCACGCCGTATCGTAAAATGGCCCTAAATATCCAGGAATGCTTCGACATTCCAGATTCACCACAAAATGTTACGATTACTGTATGTGGTATTCTTTTTACCCCCCCTTTTTTGGGGTTGTTGTTGTTTTTATAAAGCCCCAAAAGGGGCTCATGTTAGGTGTCTAGACTAATGTTTGAATATATGTTTCTTCAAGCGCACATTGTTTTGCGAGTATGTAGCTGTGTGGGTTATTAGTGGTTGATTTGAATAACATGTTCTCATACCCATGGATTTCTTTCCTTTTTTTCATATCGAATGATTTGTATGCTAATGGCTCTTGGGTAATGTTTTTATTTGGATATTTGTTACCCTCTGAAAAGGTTTCCTCAAGACACGACAAGCCCTTGAATGAAACATGATTTGATATTTCGCTTTAGCATTTTATTTTCTAATCAGCAAACAATGACGCTGACGTAAGAATATCTTTTCACTCTGTGCTTACAAAGAAGAATACTTCTTTGTTTGCGTATGTGAGCATGTGGGTACATCAGCATGCATGTATGTGTAGAGTGCAAGTGAATGCTTGCTCATGTGTGCGTGTGTGAGTGCCTGCAAGTGTGTGCGTGGCCGCGCGTGCTTTTGTTTTGTCCAATTCCCTCTTGTGAGCCTGAACAAACATGGACATGTTCTGTTTTTGACCCCTCGCAGCCCAGGAGAGAAGACTGTAACAGCGTCAGACCCGAAGACTGGAACCCCCGAATCCCTGTGGGCATCTCCCCTGTAAGCAAATAACACGCGCACGTACGCATACACATGCGCACGCACGAACGCATGCACGCACGCACGCACGCACGCACGCACGCACGCACGCACGCACGCACGCACGCACACACACACACACACACACACACACACACACACACACACACACACACACACATTCTTACTGAAGAAATGACTCATACTAGCTTATAGTTTCCCAACATGCCATTCATTATTATATTAATATGGTACGGTGGACTTCATGGTGTAATGTGCACAGCATATCTCATGGACAAGACATACAACCTATGAAGTTGTTTTATTTCAAATACAAACACAGCCTTCTCATTTTTGGTCAGTAGTGGTTAAATCTTGGTCAACCTTTTTCCCCTTTTTTGGGGGGGGGTGGGGGCTTTTCTGCCTTTATTATTATTCATAGCGTATTGTAGAGATTGACAGGAAACAGGGAACGTGAGATGGGGAGAGACATGCGGTAAAGATTGTCGGCAGCGGGACTCGAACATTCAATACGATGACAATACATTTTGTAGTTGGACATATCAAACAAATACAAAGATACAGTAGACTAGTTATCAGTAACCAAAAACTGACTGTTGTTTCATATGTGATATACTTGTGGTGAACAATCTTTAGACCATCAACCATCGTGCTCTGGTCATGTAACCATGCAACCTGTTTTGTTAAACTGCAATACAATCATCAGCTCCAGTCAATAGAATGAGGGGGAGAAAGAGGTTTTGAAGTGGAAAGAATGGAAACAAGCCCTCAGTGCTTTTCTGTGTTATCCTTTTGGCATCATTGTATAATCGTACCACTGTACCTTTTGCAAACTGTTGATAAAGTATTCAATCAATCAATCAGAGTATTGGCATGCCATATACGGTCAAATCCTTAGTGTTAATTATGTGATGAATTAGAGAATCAAAGAATGTACTACTCATATAGAGCAATGCTTCCCAAACGTTTTAGCTCTACTCAAAAGTTAAAATTAGACGTTTGCCTGGGACCCAAACTAGCCACAAGACCCACCCAACTGGGCTTGGCGCATCCGTCTGGAACTCCATATATGGAGATAAGCGCATCTGGAACTCCAAATATGGAAATTAGGACATACACGTGTCAGGAATCCATAGACGCTACCATGTCACATGAGACTGGCGTCATAGAGGGTATTTCATTATAATGTGACTAAAAACACCCCAAGGAGTTTGGACTATTCTATTCTAATGGTCCATTTTGGAAAAAAAAAACACTCACGATAATCATATCGTGGAGATTTCATTTATCGTGAAATCGTCCTCTGTCGTGCACTCGGATCACCTTTTATTTACTGAGCTGCATATCCAGTACCATTTAAACCCTCTATTGGTAAAACGTACTTAATATGCGTATTTGATATACCGGTATTTCCTTCACTCTCTACCAAATCTCTTTGCCAAAAAATAGCCGATCTACAAGCTCACAACGTGTCGCGTTGGGACGCGTTGTGAGCTAGTAGATCTGCTATTTTTTGGCAAAATTAATATTCTGCCCAAGGATAATGGATGTTGGGGATATTTTGATTATCGCGACAATATCGTAAATCGCGATTTCTTTGGTCACAATAATGGTGATATGAAATGTTCATATGGTCCCATCCCTGCTCTGCACCAGGTGAAGCCGTCTCCTCTGCCCATTGAGTGGAACGGCAAGACGGAGAGCTGCATCCTCAACATCAACTCCACCATCTATGATGAGATCCAGCAGGAGATGAAGAGAGCCAAGGTCTCCCAGGCTCTGTTCGCCAAGGTGGCCGCGTCCAAAAGCCAGGTAAACACAGTAACAATCTGGGAACCTATTCAGTAAAAAGCCAGGTACATACAGTAACAATCTGGGAACCCATTCGGTTAAAGATATGACTTCCGGTTGGTTCTAGCTGAAGTGGCGGAAGTGCTGTGTTTAACGGAAGTTACGTCATGTGCTGCAGGTTTATATTCCCCAGTGAAACAAACACAAAGATTGTAGCTTTTAACTCGCTCTTAATAGGTGTAACGTTGTCTGAATCGATGTTTTTGTTTGTATATCGTTTATTGCGAGTGCAACCGACGGAGTGGGAGACATAGAACAGATTTCTTTCAACGGGGAATACGTTTGCAGGGACACCGCACTGAATTCAGCCCCACCTCCTAGAACTCTCTCTGTCATATCTTCACTAGGCTTTTCTCTTTGCAGAAGAGTAAGCCTGGCTATGCGAGGCTACCTCTAGGGGAACCCCCTGTTTTTTTTTATGTAGAAACAAGAACTCAGTTTGGCTCCTCCCCTTCTCTTAGTCCACTTCCTCCTGGGTGATGGTGTGTTTATTCCTACTAACATCAACACTACATGTTCAGGGCAGTGGTGCTGAACAGCAGAATCTGTCTTAAAAATTACATACATACGCACGCACACACGCACGCACGCACGCACGCGCGCGCACGCACGCACACACACACACACACACACACACACACACACACACACACACACACACACACACACACACACACACACACACACACACACACACACACACACACACACACACACACACATACACACAGAGAGAGATTACATAAGAGAGCATACATATGTTATGCCCATACATGGAGATCCCTATCTGAACCAGCCACACAGATATGGACCATGGTTTGGCCATCTGGCCAGTGATATATATCGATGATGACATCAGGGATCTTCATATATGGGCATGAAAGAGATTTTGGGGAATACCCATATATGGACTTTTACATACCGGTAGGTGATGTCACGTGTAACATCACCAGAACTAGGTGCACACCACCTACTAGTGAATGAAATAACATCTGAAGAGAGAACAACCTGTAACTGTCCACTGCAAACCCCATGGTGGTGATTATAGGGCATAATGACATATGTCTCCTTTATTGTGGGTTCAGAGTCAGGCAGCCGGCAGTGTTTCAACACAAAACAAACCTGTTTATATTAACCATCCTCTAAATGGCTCCCCTAGTTAGACCAAGGGAGCCTCTGTTATCTTCTCCCAGAGTGCAACAGCCCGCTCACACAATGCCAGCTTGTGTGCGCATCGAGCAGGGGGGAAAAAAAACTGTCACATAGTTTAACTCTTTATTAAAAGTAATTAAAGAAAATGCGGGAGCGAGGCGTTATTATTAAAGGTATTTCAACGTGTCTGTCAGAGGCACATGCAGTTGGGGAAGATTTTCACAATAAGTGCTTGATGGAGAAGATGGAGGGGGGGGATAGATCACCAAGGCAGAATTATCGTGAAATATCTGCGCAGGCTTTATTTTTTTTCTTGCTGATTAGGATGATTATAGCCTCAGATAGTTTTGTTTTACCAAATTGCAGTTTGATGCACAAACACTGTTTTTGTTCAGGAGTTCAAAGACTCCTTGGAAGGATGAGGAGGAAAGAGAGAGGGGGTGGGGGTGGGGGACAGAGAGACGGAGGACAGAGAGAGAAAGTGAGAGAGGAGAGAGAGAGAGAGGGAGAGCAAGCAAGGGGAGAGCGAAGCAACCATGGTATTAACTCGCAAATGCCTCTCTTCTCAAATGATCATTTTGTCTGAGAACAGGTTTCCACTGCGCCTCGTCTTATTCGTTCCCTTGCCTCTCTCTCTCTCTCTTCCTCTCTGTCTCTCTGTCTCTGTCTCTCTCTCTCTCTCTCTCTCTCGCTCTCTCTCTTCCTCTCTGTCTCTCTCTCATTCCATTCATGGCGGGCGGGGTGTGAATGTGAATTGAGCAGCAGATAAGAAGTGTGCTAATTACGTCTGTGAAAGGGGGCCTGGGAGAGCACTTATCTCTGGCTCCATCTCGTAATGGGCGTTCCCGGGGCAGCTGCTCTCCCCCCCGTTACTACCCAGCCCCCAGTACCAGTGCCACCACCAGGGGCACTTCCCTGTGCCACACCAGGCTGCCATGCCCAGAGAACCAGCGTTCTGCCTCTGGTTTCCACTCACTGGTCAAGCGACCAAGCCCAAAAGCACATCTTTGCAAATGTCCGATGGGAAATGGATGTGTGTTTTCACTCTGGTTAAGGTTAGGGAGGTATAGGGCAAGCACCGGGACTCCCGTGAAGTGAAGGTTAAGTTGAAGGTCCGTTTTAGCTTCATAAACAAAAAAATTGTGATGAGCTCTGCGTTTGTTAGTGGCCAGTGGGTTTGCAGTCTGGAGCACGGCAAGATCCAGAGGTCCTTATGAGTCCATTTTGTACACATTCATAGTTATATTGACACTCACAGTAGTAGAGAGTAGAGAGGGCGAGTGCAGGGGAGGGGGGGGCGGGGGGGGGGTCAATGTTCACAAGCTGGCAGGAGGCCCATATGGGGTTCAGGGGGAACAACCATGGGGGAAGGGCAGTAGAGTTTGGTACAGTACAGTACATGCATGTCCAGTTGGCGTGCGGTGCCCTCTCTGCCTCCCTGGCACAGCTCAAAGAGCAGGCAGGCACATATTGTTGCGGTCGGGAAGAAACCTCACATCTCCATATTTCAACTTTTTGTATTTTTTTTCACGTAAACGAAGGCCTTCTTCGTCATATAACAGAGTCGTACAAAAGTAGCGCAAATAGGCGATGTTTAAGCTTTCCAAATGCGACGCGTTTTGAGCTTGTAGATCTCCTGTTTTTGAAGTTTTTTGTCTTTAACTGCTGAAAAGCATGAACAAGAGATTAAAACGAAAATAATAACTACAGTACATGGGATCCATTGAAAAGCATGTTCTTTTATCCAGTTCCGACAAAGTAACCATTTTGTAGCCAGACTATATCACTGCGTGGATATGAGTCTGGTAAATTCTTTCTAAGGGGCAGGTAAAAAAAATGGCTCTGGACACTATTGGCGAGACCAGACCAATACTGGGCCCTGATTGGTCACCCCACTCTTCGGGGTGAGGAAATGGATTCACAACGGAGTGGGGCCAGACCCATATCCGCCAAGCCCCATTCTTTTTTGCACCGGCGGATCCGTCTGATTCCAGTCTAACAGTTTTGGACATAGAAGGTTTCTACCCGACTGCAACGTTAGGCAGGTGCCCTGCACGGACTGTTATGAGCTATCTGGGAAGGGCTGAGTGGTTATGCACGGGGTGTACCGGTATGTATGGGTACAGGGTGTATGTATGGTTACAGGGGTGTATGTATGGGTACAGGGTGTATGTATGGGTACAGGGGTGTATGTATGGGTAATGGGTGTACCGGTATGTATGGGTAATGGGTGTATGTATGGGTAATGGGTGTATGTATGGGTATGGGGTGTATGTATGGGTAATGGGCATATGTATGGGTATGGGGTGTATGTATGGGTACAGGGGTGTATGTATGGGTAATGGGTGTATGTATGGGTAATGGGTGTACCGGTATGTATGGGTAATGGGTGTATGTATGGGTAATGGGTGTATGTATGGGTATGTGCTTTGCAGTGTGATAGATGTGATGGAGATGATAGAGAAGAGGAGGGGACGTGAGAAGAGGTAGGGGGGGGGGGGGGGGGCTGGTAGCAGTGGCGGTCCCATGGGTAGAGGAGCAGTAAGCAGGAGTTTACTGATTACTGCATGCTCCACTGAGTGTGTGTGTGTGTGTGTGTGTGTGTGTGTGTGTGTGTGTGTGTGTGTGTGTGTGTGTGTGTGTGTGTGTGTGTGTGTGTGTGTGTGTGTGTGTGTGTGTGTGTGTGAGAGCCGTGTGTGGCGTCTCACACGTGCACATGTGGGTCTGTCTGTGCGTGTGCAGTGGTTAGTGCATCAAACATAGGTGTTTATGTGAGCTGCCTCATTTGAATGTGTGTATATGATGATAGGCCCTGGTGTTGTGCGTGTGTGTGGTTTGTGAGAGAGAGAGAGAGAGAGAGAGTGTGCGTGCGTGTTGGAATGCAGCCACCCTGTCCCCTCATAGGACTCGTAACCACAGAAGGCCTCTGCCAGCTATGTCTCTCTCCCTCTCTCTGTCTCTCTCTCTGTCTCTCTCTCTCTGTCTCTCTCTCTCTGTCTCTCTCTCTCTCTGTCTCTCTCTCTCTCTCTGTCTCTCTCCCTCTCTCTGTCTCTCTCTCTGTCTCTCTCTCTCTGTCTCTCTCCTCTCTCTCTCTCTGTCTCTCTCTCTCTCTCTCTCTCTCTCTCTCTCTCTCTCTCTCTCTCTCTCTCTCTCTTTATGCCTCTCTTACATTCAACACAGCATTTCAATCACTCTCATTTTACGGCCTCAGTCTCAGAGCAGTAACTGTGGAGCAGTGAGTCTAACCTAAAGCCTGATTTATACTTTGTCAGACAACGGTGTTGCGCGCCGACAATAGCAGACGTACAAGCTCGCGACGCGTCCGCGCATAAATCAAGCGTAAGCCATATCACTCCACCAAACGAATGGGCCCGCGTTCAAGTCAAGTTGGGGCACATATATCTTTTCAGTCTGCGCAAGTCATTTTGACGCATTAGGCCGCTATTATTTTTTACCTTTCGATAAATACAGACTCATTAGTCATAATCCATTCCTATCTGATTCAGAGTGATCAAACGCTCCAAGAGCGCTTTGTCTCCATTTAGCTGTGGGAGATGTCAGACTTGGAGAGAACAACTGCGTTGCGTTGGTCCAAGTCCAGCTCCAGCTACTGCCAGGAGCAGGCATTAGTCAACGCCCCATTTGATTTGAGCTTGCAGAGGTGCAGGCTATCTTGTGAACAGCTTAGTGTTGGCGGCGAAATTATTAAGTGCCTACAGTGCAAATGTCTTTTTTTTTTTTTTTTTTGTCCGGACGCTTCAAGAGGGGGTGGCTTGGCTAACGGGCCACCAACTTTTTTAGCTTAGCAGTTTGGATAGCGATGAGCAAAGGCAGTGGATTTGAGAGGATAACCCAGGGGAGCTGGGGTTGTTGGGGGGAGCGTGGGGTGGGGGCAGGGACCTGCAGAGAATGTTATAGAGGCAGGGGCTGACATTTCTAAAAGGGCCTTTTAGGGGAAATAGCAGACCTCCAAGCTCACAACGCGTCGCAGCACGACACGTTGTGAGCTTGGAGGTCGGCTATTTTCGGTACTTGATACCACACTGAACTAGGCATAATCAAGTGAATACTGAGAGTTTGGACATGGCAATTTGTGTTTCTTTCACCATGGTAAAAACTGCATTTGATAGTCTGGAGAGGGCACTTTTTACATAGGGATAAAGGGGCAGGGGCTCAAGCCCCCTTTGACGTCTATATGTGTGCACGTGCCTGGTTTGGGGGGCATGGCTTTGGTGTCCAAAAACGACCCCCGACCGACACTTCCTTTGAGAAATTACACCACGAAAAGATATCAGAGTCCCTGCTGTCACAAAACAAGCACTCCAGGAGCGCCCGGCGGCTCCGAGGGGGGCTCCGAGCCCTCCTGGACTCCTGGGTGACCAGCAGAACACAGGCCTTACCCCACCTCCAGCTCTCACTGTCTCCCTGCTCCCCCACTCCTCCCTGGAAGAGGCTCCGCTAATTAGCCAGGCTCTAATGAGACAGAATGGCACTGATCTGGTCCGCCGCTGCACAATGTGCACGGTGTGTGTGTGTGTGTGTGTGTGTGTGTGTGTGTGTGTGTGTGTGTGTGTGTGTGTGTGTGTGTGTGTGTGTGTGTGTGTGTGTGTGTGTGTGTGTGTGTGTGTGTGTGTTTGTGGAGGGGACTGATACATTTGGGGGGGGGATGGGGTTGGGGTACACAGGGAGAGGGTTGGTGTATGCCATCTGTCACCCTGCACCCGGCTGGCACGGGAGGCCCTCCCAGGGGGGGTGGGGCAGGGTGGGGTGAGGTGAGGGGAGGAGAGGGGGTGGTACTGAGTGCCTCACTGCTCTGGGGTGGCAGAGGTGTGTATGTTGGGGGGGGGAGTGACAGAGATGTAATGGAAGGGATGTGAGTAGGAAAGGAGTGTGCAGTGTTGGAAAAAGGTACTCACATTTTTTACTTAAAGATGGGGGGGGGGACACGAAACTAAGTTTAACATTATGCTACAGTAGGTCACGTGGTCTTTCTCCAAACAGTCTGAAAAGGTGGCGGGACCGTATCAGTTAGTAGTGAATGTATCCCCCGTCCGTCGCATGGTGCCACGCACAACCTCACGCTAACGTTGTTAGCTTGTAGCACCATTAGCACGGCTGTTTTCGAGAGCTATCGTGTGTGTGTGTGTGTGTGTGTGTGTGTGTGTGTGTGTGTGTGTGTGTGTGTGTGTGTGTGTGTGTGTGTGTGTGTGTGTGTGTGTGTGTGTGTGTGTGTGTGGGCTCTCATACACTGTGTGTGTGAGAGCCGCGGATATCAACCGCAGTGCTCCGGTGCTTCTAGGGTGAGAGACAGCAGGGTTGTGGCCGCTAAAAGCGCCTCAGAGCGGCGGAGGAGAAGTCTTGGAGGCTTGGACCCTCGTTACTAGTCTCTGACAACTATTTTGGTGGAAGACTTGTACTTTTGTAGCGGTAAATAGCGGATTCTATTAGCGGGATTCTATATAATTTTTACACCTAGAACTGCTTGTTTTTAAATTTGTTTTATCAAGTCGCATTTTCTCCTCGCACAGCTGTGGGGGTAGTTTCAGAAGATAATGATATGCATGTTCAACTCCGCCCCCTCCCCCCATATTAGCCAATCAAATTAATTTATTGCAGTTACTGTACAGAAAGTACTATTTTCAGTACAGTAACTACAATAAATTAATTTGATTGGATAATTTAACATGGGGGTACTTGACATCATCAAAAAATTATGCTAATTTGATTGCCTTATTTAGCTGTTTTGGGCGTGACACGCCCACTTTAAGTAAAAGTATCAATACTGCAAGGTAGAAATACTTTGTTACAAGTCCGGAATTCTAAATTTACTTGAGTAAAAGTACAAAAATATTGGTATCAAAATGTACTTAAAGTACAAAAGTAGAAATGTATATAGATAGGGCTGAATGGGTAATATATATTTAGTAATAATAATCAAAATCTACAAAGTACAGTAACTAGTAACTCAGGTTTTCAAATAAATGTAGTGGAATAAAATTACAATGTTTATATCCAAGATGTAGTGGAGTAGAAGTAAAGGTATTGGAAATTGGAAATACTCAAGTAAAGTACAAATACCTCAAACTTGTACTTAAGTACAGTACTTAAATAAATGAATGTACTTAGTTACTTTACACCCCGGGTAGTGTGTGGACAGGATCACTGGCCTACTGTCTACTTCCTAAAATGACTTTCATTTCCTCTCCAAGCCTGCCATCACGTTTGTGGTCATACAAGTTTCAGGAGGCCTAGGATCATCAGTGGTGGGGAAAGTACTTTACTTAAGTTTTCTTTTACTTTAGTGCAAGTAGTAATATTTACCACAGTGTAGATATTTGTCGATTATGTCATTGACATTTTACATGACGATTAATTGTCACTCAAATAATTGCGATTAACGATTTCATTGTGTTTTTGTTGTTGACAATTATATTTCTGTTTGGCTTGTAGGCTTTGAAGTTGCACATGGTCTACAAGCTTGTAGATCTGCTATTTCCAAATTGTTTTACTTAAAAAAATATGTATATGAAAAATGTCCAACATGGAAACGATTATGACGATTATGAAATAATTGTGACAGCCCTAATCAGATGACTCCCTGAGTCATTTATACCTGAGACCCGCCCAAGCAGGATACCTACCCACTAGGGTGGGTGATGTCTTTTACGATGTTACGATATTATCGCAATTTTTTGGCAGAGAGATTTGGTAGCGAGTGAAAAAAAAGACTGTATCAAGTATGTTATTTCCAGTTCTGTTTTACCAATAAGGTTTAAATGCTACCGCCCGGATATGCAGCTCAGTGAATAAAATTCATCCCAGTGCATGACAGAGGATAATTTCATCACGATAAATTTAAATCTCCACGGAACGATTATATGTGTTTTTTATCACGATAAACGATAAATACGATTATCGTCCCATCCCTACTACCCACCCTTCCCCACTCACCTAAGCCACACACGTATGCATTACGCACACACACATGCGCACATGCACACCCACGCACACTTGCTCAATTGGAAAGCACTTTGGGTCAAGTCCTGTTGTTTTTAAATGAGCTACATACATAAAGATGACTTGACTTCAGACACGAACACACACATACAAACACGCACATGCACGCACGCACGCACGCACGCACACACACACACACACACACACACACACACACACACACACACACACACACACACACACACACATACACTGCTTGTCATGTATTGGCTGACCTTTGAGTAGTCTGTGGCTGGGACGTGCAGAGAATGTTAGAGAGGCAGGGGCTGAAATTTCTAAAAGGGCCTTTTTGTGAAAATATGGAAAATAGCAGACCTCTAGAGGTCAGCTATTTTCAGTGCTTGATACCACACTGAACTAAGGAAACTGAATTTCTATTTAGGAGAGTTTGGACAAGGCAATTCTCTTGAACGCTGCCTTCAGTATGGCATGGAAAGAGGGCATTTTCATTTCTTTAACCATAGTAAAAACGGCATTCATGGTCTGGAGAGGGCACTTTTCACAGACACATAAAGGGCAGGGGCTCAAGCCCCTTTTGATGTCTATGTGTGCACGTGCCTGGTCTGTGGTAGCCTGATGATTGGAGTTACGTACAGTGACATTCAATGTAGGTAGTTGTTTAAACTAAAACAAAAATGTGTCTGCTGGGTGGGCCGTGTGCATCTTCAGAGCCTCTTTCAGAGATGTTTATTTTAATGATCAATCAATTCCAGTATGGATCAGTGGGCCTAAATAGTAAATGTATTTAGCTGCTATTTATCCTTATCACAATGAAAACACATTTTTCAACATATTACAGAAAAAAAATGCCATAGTTTTTTTTTTAAACATAATTTTTGATATCTATTTTATATCATCATTAAAATCTTGCTGTTTTGCAAATGATTTGGGAGCCCTCTTACAATATCGTCACGGCCTCCCAGTGGTGGTGGGTCACCAGACTTGGTGTTTGTTTAAATTGAAATGCACTACGTTTGTACATAGGGCTGTCACGATTATGACATTTTACATTACGATTAATTGTCACTCAAATATTGCGATTAACGATTTAATTGTTTTTGTCGTTGACAATTACATTACTGTTTGGCTTGTAGGCTTTGGAGTTGCACATGGTAGATATGACACATAACCTAAATATACAAAGAAATTACTGACATATTTGACAACTTTATACTTAAAAAAAGAACATTGATAGTGGAAATAGCCGATCTACAAGCTCACAACGCGCCGCATCGCGTTGTGAGCTTGTAGAGCTGCTATTTCCACTATTTCTGACTTAGATGAACATTTTTCAACATGGAAACGATTATGACGACTATGAAAAATAAGCGCTATTATTTGACATAATCGCGATTATTTGACATAATCGCGATTATTTTTCTTTTCATTTAGATGATTATGTAATAATTGTGACAGCCCTATGTGTACACTCTCTGAGTTACCAATGGATAAACGAACAGTATTTATTTTTACAGTGGAGGAGGTTTTCACTGTTTGTTTGTGGACTCACCATTCCCTCTCCCTTCCTCCCTGAAGCCAGGCTGCTCGTATAGCGAGCACATTATTACCCACAGGGATATAAAAGGCCATGACTGTTTATTAATTGATTTATTTATTTATCTCCTCCGCCTGCTTGGTTATTAGGTTGCCATGGGAAACAGGCTAGGCCAGACCCTCTGTATTATTAAAGACACAATTTCTTGAACTGGAAACCCAGATGTCTGAATAATTAATTTAGCGTATGAATTATCTTGCAAACGGCAAGTCTTCCCCTCCCTTCTGAAATGAGCCCTCCTCTTATTGTTTAATGGACAGTGGAATTCCCACCCACCCTTCTCCTCGATCCGTGAGCCCACTTTCATGGAGGAGGCTTCCGGGTCTTTGCGGTAGGACAGTGGGCTCTCAGTGAGCATGCCCAGAGCACTTCCTTCTCCTCTGCCATCTCTCTCACTTATGCCTCTCTCACACACACACACACACACACACACACACACACACACACACACACACACACACACACACACACACACACACACACACACACACACACACACACACAGGGGTGTCGCACCAAATTCTGAGCCCTGGGTACAAGGATTCACTCACATTTTGTGCTTGAAAAATAACAGATATACAAGCTCACAGCGCGGCACCGAGTGCCGCGCTGCGGGCTTGTAGATCGGCTATTTTTTAAAAGTCTTTGAATATTTCAAATAATCCTCCTAAGGTTTTTTGAAAAACCTATGTTTCTATGTCATTGGTGCTCAAGCTTTTTCATGTGAAGGACCCCCAAAATGATATTTGACCACCGACCCTCATCTCAAAATATTTAGTTCCAGGGAACCCCGGAAGCAAAATTTGAGTTACAAATGTTCGCTTAAAAAATACATACCAGTATATTCAAAGATTTGCAATTTTTTTTACGTCTTTTCAAAAATAGCAGATCTACAAGCTCGCAGCACGGCACTCGGTGCCACACTGTGAGCTTGTATATCTGCTATTTTCAATAGCTAAAGTATACAATATTTCCAGGCCCCTCCACCTTGGGCCCTAGTAACTCAGTCCCACTCCCCCCCCCCCCCCCCCCCCCCCTTGTGACGCCCCTGCACACACACACACACACACACACACACACACACACACACACACACACACACACACACACACACACACACACACACACACACACACTACATCCTCAACCCATCTGTTTCCACTCTCTTCACCTGCCTCCAACCCTTCATTCCAAAAGAGGAATCTGCCCCCTGTTGTCAAGTGTTTTTATTGTCTCTTTGCACCACCTCTTAAATTCAGTACAGTACAACAAATGTACCGGTGTCCCTCAGACCACTGGTGCTCATGAAAGGGAATGATAATGTTCAAGAGAACGGAAGAATATGCCTGAAAGGTGGATCTTCTCGGCTCATTGTGAGCTTGTAGATCAGCTATTTAAAAAACAAAATTAACTAGAAGCAGTGCTCTTTTGAGCACATGTCTCCACCAGGTCAGGTAGGTTATTGTGGCCTCCTGGTGGTGCTATAATAGGCCTAATGAAAAGGGTGCCATGTCTTCTTGGGCCTTTCACAGCAATCAGACGCTGCATTCATGATTTGGGCATTTTGTTCCAAAAATGTGTTTTGCAAAAGTCGCTATAAGAGGCCAATGTGAAAAGGATGACATTTGTTACTTAACCTAGTGGTAATGTGCATGCATTTTCACAGAAAGCAAGCTGCGTTCATTTTGTTCAAAGCGAACCAATCCTTCAAACTTTGGAAGCCATGTTAGCCAATTAGGATGGAATATGAAATATCGTACAGATCCGTCTTGATCACATGACTATAGATACTGCGAACCGTGATTTTTTTGGACAATCTGTAGGACTGTCAAAAAAATTGTTTTGCAAAAATCCGCCTCATGGTGGCGCTAGAACAGGCCCATGTGAAAATTATGGGCAGAGATTCTGAATTGGCATCCAGGGAGTGTGTGTGCACAGTTTGTCAGCAACCGGGCCAACAGTGCCGGAGATTAGCTGGTAACAGGCGGACGGACGGACGGACACACACAGGCGGACGGACAGGGGGCAAAAAACATCTCGGCTTTGCCTTTCGGCCTGGCGGAGACAACAACATTTTTGAAGATATTTGACATTTTCACCAAAATAGGGATGCCAGGTTGACAGTGGATAACTCTCCCCCACTGGTCTCTTCCATGTTTCAGAGCTTGCCATCCATCCCCATCTAACATTTTCTAGCTCATTAGCCATTTCCTTATTGCTAGCTAGGCTCTCTCTCTCCCACCGGCGGTTACAGTATCCCGATAGCTAGCTCTCCCCTAAAATGTTAGCGAGCTAGCCCTCTCCCACTGTCTCCACTCCTCTGACAGACCACACAGGGCTTGTTCTGAGGCCCATTCTCGCTAATCTGATCAGGCAGGCAAATACGCCGGGAAAAGCGCTTTAATGATCCCACTAATTACCTCAAGTCAATACCAACTGTATTATTAGACTCGGGGAAAATATTCCATTAGGGTGCCCCCCGTGGGAGTCCCTCCTGCGCGCGCTGATGTCACGCGCCGCGCGCCCCCCCACGCTTGTAATTAATTTTATTTACACACGCAGGAATGCACAAGGTCGCACCTGCAGCCCGGAGCCGCCCGACTCGGCCCGCCTAATCAGATCTGTCATAATTACCATTCTGCATGCTTCTGACACACGCCGGGAAATATTTCAATTTAACTACAGCCACTAGCTCCAGCAGATGCAGTGAGTGTCTGCGTGCATGTTGCGTGAGCGTGTGTGTGTGTGCGCGTGTGTGTGTGTGTGTGTGTGTGTGTGTGTGTGTGTGTGTGTGTGTGTGTGTGTGTGTGTGTGTGTGTGTGTGTGTGTGTGTGTGCGTGCATGCATGCGCGTGCGCGCTTGTGTGTGTGTGTGTGTGTGAAGGGGAATTGCATGGGGAGACATTAGGGCCTATCCAAGTGCTCATGCTGGTGCTTGTGTGCAGTCACTTTACGTAGCATTATTTGTTCTCTCTCAGTGCCCCCCACCTTCTCTCTGTCTCTGTCTGTCTATCTCTCTCTCTCTGTCTTGTACTCCTCTCTCTTTCACTCACTATTCATAAAAGATGGTCTCTCAAACGTCATAATTCCGCCTTATTTTTCATTCTTAAGCCAATATTATTTTCCACAATACCATGTATTGCTCTAAAAATATAAATTGAGACTCTGAAGAAAGAAATGGTGGTGTCAGTCAACATTTTGCTCTGCTTGTTTCTTAAAGTATTGGTCTGGAGCAGAACAAAACACATTCAGTTTGAATTGCAAAACAAAAATTGCAAATTATTGCAAGACAAGTGAATGCTCCCAAATTCCAAAATTGTCCACTTATCAGATAGATACCTTTATCAGTCCATACCCACGCACACACACACACACACACACACACACACACACACACACACACACACACACACACACACACACACACACACACACACACACACACACACACACACACACACACACACACTCACACTTTCTCTCTTTCACTCCCTCACAAACACATGCACTCTCAGTGCATCTGCTGCAGCTATTTGCCGGTGTGCATCATGTCTGCTTGCTAATCTCCTGCTAAGTTCTTGAAATTTCTATGCTTGTTTTATTAGTATCTGAAGCAAACTTCTACACCAATTAAGAATACTTATTTAGCTGACACAGTCAATTTGCAGTTTCTCCGCTATTTCAATCCCTAATTCAATAAGATCAGTCATGATTTATCAGCTTAATTATGCTCTGATATTAGCAATTAAACCTCAGCTTTGAATTAAATCTCAATCAAGCACTTATAATTGATGGAATCAGACTCCTTGTAGGTGCCTGATGTGGTTGTAATAGCAACACTGTTGTTGATGTTTATCTCCAAAGCCACGCCTAAGCAATCCATCTCCCTGGTCTAGCTCCTTGTAAAAAAAAGGAATAGACCTCTTTGGTGCTCAACAATAAGCCACTTCCACATACTAACGTTCTTACTTAGTATTTGAAGCATAGATCGTAAAAGGATATGGACAGCGTCACGCCATTGGTTTTTACAGACCATAAATGAAGCCTATTTTGCAGTGATTTCAAATCCGCCCTCTTTATATATTCGGTTTATTTCGGGTCTGAAATGCGAACAGAGATTTATGCTAATGTCTGCAACCGCAGCGAGGGCGGGTCTTCACTCAGCGGAACCAGTAGAAAGCCTAGAACAGGGGTCTTCAATGTTTTCAGGCCAAGGACCCCTTAGTTGAGAGAGAGAGATGAAGCAGGGACTCCCACAACCTTATCAAAGATTCCATAGTTTCATCGTTTGACAGCACAATCATCAGTGTATTTTGGATTCATGTCAATTTGTGTTTTCAGTAGGGATGTCCCGATCACGTTTTTTTGCTCCTGATCCCGATCCCGATCACATATTTTTGCTCCCGATTCGATCCCAATCCTCCTTTTATGTTGAACCTTATGGTTGTTTTTTTTGGAGCTGTGTGGAACACAAGCTCCCTATACGTGGCCGTGTGTGTGGGTCTGTCTCCGTCCGTGTCTGTCTGTCTGTCTGTCTGTATGTAGCCTGCAGTAACCTTTTCTGACCACACATGTTAAGGGAGGGGCGCTGTTGCACACACACACACACACACACACACACACACACACACACACACACACACACACACACACACACACACACACAGCTCCACTTCGAACAGAGGTTCGATTTTTATTTAAATAACAGTATCCATTCTATCCGAGCTTCTTTTTTCACTTAGTGCAGCATTGCATCAAAACAAATTTAAAATAAAGCTCATCAGCTTATATATTTTTTTAATATATAAAGACAAGGTGTTTCCCGATCTTTTTCTCCCGATTGCGATCTTTTGAAATCGGCCACGATCTCCCCGATTTCCGATCTCCCGATCCAATCTTTTCACCCGAGTTTTCAGATATTTAACCACTTGAACTGTCAATACTTAATAAACTTGACCTTTCATTCTGTACTTAGTGTGCTCTTTTTTCCCCTCTACACCAAACCTCATTGCCGATCTACAAGATCACAGCGGCTCGCAATGCGAGGTGTTGTGAGCTTGTAGATCTGCTATTTTTGGCTAAAGTTCTCAGAATATGGACGTTAGGGTTCAATTGGTTAATATAAAAAAGGAGAAAAAAGATTCTATCACATAAATATTTAAACATAAAGTGTTTATGAAAAGGTTTACTGAGGTAATAAAATCAAGTGTAAAGTTCAACCAAAACCACATTGACTCCCATTGGTATCATAATGTATTGAGACCACCAAAGGAAATAGTAGAATGTAGACCAGTGGTTCTCAACCTTTTCAGCCTGCGGCCCCAAAATAATCATATTTGAACTGGAGACCCCCGCCCCCACCCTGAAGAGCACTAAGAGTTGAGGCTTTGCATTTTGTATAACACAGATTGTGAAAATAGCAGATCTACATGCTCACAACGCCAGTCGCGACGCGAGGCGTTGTGAGCATGTAGATCGGCTATTTTCACAATTTCTGCCTCTAATATTTGACAATTTGGCCAATGTTTAATTTGTCATTTTAGAAGTATTAAAAAGTCCTTAAAATTGTCACTTTAGAAATGTGGAGATACCTTCTATACACTTAAACTTTATGGTGGTTTGTTTACTGTTGAGTGAGAAAACAATGTCGCAAATTAAGTTAATCATCTGGGGACCCCACAAAATAATTTGGGTTGAGAACCACTGATGTAGAGCATCAATGAAGTGTAAATGTATGAAGTAGGGGGAGGTAGGGAATAAATAAGTATAACTGTGTGAAGCAGGATGTTGGGGGGAAAAAAAAGAAAAACGTTCATGCTCAGTCAACCTTCCCTGGATAAATAAACGTTAGGGTACCAACACAGATGTGTAATGTGCTCTATTTTAGAGGGACTGGCCATTTACGTCTGGCTATTCTTCTCCATGCTCCATCTGCCTCGTATTTGATTGCTAGAAAATTCCTTGCACATTTTATGAGCTCAGCAGCCATGACGTGTAGCGCCACATAGAACTGGTTAGTATTGTTTCTGGTGGCAAGTGCTGACACAGAGGGCCGTTTCCTGCACCGTCATGCCTTTTCCATCACAATGTGTGTTGTGTTAGCTGTCAGTCTATTATTGTTGTTGTCCGCTTGCTTATTGTGACTGAGAGGTCGCGACCTCTCTTCAGAAAATGTTCAGTTGTTTGGACGAGACTCCTCCACTTTACGGGGATAACTTAGACTATAACTTGGCATGGTTCATTCATTGCGACCATCAGGTCGCAGTTACTATCAAATACTCCACCGGCTGTCAGTCCGTCAGTCTGTCACGTCATGTCACACTTTTGCCCTACTCATATCTCTGCCACCGTTGCCCCTATCCATGCCAAACTTTGCACACAGACTCCTTGGCTGCCAAACCACAACCTCCACTCATTTCTCACATGGCCCTTTTCTAGCGCCACCATGAGGCCGATTCTTGCAAAACACATTTTTGGACACTGCTCCTACAAATGTTGCCCTAAAATCACAGTATGTCTACACTCATGTCATCAACATGGATCTGTCCCATTTAGCGCCACCATCAGGATGATTTTTACATGTGACCTGACGGTTGCTTATCTCCCGATTAGGGAGTCTTACTGGTATATACTGTAGGCAAACTGTTACACTCTGCCACCTCCCCATCAAGGATAAATTCCGAGACGTTCATTTTCATGATTATGTTAAAAGTGGTTGAGTGCCACGATTAAATGATGTCTGATGTCAATCATCAGAAGCTCTCCTCAGAATGAAAAAAAAAAAACATTTGGTGGTGTACAGCAGTGGTTCCCAGACCTTTCAGGTCGAGACCTAAAAATTGATATATATATATATATATATATATATATATATATATATTTACAGTATATATATATATATATATATATATATATATTCTTTCTTTTTGTTTATGTACAAAATTAAAATGGGATTTTAACTAGATTCGTGGCCCATAACAATTGGTCCGTGACCCACAAATGGGTCCCGACCCACTGTTTGGGAAACAGTGTGTGTAGAGAGGAACATCTAACCATTAAATCATCATAAAATCTGTCCGATTCTATTTACATTAAGGATAGATAGTTCATAAGGGTTTATATAAACTGGTCAGTTTACCCCCCCAATACTGTACTCCCCTGGTTATTAACCAATAAGTCTATCCAGATCCCTCATAGGACCATACCCCATGCTGAGAGCTCCAGCAGATGGCTGTACAGTTATGGGGGAGGTGGAAACATTAAAAGTAAAGTGGGCTTGTGGTCACGGTTCTGAATCCCAGAATTGCAATGAATCTACAGTATCTCATTGCTGTCGTGCAGAAACCTCTTATCGTCATACCGTCGTTGTCAGGTGAAAACCTTATATGTCCAAAACCGTTCGTATTGCATTTATCATTTTAAAAATGATTTAAACTAGTGAAAACAGCCGAGATCTACAAGCACACAACGCCTCGCACCGTGAGGCGTTGTGTGCTTGTAGATCTGCTGTTTTCACTACTTTTGTGCAACGGCCTTGTATGATGAAGCAGGGCTTTACTTGCGAAAGAACGTAAACATTCGAAACTTAGAGATGCAAGGTTTCCACCCGACAACAACTATATTCTATAATTTTCTTTTATTTATTTTGGTGAATTAATGCCCCTACTTGATCATACTACAGCGGCACACGAAAACATCAAAAGTAGCAGATCTACAAGCTCAAAACGTGGTGTGAAGCGACGTGTTTTGAGCTTGTAGATCTGCTACTTAGCAGATCACTTTGTTTACCCTGCATTATGCCCCAAAAATGAACGTGCAGCAGAACGTTCTTGATTGGAAGCAGCTGAAAAACTAAATCAGCAAACCGTTTCTGGATTATCATTTCCCATTTTTTGGTTGATAGTAAAACAAGTGAATCCTATGAATGGATGCACCTCTCCTTTTAACCACATGAGCCTTAGCATCCTTATTTTGGGGCAAAAAATGGCAGATCTACAAGCTCACAATGTGTTGCATTGCGAAATGTTGTGAGCTCGTAGATGGCAAGCTTGGTATTGTAGATTGGCAAGATTTACGACAAAGATATTTGGTGTATTTTAGATAGAAAAAAGCCTAGGCCTATATACCGTATAGCTATTTACAGCAAATATATTTGATATTTAGAGAAAAAAGGACGGGCCTTGTATCTGGCGGAATCTGATCAAGGAAGTATACAGGGTTGAAGTGATTAATACCAGAGGTCTAGAACAGTGGTTCTCAACCTGTGGGTCGGCACCCCCAGGGGGGTCCCCAAATAATTTTGTGGGGTCCCCAGAGGATTAACTTAATGTGAAACATTGTTTTCTCACTCCACAGTAAACAAACAAACAAACATAAAGTTTGAGTGTATAGAGGGTATCTGCACATTTCTAAAGTGACAATTCAAGGACTTTAAAATACCTCTAAAATGACAAATTCAATTTGGCCAAATTGTCAAATATTAGAGGCAGAAATTGTGAAAATAGCAGATCTACATGCTCACATGTAGACGCGAGGCGTTGTGAGCATGTAGATCAGCTATTTTCATGATAGAACCGTGTTGCACAAAATGTAATGCCTCAACTCTTAGTGCTCGTCAGGGTGGGGGGTCCCCAGTTAAAATATGATTATTTTGGGGGTCGTGGCCTGAAAAGGTTGAGAACCACTGTTCTAGAAGAGCTTCAGCTGTGACATGCAGTGATGTTAATAGGTTTTTAATGTAATGAGTCCCGGGACCCAAGAGGGGTCTTTCGGATGAGTCCCAGGGATATTTTATGGGTCCCACAAAAATTCAACGCGTCATGTCATTTTTGACAAAGTGCAGCATTTAACTTGAATTGGTTATTATATGGTTATGTTCATGTTACGTAGAAATGTGTATGAAAGAAATTAACCACAATTCCAAATCTTACAATTTGGAATTGTAAGATTATTTTATCGAAAAATAAAAACATATATTTTCTTTATTTTTCAAAAGTTTTTCCCCCAAAAAAGGTTTTAATCGTTCAAAACGTTATAAGCGTTAATGTTTTCCATATGTGAGAGGACCGTGTGTGTGTGTGTGTGTGTGTGTGTGTGTGTGTGTGTGTGTGTGTGTGTGTGTGTGTGTGTGTGTGTGTGTGTGTGTGTGTGTCGGAGACGAGTGCATGCCTGTGTTGTGCATTAACATGCATGCGGCGCTAGTCAGGTCCGCGGACTACTGATTGAGAAACACTGCTGGAACGGGCTGATGCGAGCGTCATAGCAGTGCGCGAATGCGCGTTGACTTGCCTGACTGTATCAACTCTATGGACTGGATGCTTTTGTTTACCTCCTGCCTCTGCATGCATGCTTGACACGAAAAGCTCGCTTGTTAATGGCAGCGTCGCCGTCGTGTGCGATGATCGCAAAATACACGTTAATGCGACACCACCGTGGACGCGGTCGGGGAGAGAGCGAGGCAGACACTGCTCCACATTTAATACACTAACACTAGCCTTAGCTACACTAGCCTGGGGTGCGCTAGCCTGAGCGCCCCCACTACGTTCCATGGACTCTGTAAAACTCCGCTTCTAGTCTCTAAAGAACAGACTCCATGCTAACGCAAGGAAGAGCAATTATTTATTATAAATATTATCAGGGCTTTGATGCAAGTTCTGATGGGTGCAGCTGCATAAAGTGTTGCTTGCTTGTTGTGTCGCTGCAGTGTAGAGACGTCATATTTCAGCGCTGTGCCTTGCACACGTTCTGTGGGGGAACCCTTTTCGGTGTATCACCAAACATGCTGTGCCACTATGGTCAGAGAGCGGCCCGGTGCTACGCTAAAACTCAGGCACCCATTGAATTCTGTGACCATCTACGGTCGCCCAAAATGGCATCGGTGGACGATAGAACGCACTGTCGTTAGTTCTATCGTCTGTTTTAAGACCTTCTACGCGGATTTCATTTGTGTTAACATAGCATTAAGTAGCATGCCTTCACCCATGAACAATGGTGGCGTCTGGACTTTTTAAAATATATTTTTTTCGCGACGTGGTAAATTATTTTAACGTGGATGCGTCCATGGGACCCAAGGACACTGACGTGAATGCGTCTTTAGGCAACGTGAATGCGTCAGAGACGCGTGACGCGCACGTATTGACGTCACTGGACATGGTGAGTGCATTGTATTCAGCATGCCCAGCGTGTTGCTGGACCTCTTGTTCCATCAACTGGTTCCTGTACAGTTCAGCTAAGGCCACTGACCCCATTTGCCTTATTCTGTCTGCCATGCTTACAATTGAATATGCAGCTAGTGCTATCCGATCAAAATAAAATAAACATTTTTAGAAAAGTAGGGCCCTTTATTGTGCGGACAATTTTTGCTTATTGTAGCGGGAGATTCGCATATGTGCCCAGGCAGTGAGAACGTTCTAAGTCCTTCCCGCTTCCCCCGGTAAGCAGATGGGCGTCTCCCCCAATGGCATAATGTATTTACAACGCAGCACACGTAACTTTGCGGGGCGAAACGCACACGTGCATTCACTGGCTGGCTCAGTCGGGGAGAGAGCGAAACAGGTTTGAGCGCACCGTGTTATCGGCTGCATTTATCTGCATAGCATTGTCTGCCAGAGTGTTGGGCCACTGCCAGGTTCAAGGAGGGAGAGAGACAATAATGCTTTGTCTTCCCCCCCCCTCCCTACTTTTAGCTTTCCCATTTAGACACTGGAGAGGTTTGTCTGGCTGCCTCTGACACAGTCCCATCCTCCACAAGCCAGCCACAACAATGGCCACAATTTTCTTCAAACCCTCTTTTTTTTGTTTACTCACCCCCTTCATGCCCCCTTCCCCCCACGACTAGATTCAAAACTATGACTAACCGATAAACTTGATGCACCCAAGATGATCCCACACTTTGTTTGTCAGGGATGGAAAATCTATGTTTTGTCAATGTCGGGCAGAAACCTCGTATCTCCAAGTTTCAAATTTGTATGTTTTTTCGCAAAGGCCGTCGCACAAAAGTCTACAGCAGATCTACAAGCACACAACGCCTCGCGGTGCGAGGCGTTGTGTGCTTGTAGATCGGCTGTTTTCACTAGTTTAGTTCGTTTTTTTTAAATGATAAATACGAAACGAACGCTTTTGGACATACAAGGTTTCCACCCGACAACGACAATTTGATCGTGTCATTATCTGAGGATATAGACGGAAAACAACCACCCCCGGAACGCTGAATTGATGGACATCTGTTGGCTTTTTTTTTTTTCTCAATTTTTTTCCTCCACTGCTGTGGTGGTTGAGGTCAGGCTGATGGGCCTGATAACGAGCAAACCAGATTACAGGGAAGGTGTTGGCTATGCTGTGTATGCTGTGTGACAGTCTGTCTGTCTTCCTCTGTGTGTCTGTCTCTTTCGCTCTCCCCACACTCTCTCTCTCTCTCTCTCTCCCAGGGCCTTGCATGCTGCAAAGCCAGTCATTTATTAATGCAGTGCTGTGCATCCCTATCGGGTGGGTGGGAAGGTTGGTGGGGGGTGGGGGGTAAAATGGTGTTGCTGGGGTGAGGGGTTGTGTGTCGGGGAAAGTCCTGTTCTGGCGAAGCCCGAACTGGCGAAGTGGGGATTTGTCTCCTACCGTAGCGATCTGGCGAATCGATTGTCCACGACACTGCAAGCGGCGCGAAGGCCAGCGGACCTTGGTCCTGCTCTTCGCCCCCGAGCGCCGCAGGCGCGAGTGGCCGCGAAGAGCGGGCCAGGGCCGCGCGGCCGGCGGAGCGCCGCGCGAGTTACGAAGCCGTGGTGAATGCAATCGTTATATTTATGCCCAGGCCGTAAGGCCTGGGCAAGCGCACGATAAACGCCCTGTCCAGAAGACGTTCGCCAGATCGCTACGGTATCGGACATTTCCCCACTTCGCCAGTTCGGGCTTCGCCTAAAAGGTACGTGCCCGTGTGTCGGATGGGTGGGGGTGAATACCATGCTGTTCTGTGACAGAGCAGGCCTATGCTCTCATTGGCAGCTTGTGACTGCCACACGCACGCACGCACGCGCGCACACACACACACACACACACACACACACACACACACACACACACACACACACACACACACACACACACACACACACACGCACAGTCGCACACACACACACACACACACACACACACACACACACACACACACGCACACACAGTCACACAGACAGACACACACACATACACATACATACACACACACACACACAGACACGGTGTGCTGCGCTGCATAGCTGGGTGAATCTCGCGCATGAATTCAGCCATTGTGTTGCCAGCAAAAATATTTTTATCAGAACGTCTGGTTGCTATTTATACCAGGGTCATACGATGTGTGTGTGTGTGCATGCTGCTCCACATGCACACTTTATTAGCTCTACTCCTGTACCTCTTGACCCCCGGGGCCCCCGCCAGGGGCGTCCAAAGGGGGGGGGGGGGGACTGAGTTACTAGGGCCCAAGGTCGAGGGGCCTTAATTATTTTATACTTTAGCTATTGAAAAATACAGATATACAAGCTCACAGAGCGGCACCGAGTGCCACGCTGCGAGCTTGTAGATCTGCTATTTTTGAAAAGTCGTGTTCAAATCTTTGAATATACAGTATGTATTTTTTAAGCGAACTTTTGTAACTCAAATTTTGCTTCTGGTTGGTCCCTGGAACAAAATATTTTGAGATGGGGGTCCGTGGCCAAATACATGTAATTCTGGGGGTCCTTCACATGAAAAGGTTTGAGCACCACTGACATAGAAACATAGAGTTTCAAAGACTTTTCACGATTTTTCAAAAATAGCAGATCTACAAGCTCGCAGCGCGGCACTTGGTGCCGCGCTGTGAGCTTGTAGATCTGCTATGTTTCAATAGTTAAAGCACGAAACAACGCAGTGAATCCTTGTACCCAGGGCCCAGAATTTGGTGCGACACCCCTGGGGGCCCCGCTCTGGCCTCACGGTCAAACTGCCCGGCGCTCTACTAAAACAGGAAGAGGCCATAGTCACTCTTCACTGCAATAATTAATAACCCAGAGGCTAGTGGATTACTGTGCAATTTGTGCAGCGATAATCCTATGTCTAGTACACGGTAAAACCCTCAGTGTTTCATTCAACTCTGGGAGAGAGTACAAATGTAACCAAATGGACCCAGAAGGGTCCATTTGGTTACATTGTGTGGGGTCCTCTCTCTCAGAGTTGCAAATGGATACATTAACACTGAGGATTTTAACGTGTGGTTATTATGACCTAGTTACATACGACAGTCAACAGCATCTGTCACTGATAAACATTGGTTTAGCTAGCTACTGTGCTACTGTGTGTAGCTTGGTTGCTACGTACTGTGCATGTCTTTCATGTGTAGGCACGTCCTAGGAAAGGTCCTGTATTCAAAATAGTCTATGACTTGATTAAAATATACTTACAGTACCAGAATATATTTACAGTAAAAATGTACTCGCACTACCAACATACAGCATACTTACAACAATACCAAAATATACTTTCAATAGCAAAAGTAAAAGATTATGCGGATTGGCCCATTTCACACGTCACGTGATATTATTGGATTAATAATGCATTAATGTGTTCATCACTTTAATGTCGCAGCTGGCAACGGTGGGGCTAATTTTAATTACTTTTATGTGTTGGGTAGCTTAACCTAACACATCATAATATTTGTTATATTTATGTTCGAAATCTGCAAAAGTAACTAAAGTTACTTAAGTAAAATAATTGTAGTAGACAATATTTGTCTCTGAGATGTGGTGGAGTACAAGGTACTTCGCTACACTAAAATGTTTACTTAAGTACAGTTTTTTTAAGTAAAAACCATTAGTTGTAGTGATAGTAATAGTAGTAGTAATATTAGTGACTATTATCTATAGGCGTACAATGTTTATCATAATTTACTAGAGCAGTGGTTCTCAACCTGTGGGTCGGGACCCCCAGGGGGGTCCCCAAATTATTTTGGGGGGTCCCCAGATGATTAACTTAATGTGCAACATTGTTTTCTCACTCAACAGTAAACAACAACAAGTGAATAGTGGGTGTCTGCACATTTATAAAGTGACAATTTAAGGACTTTTTAATACCTCTAAAATGACAAATTAAACATTGGGCCAAATTGTCAAATATTAGAGGCAGAATTTAGCAGATCTACATGCTCACAACGCCTCGCAACGCGAGGCGTTGTGAACATGTAGATCTGCTATTTTCACAATACAACCGTGTTATACAAAATGTAATGCCTCAACTCTTAGTGCTCGCAGGGTGGGGGGTCCCCAGTTAAAATATGATTATTTTGGGGGTCGCGGCCTGAAAAGGTTGAGAACCACTGTACTAGAGGACCAGTGAGTTGTTTTAGTGACAGGTGTGGCTCAATAAGGCAGAGTGGCCATCTTGGAATCAGAAGGTTGCCGGTTTGAACCCTGTCTCCTCCTGGCTGCATGCCGAAGTGTCCTTGAGCAAATCTTTTAAACTCCTAACTGCCCCCTACGAGCAGGTTGGTGCCTTGCATTGTTTCAACTGTCAGTATGTGAATGGTTGAATGTGAAATACATTGTACAGCGCTTTGGAGAAAAAGGAAAGGTGCTTTATAAATGCAGTCCGTTTACCATTTCACCATTGATAGCAAATGTATAGATCCATTTAACAGTGATTGAATGTTGACGAAACTTTGTAAACTGATTTGCAAAGGTAAAAATAATATTTAACCAATATCACACACTCCTTTAGGTTTGCCCATATAAAATATAAATTGCCAACTTCTCTGGCTAGCTCTCTCTCTCTCTCTCTCTCTCTCTCTCTCTCTCTCTCTCTCTCTCTCTCTCTGGCCTCACTGCCTTTGCCTGGCCTGTGGAAGCAATGCAATTAGACAAATACAAACAAAGCTCTTTAAACCTTCATGCGAAATGCTGACTAGTCTACTGTCCACAGTGTTGGCCAGGACCAGGGCTAG
>NC_137811.1:37755449-37782949 GCF_963921795.1 Nannobrachium achirus | reverse complement strand
ACTCAGTCCCTCTTTTCCCCCCCTTGTGACGCCCCTGACCGTGCAGGCAGTCACTCCGTTGTTCAAAAACAAATATGTTTTACCCATTTGGACCTGGAAAGCATCCGTGTCACGTTAGATTTTAACCACTTAAAACGTTTTTTTCTTCTTTTTTTTTTCCTTTTCTTTAAGTGAACTTTTGTAACTCAAATATTTGCTTCTTGGGGGGTCCCTGTAACACAATATTTTGAGATGGGCGGTCCGCAGCCAGTTACATATAATGTTGGGGGTCCTTGACATGAAAAAGTTTGAGAACCACTGATCATAGAAACATAAGTTTTTCAAAAACCTCTTTAGAAGGATTTAGAAGACATTTTGTAGAATCGGAACGCACACGCGCGCGCACGCACACATACACACACACACACACAGACAGACTCACACTTGGAAATTATGTGGATAAAATATTGCAAATGATGATGTACTGTACAGTGGATAAAAGTCAATAAGCATACTTGTATATACAATACACACACATACAGAGGTATGTGTTCATGTGACTGTAGATTATTTTAAAAAGAGATCAACAGAGATTGATGCACATGCACATATACGCACAATATCAATTGCGGTGTGTGTGCCCACAGACGCCGACATTGATGTTCATGTCCAGCACAGACCTGCAACAGGTGAGAGTGACGATCACACACGTGTGCAGTACACACACACACACACACATACGTACACGCGAGCGCACACAGGTACACACACACACACACACACACACACACACACACGCGCACGCACACACACACACACACACACACACACACACACACACACACACACACACACACACACACACACACACACATACATGCACACATACATGCACACGCGCATGCACGCAGTGCACATACTTCCTCTGCAGTTGGTGTATAAATGCATGAATGTAGTGCACATAGTTAAGCACTTTGGATAATGGCACTATATAAAGTATCGTTGTTGTCGGGTGGAAACCTTGTATGTCCAAAAACTTTCATTTTGTATTATCATTTAAAAAATGATTTAAACTAGTGAAAATCTACAACCACACAACGCCTCGCACCGCGTTGTGTGGTTGTAGATTTTCACTAGTTTTGAGTGACGGTCTTGTATGATGAATTAGGGCTTTACTTTACTGAGAAACTTACACATTTGAGATTATGAGATTTGAGATTTCTGCCTGACAGAAACGGACAATATACTATTTATTTATCATTTAGTTGCTGCACACACACACACACACACACACACACACACACACACACACACACACACACACTCTATTATTTTACATCAAATAAGCGGCGACTTATTTTTTCCCCGTCTAAACTTTAACACATTTTAATTCATTTACCTGGCAATAAGCAACACTTTAAAGAGTTTTCATGAGCTTTTGTTAATTATGAATACAGCAGCAGTTGAAAGTTCCTACCTTCTCAGTGAAATTTGTTTTTCAAAGATATCATTAGCCTTAACTTATTTAACCCATTTAAGCCTAAAATTATTGAATGTTTTAATCAGGCGGTGCCGCGCTGTGAGCTTGTATATCTGCTATTTTTGAAAAAGTTGTGAAAATGTGTGCAAATCTTTGATTATATGTATTTTCAAAGCGAACGTTTGTAACTAAAATTCTGCTTCTGGGTGGTCCCTGGAACTAAATATTTTGAGATGCGGGTCCGTGGCCAAATAAATATCAGTTTGGGGGTCCTTGACATGAAAAGGTTTGAGAACCACTGACATAGTAGTCTCTCAAAAACAGACTAACTGAGCTCCAGTTAAGTGAAAAGGACCTTTTCTTTGACGATGGCTGGCCAGATTGCTGACATAGAAACATAGGGTTTTTCAAATAACCTTAGAACGATTCAAAAGACACTTATAGAATCGGGTCAAAATTCAAATTTTCACAATTTTTCAAAAATAGAAGATCTACAAGCTCGCAGCGCGGCACTCGGTGCCGCGCTGTGAGCTTGTATATCTGCTATTTTTGGAGCGGTGAAAGCGCTCCCAATGAACAGGTATGTCCGTGGGTATGTCTGTGGGTGGCTGGGTGGGTGGGTGGCTGGCTGGCCGTGTCCGTAGCCTGGCAATACCTTGAGTGGCCACACACAAAACACTAGTTAAAGGGGGCGCTGTTTTGTGCAGGCCAGGCACACTCACCACTCACTCACAGGCACAGTTTACACTCACTCACTCACTCACATAGGGTACAGCTGCTCAAATTCACCGCTCCACTTCGAACCGAGGTTTGATTTTTCAATAGTTAAAGCATAAAATAATGATACACGGTATGTGTACCCGTTCTAAATGGGTTAACAGCGCTGCTTTATGGAGGACATCTGGCAGATGAATGGAAAAGAACCGCGAGATTCAGTTCACTGTCGAAACGTCTTAATGAAGTACAATAATACTTTTATTAAAGCGCCGGAGGCACAGCTGAGTGGCTGATCAGTTATTTGCTTACTTGGAAACATATGGCCAGTGTTGAAAGACTGCTATTTACTCTGAATAAATAAGCTAATGTGATTTTTAGAAATCTAGTTTTAGAAACCAAAATTAGAGCACAGGGATTTCGTGAGTAAAGTTTTGGGCACATTCTGAAAAAAGGCTCAATATTGATGCAATAGCACTTCTTCACTTTACATACTATATTATTTGCTATTTAACTATTAGAGTTCCGTTGCATGATATAGGGCCCTATTGTCGTCCATGCCTTACCCCTTATCCCTAAACGTCTTTGCCTTTTTTTCTATTTTGAAAACATTTGTAAAAATACTTCAAATAGCTGATCTACAAGCTCACAACGTGTCGATGTAGATCGGCTAGTTATGTTTTTCAAAATAGTAAAAAAAAAGGCAAAGAAGATTAGGGATAAGCGGTAAGGCATGGACGAAAATGTAGCTCATTGTTTCTATAAAGTGCTATATTTTTCCATCTGCATTTGGTAAAAATCATCCATGTCACTCCATGTGTAAAATAATCCCCTTCCTCTACACCAGAGACCTGTGATACAGTGGCACATAGAATTGAACAAATCGTCTCACGCACGGCTTTAACCCGGACCATTATAGCTGGGTATATTGGTACCATAAAATGGCATCTTTGAGTGCAGCTGTGCAGCTGGACGATGGGGCGGTCGATAAAGTGCTGTTTTGCAAACTTCATTATGAAACACCAATTCTGGAGTGTCTGACTCAGAAGTGAAAATAAAAGAGCAACACATTTTGCATGGTCAATAGGGACCACGGGTTGCCCACTCACTCCCTCTCCAGCCAAACAATGGAGACATTTTAGGAGCAATGTGTCATGTGTTTACATTAACGGGATCCTGACGGCAGAGTGACAGCTATCGATAGCGTTCTCATTCTGGGGCAAATCGGCCGGGCCATCGCCACCATGCATTGTGCACACAGTTTGTTTATCACTGTCTGGCTATAGTGTTTGAATGGAGCCAGATAAGCAGCAGAGGCTAGCTTCCCTGTGAATTCCCAGTGAGTAAAGAGTGAACGTGTGTGTCAGTTTATTGCATGTGGATATCTGTGTTTCTATATGTGTTTTGTAGTGCCTTTTCTCACCAGCCTCAGCCCCGACCCCAACCCCCTCCTCCCCCACCACCTCCCCCCACAATGAGAAACATAATCTCGCGCCACCAAAACAAGAAGCACAAAAAATGGAAGAATCATATCTGCAGAACTGATTACATTCAACAAGATATTACATGGAAAATTCCTTCAACGAAGCTCCTGTTCTATACACAGTGGGCCCATTTTTCCTCACAACTCAATTGATTTTAATGAAAGGCCTTATTAAGGCGCCGATAAGTGTTCACTGATAACATCCCCGTCTCTTGTTTTCTCTCTGCACTCTCTCTCTCACCCCAGGCTCTGCCGCCGCAGTCACAGCAGCAACACCAGAACCCCATATCCCTCCAGCACCCCTCCCAGCCCCTGCTGTCCCAGCAGCCCCTGCAGCAGCAGCAGCAACAGCAGCCCACCGCCGGGCCCCGACTACCCCCTCGCCAGCCCTCCACCGCGTCTCCGGCCGAGACCGAGGACGAAGGCAGCCGCGGTGGTGTTGGTGGTGGTGGCGGCGGGGGCATCAAGTCCCGCACCGGCGGGGGTAAAATCTCCCTGGAGGCCCTGGGCATCCTGCAGAGCTTCATCCAGGACGTGGGCCTGTACCCGGACGAGGAGGCCATCCACACCTTGTCGGCTCAGCTGGACTTGCCCAAACTGACCATCATCAAGTTCTTCCAGAACCAGCGCTTCTACGTCAACCACCCGACCAAGGCGCCCAAGGAGCCCAGCAACAGCGCCACGGCCACGACGAACACCAGCACCAGCAGCGCCAGCAGCAGCCCCGCCTTCGAGGAGGACATGTCGGACTTCAGGGAGGGCGGAGAGCTGCTGAAGGAGCTGGACGAGAGCATGCAGACCAACAGCACCATCTTCTCCATCAAGATCGAGGAGCACCTGGCCCGCGCCGAGGCGCAGTCGGAGTCAGAGCAGGAGACCAAGGAGTAGGACGTGGCCTGAACTAATGTACTGAGTGTTCTCATACACAGAAAGACTGGTGGCTAAGCTGGAAGGTAATGTTCTGGCCATTGCAGTACCACAACACTGCGAATGAAAGAGTAGTGTTTTTAATCAATACAGCGTCTGGACTGTATGAATAGTGTTTATATATCAAATGCAGACTGACAGGCTATGCGAAGCAAGTGTTCTCACACTGGAAAGCCCATTTCTGACTGAGTAATACGAGTGTTATTTTATTTAATTTTTTTTGTAAAACTTGTATTATTAAACACTGTAAAGACTGATGCATCATTTAAACAATCTGCACACACACAGAAAAATTGAACTATGTTGCCGTGGATATTTGCTGACTGCACTCAATGTCTGTCATTTTACACTGATTTTATTTTCTCTTTTTTGAGCTACTGATTATATCTAAAAAGGAAATACAAATAAAAAAAAGGAATTCCCCATGGGGTTTGATAGGACTTTAATAGGTGTTTACGTACAGTATGTTGACATTAACTGGATTTTTAAAAAGCATTATGAAATCAAGGACCAAGTGGTTGACAAGGCCTTAACGACGAGGTACTAAGTCTACAGCCTGCTGGCAGTTAAATCATTCTTTTAGAATTGCAAAAAGTGATTATGGATCACTCCAAACTCTGGAACTCAAACCCCCAAGCCCAGGTGCACCACAGAGAATAACTCAATCTTAGCATATTATTTGTTAGGGAAGAAATATAAATATATATATAGACATATATTGTAACTGTAAAAAAAAGAAAAAGAAAAAAAGAAGAAAAAAAAAGATACAGTCTTAAAGAAACTATGCCAACAAATGCCTTGTACTATATGGCACTGCCGAAGTTAGATTATGTTGCGAAACCTTTGTCACTGTAACTTTAAGAATTACCACGGTTAGAAATGTGAATCACACACTGTTTATGTTGTCCTACATTATTTATTTGCAGTTCATGCAGTGTTTCTGATGTAATTACTTTTCCTAAAAAGTTTATGTTACATAGCGCTTTTGTTTTTCATAAATATTTTTTTTTTCTATTTATAAATGTAATTTTGATGGGCAGTAAAAACAAAAAGTGTCTTAACGTTTTAAATGGAGAAATGTGCTTTAAAGGTTGCCTATAAAAAGTGCTGTATGTCAAGCAACTCATGCTACACGCTTCACAATTAATGTTGTATGCAATTTTTACTATCATGCAAATAAGCTTAGGTAAAATTACTAACCTATAGAACACCTTAGAAAGAAAAACATATGCAATCTGTGTGAAAATCGATGTCTGCGATGTGTCTTCCTTTGGTTAACAATCCAATTCAAAAGCTATTCCTGTATAAATATTCTGTATAAAAAAAGTTTCTTTTTTATGAGTTTATTTCAATGAGAACACCAGTTATTTTGTTACGACTGACTGTTTTATAAGTGTTTCTCGGTTTCTTTATGCAGAAATGTTCTAACTAGGAGTGGTTATTGATTGTTAATTACACAATTAAACTGTTTGTATTGTACAACAGATTCTTGGCATTAACTTGACCAGATTCTCCTGATATCAGAAGGCTTTCACTTCTGAGAATGAAGAAACAAAGCAAATTGTTTTTCTTTTTAAATCACTGCTAAGAAAAACAATTTCAGTCTCAACTACTGAATTGTCCGGCTGCAATCACTGAAGACATGTATTTGTAATAATTGTAAATATCACATCTTATGAATCATTGATTGTCTATTGTAAATATTATGAATTTTTGTGCAAGAGCTCAACGTACAAATTGAAACCTTCCATCAACATTATGTTGTGCCTACTATCGTAACAGACCGACTCTTCTTCTCAATGCATCCTCCCTTCTCTTGCTGAGTGTATTTGAAAACACCTGTGAAACATGAAATAAATAAATGTCTGGGTGTGAACACCTGAAACGGCAAAGCCCTCCACTGGGAGCTAAGGTGTCAAACAGCACAGGTGTCCTGACCTTTCCCTAAAGCCCAGGTGAACCTGGGTGTCTGCACCACCAGAACATAACAAACACCCTCTGATATGTGCCAGCCACGTCTGCATTCCCCACTCAATGTTTTTGCTCTTTTTCTTTTCATGAATAAAAAGCCAGAGTGTAACATGAGTGTGTTCCAAGGGAAAGAAAATGGCATAATAACAGTATAGCACACAGACATTATTTATCAATTTATTAAAGGTGGAGAATCTGTGGGCACCAAATGGTATACAATACGTTCCTGGTAGACTACACAGCACATTATGAAAAAGGCACCATTAAGCCTCAATTATCTCCCGATTTTTTGACATTGTGGGTGACTTACATTTCGTCACTGTTGGGCAGAAACCTCGTATCTCCAGGTTTCCATTTGAGGCATTGTGTGCTTGTAGATCAGCTATATTTTGAATCATTTTTAAAATGATAAATAGAAAACCGGTTTTGGACATACAAGGTTTCCACCCGACAACAACGATTTATACTGACAAAGGTGAAAGCAGCTCCAAGCAAAGGTACAGTAACTACAGCATAATACTTTTTCATTATAATTGCTGTCATACAGTTTGTACAGACACCTAATTCATCTAATTCTATACCAGTGGTTCTCATCTTCAGTTTTGAGATCCCTCAACAGGTCACAGAATTATTCTGGTGGTCAAGATAATTTATGGCAGTGTTTCTCAAACTTTTAAATGTCAAGGTCTCCCCTTAACTCTGCTGGGTCCATTTGGTTCCATTTGTGCACTGTCAGAGTTACAGACTTGTATGGGTCCATTTAGACCCCCCCTAAAGGAACCCACAGAGTCCCTGGAATCCACTTTGAGAAAAACTGATTTATGGTTAGTCAAAACTGTATTTGTTATTTGCTCATTTATTATATGTTTCGATTTGTGAAAAGTGACTTTTTTTTTTCTTGTGAAGTAATGAATAATTGTACCCTCTTCCAACAATGAATTAAGTTTCAAAAAATCACACCCGTGTGAAGTGGAGCTGTGTGTGTGTGTGTGTGTGTGTGGATCATGTGTACCGATTTTTGTGACATTTGAAGAAAATATGTAGGAAAAGGAGCAAAAAGTGTGTTTTGGAGAAAATTCAAGATGGCGGAAAATCTATCATGGCGCAAATGGGCGTGGCCTATATGGGGAGATGCATCATGACCCAAGGAATCCAGGGAAAAAAATTTCTTTAATTTTCCGACCTACGGTTCAAGAGTTACAGGCCAAAACGTAAAGTGGGGTGTTATGGCGCCACCATGCGGCCAAATGACACAATTATTTTTTATTTAATCCTTGAAATCATTATGAACCTCCTCTCCAAGTCTTGAAACTCTAGCCCCTATGGTTTGCGAGAGACAAATAATTGAATGTGAGTTTTTGCGATTCCCATTATAAGTCAATGGGGAAAATTAATTCACTAATAAATTAATATCAATTAAACTATTGAACCTTTCTCTTAGCAAGTTACTAGCCCACAATTCCCGAGTAAGCCGGTCGATTTGACATATGGCGCGAGTGTGTGGTGGCAAAACTGTGGGACTAGTAGCGTGCCGAAGTTTAGGAAGTTCAGGCTACATACAGACACACACACACACAGACAGACAGACCCACAAAGCCACGTATAGGGAGCCTGTGTTTCACACAGCTCCAAAAATGTCCTGAAAAGGGAAAATAAAAGTTCACTACTCTACATTAACAGCTGCAACAGGGGATCATGAGTAGGTGTCCATTCATTTGTTTTCTTTTGGGGAGGTCAAAAGATAGAAAATGTTGAGAACCACTGTTTAATAGAAGACTATAGCGCTGTAATAAATGTTCCTGGTTTACTGTAATCGTGGGTGGGTATCGGGTGGCTCACAGCAGAAGAAAGGCAAGCATACACAAGTTTTATTCAAAATACTTATTATGCTCTTAACTGGATCGCCATTGAATCAAGCACATTCCAAAAACACATTCCTGCATTCCAAAGACTTCTTCCAGTGTCAAAAATAGGAATCATAATTGCCGCAGCAATGGTGGCTCTGATTAATCATGTTCCATTAACACACAGTTGCCTATGCAGGCACACTATAGAGGATTCTCTGAAGCCATTTATACAGTACACATTCTCACCTCACCCTGGAGACATTTTGAGGTAGTCTATAATAACCTGCATCGCCTTTGCAAACACGTTATCAAATTAACACTATTATACCACTGTTATCGTTGATTAAACTGGTCTATCATCATTCTACAAGTGAAACAAGGTAAATGTCCTCTAATGTCTAAGGAAAAACAACTTTTAAATGTTATTTTGGTCATCTTGTCGAGGTTTGAGTAGTGACAGCTCTGTTGCTAAATTCATAACGCTGTTGTGGCTTAATGAGATGGCATTAAATGGAAATCAGGGATCATGATCCTACAAGAGCCAAGATAAAAAAGGGGCAATAATAATGAACAGAACTTAAGTAATGTGAGTTCAGCCGTGGGAGTGTGAATCAGGTTGCTGACAATGGTGTCCAAATGCTCAATTGTAGCCAATGATGATTACACAGTAGAGGTTACAATACAAAACAAAGAAACAATAATGGAATATGATTACTTGGATAAAATGCCTACTACTGTATGCCAAAGAAGAACTTTGTTTATTGTACATGCTACAACAAAAAAACAAATCTTCAGGTTATTCAAACTCACCAAGACAAAACTTCACGTCATAAGTAATTTTTCTCTGAGACACCAATATAGCATCACCAGCTACTTGGCTGTATCCCACAGGTGCCTGACTGGATCATTCATTTGTTTCATTTCATTTCATTTCATGACTTGTCTCAAGTAGAGGGTAGCACAGGTCCAATTTTACCTACCCGAACCCAAATGGACCCACTAGAAATGGACCCAGACCCAAAAGGACCCCCCTATTATTGGGAATATGAGATCTGATACCCGAACGGACCCGTGGCAATTAGACCCTACCCTACCCTGACCCAAGGGACAAGTCAATATTTTAGACCCGAACCAGCTCGGTTCTCGGTTCGGGTCTCGGGTAATCGATTCAATATGCGAGAACAGACGATAATATGGATTTGGGAGCCTACTTACAATGCATGTCTCATTAAAAACTATATTTTAAAGTTGAAGGGTAAACACAGTATATTTTATAAAGCTTGGGTCCGCTCTGATCCTTACGGGTAAATGCATTATTTTGGAATGCCCCGAACGGACCCGACCCCTACCCTACCCTGGAATAGTGCATATATTCAGCCAGGCAGGATGGACTAATACCCAGGGGGCAAAGGAAGGTGTGCTGCATTTGCCCCGACATACAAAGTTGTCCACCAGAAATATTATCTATGACCCAGTAGGATCACAACCTATATGGACAACCCGGTCAATTTGTACAACAAAGTCCAATATGGCCGCCTTTAGTTTTAATGGGGGGTGAATAGGGCAAAATTTTAAACTGAGGGATATTTCCACGAAACTTCACAGGTTGATCAATGGTATACATATGAACATTTTTTGTATTGCAAGTTTCCATGAAATCCAATATGGCCGCCACAATATGGCCGCCATAATGTAAGGACCCAGAAAATAGGTTTTGCCTCTAACTTCTGAACCAGATGAGCTAGAAACGCAAACTTGGTGTCTATTTCATGGTGTCTGACCATGGGAGACTCAATGGAATAGCTAATTTTATTATTGGGTGTGTCTGGACCTTTATTGTGCATATTTGCAAGATGGTGGACTCCCAAAATAGAGCTTTAACATAATTTCTACCATGATTGTTGACTGCTTTTACAAATACAAGCAATATGAATCCATTTGCTAATATTTATGGCACAGAAGGGACTTATACCTGTATTATTCTTGAGTTTGCATGTTGTCAAAATGGCTGTAAACGAGATATTATATTTCCTGTCCGATTCTACTGTATGTAGTTGTAGCAATGACTTCAGATAAAATCAGAGACCAAAACAATGTATCTTAGATTTTTTTTTTTATTAAAAAAAAAGAAAAAGAGGGAGAGATTATCTCAATGAAATGAATGCAACTGCCTTTTTGGGTCTTTCACACATAGCACATGCTTTCCAACAACTTCAGCTTCAGGGAAATTATAATGAACACATGATTAAAACAGGCTGCATTATAATGCAAATAATTGCTAGTCACTATCACTGTCATGTGTACCTATCCTGCTGCATCTTGTCTCCAGTCCTTGGCAACGACACCCCAAGTAGCATGCAATTCCCTTCTTCGCACATGAACAGTTTTTCTGGTAGCCTTTGATACAGCTACATGATATTGCCTTTTCCATTGATATAGGCCAGGCTGGCTCTGTAGATGGACAGGGGACTGCCTTCCCATCAATGCGAGACCATCCATATTCAGTGAAGCAAGGGATGTCTGGCTTCGCGATGTGTGCAGTTTTATGTATTATGGCTGCTAGAGCAGCTCTTTTCAGGTGCAGGCCAAAGGCATTTTCTGTAGGTGGCAGCAGCTTCAACAGGGTTAATCGGTTATTTAAGAACTTGTACACTCTCAGCTTTGCCAGGTCAAAGTACTCCGAATGGTCAGCTTTTGATGCATATACAGCTATTGTGAGGTCTCTAGCCTGATTCTTGACATCCTCTGAGAGGGAATGAGAGGAATTTTCACCAAACTCCTGAAGTGCAGGGAGATCTAGACCCATGCTGGTCTTGAACCATGCCTTCTTTCCAGTGAAAAGGGGATAGCTGGTGGTATCTCCGCCACTCAGGCTGTGAATAAAGGGCAGGGCAGTGGACCCAGTCTTAAGACAGCTGAGCAGGAACACAGGTATGTCCATTCAAAACCTGCAAAAGAATATGAAGTCTCTGCACAATATACAGCTCCTGATCCGCAAGAGTTTTTTGCTGTCTCTGAAAACAAAGCAAACCTTCTAAGATTCCTCTGTGAAGAATGGTGTCAAAATGAGACACTTAAGTCTGCTCTTGGTACAACCCATCTTTACCTGAGTGGAGGATTTAAAGAAGAGACAAGGAGTGTGGTGATCAAGGAGGGGTGTGTTGTTGATGTCCCTGCACTAGAATCAACACAACAGGAGGCCGACACAAGGGTAATTCTACACACCATCTACAGTGTCCAGGCTCAAAAAGTTGACAGAGTTGTCATCCATGCTAATGACACAGACATCATCATCATGTGCCTATATCATGCTGCCGCCCACCTCCTAGAGCTTCCAGAGCTGTGGGTGAGAACAGAGCAGGCTGCATATCTTCCTATCCATCACATGGTCTCAGCCCTTGGACTCGCACAGTGTCGTGCCCTGCCCTTTATTCACAGCCTGAGTGGCAGAGATACCACCAGCTATCCCTTTTTCACTGGAAAGAAGGCATGGTTCAAGACCAGCATGGGTCTAGATCTCCCTGTACTTCAGGAGTTTGGTGAGAATTCCTCTTATTCCCTCTCAGAGGATGTCAAGAATCAGGCTAGAGACCTCACAATAGCTGTATATGCATCAAAAGCTGACCATTCTGAGGACTTTGACCTGGCAAAGCTGAGAGTGTACAAGTTCCTAAATAACCGATCAACCCTGTTGAAGCTGCTGCCACCTACAGAAAATGCCTTTGGCCTGCACCTGAAAAGAGCTGCTCTAGCAGCCATAATACATAAAACTGCACACATCGCGAAGCCAGACATCCCTTGCTTCACTGAATATGGATGGTCTCTCAGTGATGGGAATGGGAAGGCAGTCCCCTGTCCATCTACAGAGCCAGCCTGGCCTATATCAATGGACAAGGCAATATCATGTAGCTGTATCAAAGGCTGCCAGAAAAACTATTCATGTGCGAAGAAGGGAATTGCATGCTACTTGGGGTGTCGTTGCCAAGGACTGGAGACAAGATGCAGCAGGATAGGTACACATGACAGTGATAGTGACTAGCAATTATTTGCATTATAATGCAGCCTGTTTTAATCATGTGTTCATTATAATTTCCCTGAAGCTGAAGTTGTTGGAAAGCATGTGCATGTCTATGTGTGAAAGACCCAAAAAGGCAGTTGCATTCATTTCATTGAGATACTCTCTCTATTTTTTTCTTTTTTTTTTAATTAAAAAATAATTTCTAAGATACATTGTTTTGGTCTCTGATTTTATCTGAAGTCATTGCTACAACTACATACAGTAGAATCGGACAGGAACTATAATATCTCATTTACAGCCATTTTGACAACATGCAAACTCAAGAATAATACAGGTATAAGTCCCTTCTGTGCCATAAATCTTAGCAAATGGATTCATATTGCTTGTATTTGCAAAAGCAGTCAACAATCATGGTAGAAATTATGTTAAAGCTCTATTTTGGGAGTCCACCATCTTGCAAATATGCACAATAAAGGTCCAGACACACCCAATAATAAAATTAGCTATTCCATTGAGTCTCCCATGGTCAGACACCATGAAATAGACACCAAGTTTGCGTTTCTAGCTCATCTGGTTCAGAAGTTAGAGGCAAAACCTATTTTCTGGGTCCTTACATTATGGCGGCCATATTGTGGCGGCCATATTGAATTTCATGGAAACTTGCAATACAAAAAATGTTCATATGTCTACCATTGATCAACCTGTGAAGTTTCGTGGAAATATCACTCAGTTTAAAATTTTGCCCTATTCACCCCCCCATTAAAACTAAAGGCGGCCATATTGGACTTTGTTGTACAAATTGACCGGGTTGTCCATATAGGTTGTGATCCTACTGGGTCATAGATAATATTTCTGGTAGACAACTTTGTATGTCGGGGCAAATGCAGGTTTCCTAAAAAAAGGCTGGTTTGCCCCCTGGGTATAAGCTGTGCAAGTTGTGGGTTGACAGCCATCAGGACACAAGGAAGCTGCAGGGAGAAAGAACGCTTATTGCGACCGTCAGGGAGCAGTTTACTATGAAAACCTCCACCGGCCGTCCGTCCGTCCGTCCGTCCGTCACACCTTTGTGACCATCAACAAACGTCACACCTTTGTGACCATCAACAAACGTCACACCTTTGTTGATGTTTAAATCGAAGAGTCTTGGTCAAATACTTCTGTTGGTTTCTGCACTGATCATTTATACAATTCAGCTGTGTTTGCTCGTGTCATCATGATGAGGTCATAAATCAGCCATGCCCAAATATAGATTTTACGGGTTTACATGCTTACTCAGTTATTCGTTATGTGAAAGTCCTATGACGTCTATGATATCTGACATCATCATACATACATTCCCTTTTATGCCCATAAATGGAGATCCCCTCTGTAGAACCAGCCACTGACATCACTGTAATGTCAGGGGAACCAAATCCCTTTTATGCCCATATATGGAGATCCCTGTGATGCCAGGGGAACCAAATCCCTTTTATGCCCATATATGGAGATATGGAGATCCCCGTGTTGCCAGGGTAACCAAATCCATTTTATGCCCATATATGGAGATCCCTGTGATGCCAGGGGAACCAAATCCCTTTTACGCCCATATATGGAGATCCCTTATGTCATCAATATTAAGCCCATATCTGTGAATATCTTTGGGTACCAGATGTCTCCATATATGGTTAAATGGTCCGATATACATCACTGGCCAGAAGACCAAGAAATGGTGCAACCTCGCCCTTTGCTTTTCTCCCTATAGGCATCTTACTGGTAGGTAGTTTAATGAGGAATGCAGTATGGTGGTAGGTAGGTAGTTATGGCCTTTGATGTAAGATTTTCACTTTCTAGGATAACTATATTTGCTATTCCCAGATGATGCCCTTTTAGGGTACCCCTCATGCCCATATATGGAGATCCCCAGGCTTTACTAATTAACATAAGTTTTATGCCCATATATGGAGATCAGTGTCCCAATGTCATCAGATATATGGGCATAAATGGACACAGGCAAACTAGATGGGCTGTATGGATATCCAGATGTGTGATGTAAGTGTTTTATTCCAAATGTGGCACCCCACAGACATATTTCCAGAAACAAAATCCCTTTCATGCCCATATATGGAGATTTCTGATGTCATCAATCCCAGGCCCCAGAGGCGTAGCCATGGGTGGGCCTGACTAGGCCTAGGCCCACCCATTTCGTTTTTGTGCCCACCCAAAAAAATAAAATAAAAAATAAAAAATTATATATTTTTTTTATTTATTTTATTTTATTACATATATTATATTTTTTATAGCATATTAAGTCATTTTGATGATAGTCGCATCCTTACAACAACTAAAATAACATAACATCATCATGTGGACGCTATAATGTGCAACAAGCGTCCTTCCCTGCTCGCAGCCAAGCATGTCTAGACTAGTGTGTCATGTAATTCTAATTTAGTCCATTTACTTCCTGTAAGTAGTCGACTTAAAAATAAAACCAATTGCTTATATATCATCATATTACGGCAGGGTCTTATTTTGAAATCCACCGTTACAGGAAATGCTTAAGCGTGTTGGGCTACTTGTCAAGAGTTGTTGCAGCCTGCACAATGTATACAGGATTCACGTGGATTATACTGACTCAAGCTTTTTGACTAATCTAAAGTTCATATTCATGATATGAAACCATGCTCCTGGGACTTAAAACAATACACAGCGTTTGAAAGCAGCAATAGGTGAGTGAGACTGGTTAATTACGTTCTGCTGGCTTGGCTGTTTTTGTTGTGGGAGAGGGAGAAGCGTCAGAGCTCTGATAAAAAGTTGACGGTGCAATTAAACATTTCGGTCTTTTCTCTTCATAGTTGTTTATTTTGTCTTGCACCAGTGACTAGGCAACTGGGTCAGTCTGCAATATCTCTCTGTGATACATTAGCGTTGTGCTCCGTGTGTATAGTCTTATACTAACAGGAGTGTTGTCAATTAAAATAAGCATCTCATGCCGTCATGTTACCGGCTTCTTCTCTAATATGCCATTCTGTTTTTGCACGGCTGGAATGACCCGCGCATCACTAGTGGACACCACGCATGAATTGATTATTTAATCATGCAAACCCGACCCAAATCGCACCAGAAGACCCGATCCGACCCGAAAAACATGGATTTTTTTTCGCGCGCACCCAGGCCCACCCAGTTGGGCTCAGGCCCAGTCGCCGGTTCGATTCTGTCTACGCCACTGCCAGGCCCTGTAAAAAACATGGTTGCTATGGTATGAGCAACTTATGTCTCCATATATGGAGATTCAACTTCAATGAGTAACCATGGCAAACTGTCAACTGCCCGTATTTTCTTGATAATTGGTAAAACAAACTTTTGGCCTATTTGTGGAGATAAGCGACCAACGGTCGCTTATCTCCCGATTAGGGAGTCTTACTGGTATGTCACAAAGTGAGCTGTGTCTAGGCCTACAGTGTACCGTATGTATCTTTTAGTTTTCCCAGCCTATAGATTAGTTTCCTGTAGATTGCTTCCTCAAGCTGTTTTATGTCATAAGTTTGGAAACGTAACTTCGGTTGATTATTTCTCCCCTTCATAATACCATTTGGTATTGTATTTAACGTTGATTAGTCACATTGATTAGTTACAACGCAATCATGGAATGAGCAACACAGCTGAAAGTGTGGGTACTAGAGCCCACAAACATGTTGCCAAAATCTCCTTCTGCTTCTGTTGGTATTCAATTCACACTAGTTTGTGACTGGCACCTGAGATCTGTCTGTGCTACCTTTGAGCAAATCTTGCCAGTAAATCTCTGGAAGAAAGCCCCAGTGAAACAAGTGTGAGGAACCGGTCTTCTCTGAGTGTTGCTGCTTGGAGCATACACACAAACTCAACAAAGTTGCAGGACGCATGCTCAGGTGTCAGGCACACACCTGTGACTGGCATATACAGTACAGTACCTGCCAGCCAGCAGGTGTGTGCTGGCAAGTCACTCAAAACGAGAAGCATATTGGGGGATGGGGATTGGTGGTGGTGGTGGTGGTGGTGGGGGGGGGGGGGGGGGCTACCCACACGTTTAGCTGTGTTGTTCATTTCACATAGCACAATCCTTACAAGTTATACCTAACCTCATTGTAAAGGTGACTAATCAACGTTAACAATATAAAATTCAATACCAATTGGTATTATTGAAGGGGAGAAATAATTGACTAAAATTACGTTTCCAAACGTTTTTGAGGTGTTTAGGAGTTTTTATTTTTTTCTTCTTCATTTTTATCCCACGATTTTGCAACCCATTTATGAGGCGAAGCGCTAACCACTGTGCCACCGTGCCCCTGAGGAGTTTAGGAGTTTTGCCACCAATATTTCCCATGTGGTTCGGGCTAGGTAAGGCGGGCGGGGAGGGTGTTGTTGGTCATTACCTGTACTCCTCCGGGCTGGGGCGGCACCTGTCAGCGGGGGGTGCTGGGCGGGAGGACTAGGACGAAGGTCATACGTCCTCCCGGTGGGGGCTCCTCTGGCAGGTGAGTTCGTAGGATACAACAGTAGTGACAACACAGAAATGTGTGCAGGGAGGGACTAATGGGCACAACGACTAAATTATGGAGAAAAAGGCAATAAAAAATAAATGAGTTGTGAGTTGTTGGTCGTTGGCCACCAGGTCATGTGATCCCTGTTTTATTTTTATTTATGTATGGGGAAAGGATAAGAAGTTAAAGAGGTGGTGCCATAGTATTGTACTTTTTCTGTTTTGTGTCTATGAAGTTAACAATGCTCTAATAGGCCCCTGGGAGGGTTTATAATGTGCAGATTTGTCTTCCCTGTGTATTTGTGTTTACTTCCTGAAAGCTGAAAGCCTCTTAGTCAAAAGGCCATCATATAATAACCCCCTCCCCTTTTACCATACACCCAACACTGTGGGTGTGGCTAACTTCAGCTGAGTCACCAGACCACCCACCTGACAACCAAGCATACCTAATGAACTGGTGGGTGTGGCCACATAAAGACACAATTTTAACTCTTTCTGTACACTTTTTTTGAAAAAAATCTTCCTCCTAGTATAACCATAATACCTGATCATCGTGTTTCAGGGAAGAAAAAAATCATGGCACTGCATCTTTAAGAAACTGAGGAAGTGATAGTCATGTGTCTGCAAATAGTCAAATATACTTCAAGTACAACAATAAATACAAATAAATGTCTTAGGCACGCAGTGGTGACCGCTAACAGGCCCAAACAGTTTTGTACATTAACTTTCACTCCAATTACAAGGTTCAACATTTTTGGCAGCCCTGTATCAAGTGGGCTATAAAAGACCAAAACACCAATGGAACACAGAAACACAAGTACTTTAGTTAGTGTTCATCTATCAACACACCATTTACACACCAACCTAAGCGTGCTGTATTTAAAGCCCTGGTGGAGTTGATTTATAGGCCGAAGCCTTGCTAATGTTTCTGCTACGTTTGCCTCCAGATTAATTGGGGCGTTACACCCAGGTTGCTGCGGAACAACAACGGAAGGTCTGCCTTTATGCAGGGGAGTCCTCAGTGCCTACCCAAGAGCCCTTGGGACTGCGCAGTAAATCAAACAGGAAATGCAGCAGAAAGACTAATAAAGTTATTCTAATGTTGATAGCGATCTCATTCTCCACAGAATCGCCCAGCTTAATTCAGGAAGCACTCTCTTCAGCTCAGCTGATGCGCTTGGTAAAAGCCCAAATATTTTGGAAACACCTCCCTGGAAATGTGAAGAAACAGAAACAGAAGGTTAGTGTGAGAAAATTAATAACATTAATCGCTGGGTAGCTTTCTTTCCTGCACTCTTGCTCTTTGCCTTCTGGTTTATAAGAGACAAAATTAAACATGGACCAACTCAGGGGGGATTGAAGCATCCTTCTGTACACATTAATTTGAGCAAAATCACAGATGAACATGTTTGGCAATTTCTGAAGAAGGAAAAAAAGGTGACACCTGGCCTTGTATTAAAATTAATTGTATTATCGTGTATGCTGCCCAACATGTGTTCAGTCAGATGATTTTCATGTAACTTTGGAAGAAATCTTGCTCACATTTAAATAACCTCTGATAGATTGTAAAGTTGGAATTGTGGACCCCTTGATTGCATAATATGATCCCAGTTACAGTAGGTATGATTTCAGTAATGATTTTGACTGGCCCTGTTTTCCCAAGACTTAATCGTTTGAAGGGAGAAGCAGACATGGCAAAATAGCCATGGCTCCGTGGTGCTCAGGCCTTTTTATATTTTTTATTTTACCATAACAGAAAGTGCCCATGAGTACACAGTATCTCTAAAGTCATGTCATCAACATGGATCTGACCCATTTCCCATATTCCCACCTGATTGGCTACCATTGCCTTCTAAAGTTTGTGTATGCGACCTGACGGTCGCTTATCTCCCGATTGGATTAGGGAGTCTTACTGGTTTATTTTTTGATATTATACTGTGTAAGCCGATGCTAGGTTCTTAGTTGATCTGTGATCCTAGATTACTGTCTCTATGCATTTGATGTACTGTATATACATGCACCCTGCTTACTGTAAGTTGCTCTGGATAAAGAGCATCCTTTAAATGCCTAAATTGTAAATATGGTTAATCTTTAAATGTTTAAATGATTATAATTACATCTAATGATGCTTCTCCTCCATTCAAGTTTGGTGAATGTAGCCTTGGCCAGGAAAGTTTGATGTCTTCAGGCGGTAACCATCGATCATCAGGTGTTTCGACCCGTGAACCGCTACACCCTCCTGATAGCCAGGTGGGCAGTGATGGCCAAATCACTGCCTATCTCCTCCTCCTGGCCAAGAATAAACTCCCCTCTCCTGCTTGTTTTTTCCCAACAAGAGGCTCCTCTGGGGAGGTATTGGGTGGGTCCCTCCTGAGGTCTTGAGGTGACACAGGTGCGTAGAGTTCTCCAGTACTGTGGGGTTATTCCTGCCTGGAGTTCTCCAATGAATATTTAACAGTGAATGGTTTTAACTACAGAGTAAGAAATAACAATTAAAACAAATATATATATATATATATAGTTAAAAGTATTGTACTTGTGACATGTTTTTGATTAAATGTAATGCAAAGTTTTTAAATGCAAGATCAGGATCAAATCACTTAACCACATACTATGGTGGCCCTATTTTTAGCTTCATTGTACAAGCTTACAACGTGTCACATTGCTAACTTTGACATGTTTTTTGCCTATAACGACATGCACAAAATAGGGATGCCAGTTTGAAAGTGGTTGGATTGTCTGATCATACCTTAGACCACAGTGCCTACTGTAGGCTACAGGGAAGGAAAGAATCACACCCAGTCTGAAGTGAGCGATGCCTTTAAAGTCCAGTGAAGCTTGGCCAATGCCAAGCTTTGTGGTACATACAGACATACAGACGGACATATGGACATACAGACATACACCAGATGTAGGAGCGGTTAGCATTAGCACAGCTCAGAAAAGTACAATTACGGTGACAATCAAACTCAAATGCTGTTTACAGAGTTGGTGGCCTGTTGTTCATTTTCTAGGTATTGAGCTGAAGTGGCCTCTTGTTAATTTGAAGCACTAATTGAGCCCATTTTCCTTTTCTAAACCTGTCTCCCCGCTTTCATTTTAAAGCAATAACTCATCGATGAACAACAACACTCAGCAGAAGCCACTTGTCATGATGGTTCCACTAATGCAGTGACCAAAACAGACTCAACACTGAACGTTACATCACAGATCTCAAAACCAGTGGTTCGTTCATTGTCCTTAAAAATACCACTGCCGGCGTGGTGGTCCGGGCACCCCAGGCTGCAACGCCAGCTCGACTGTAGCGTGTCGCGGGTTCAAATCCTGTTCCCGACGACCTTTGCTTCATGTCACCCTTCTTTTATATGTGTGTATCACTCCCCATCTCTCTCCCCATTTCCTGTCAGTCTACTGTCCTATCAGTAAAGGCATAAAAGAAAAATAACATTGCCACTCATCAAATTATTTGCTTTGAAAACCAACCCTGACATGGTACGCTCTGCAGATATGCTGGATAAACCTCCTTTGCAAACCATTACCTCGCTAATGGACTAATTGGTCGAGGCATGTATGTACAGTAGACTGTGTGTGTGTGTGTGTGTGTGTGTGTGTGTGTGTGTGTGTGTGTGTGTGTGTGTGTGTGTGTGTGTGTGTGTGTGTGTGTGTGTGTGCGTGCGTGCGTGCACGTGCACGTACTAGGACGCTAGATTGCATAGAAAGGCAAGCATCAAGCAAAATTCTGCGTAGTTGTTCTTTGTAGTAAATTTACCATTATCAACCTGTAATATTATCTTCCTGAATGGAATTTAATTTGAGTGTATTATGTAAAATAAACGTGTGTGTGCGGGCGTCCGGTTCGTGCGCGCACCCGTGTGTGTGTGTGTGTGTGTGTGTTATGATCTCCTAATCATGGTATGCTGATCCAGTGGAGGCGGTGCAAGTCAACACCTCCTGTAGGTAATCTGCATGTGAGCTGAGGTGTACATACTTTATGCAGACACTCCCTTCCTCTGATCATAATTGCACGGTGACAGATGGGCAATGGTGGAGCGTAAAAGTGTACAGCATGCATAGAAATGTGCTCATAGTTCCAAACACAGCAACATCAAACTGATCAGGTGTTTTTGTTTTTTTTATAAGGCCTGACAATGTTGTCACTTACCGGTACTCCTTCTGCAACATTGTGATAAAAATGTCTCAGGCTCCATAGAAATAAATCATAGACAACTACACATAGGCCCCTTTTCCAACAGGGTTGAACCGGGTCAGTTCTTTTTTTCCCCGCCTAGTATTGAACCAGTTCAGAGTGTTTCCACTGAAACTGAATTGGTTCAGAACCAAGTTGGTTCGGAACTGGAACCAAAAAATGGCCGTTGGTTCCGTGAAAGCCCCACGGTTCCAAGGATCTAAAACAGAACCAGTTCTCGAACTAACGTTATTTTGGTGGAAAAGGGGGTTCTCAAAGTGGGGTCCACTCCAGACTAGAGACCCTCTGGGTTCCTTGAGGGGGTTCCAAATGGACCCTTACAGGTCTGTAACATTTGCACACTTTCAGAGTTATAGGGGTGGTGGGGGTCCTTGAAAAGAAAAAAAAAAGTATGAGAACCATTGGTATACAGCGTTAGGGTTAGAATCACAGGGGGCAGTGGGGACATTGTTTTTTCATCAATGAAACACCACCACCCCGCCCCCACCCACTTTCCTCCTTGGTAAGCAAGCTTCCACAGAACGCGCTAGAAACGAGGTAGGGAGGGAGTAGAAGCAGTTAAATTGCCTTTAACAGCTGTGCAGGGTATGAATAACTCGTTAGCTCTGTGCATTTTAAGTCATCAAGTCCCGAACCTCCTCACCTACCCCTCATTTGCAAAGGGGACAGGAGGGAGGTGCTAATTAACGTGATAAAGAGAACAAATCTTATCAAATCTGGTGGGATTTTTTTTAGGGGTGGGGAGGGGGCCACAGGGGTGTGGAGATAAAATCCACGGTTACATATGTATTCTCAAACACTCTGGGAAGGTGTTACTTTCATGTTTAATTAATTAAGCATTCTCTTTAACTGTATCTTGACAAATACAAGCCAATTAGAAGGAGAGGAGAAAATGTTTATTGCTAATGAATGGCTGATTTCAAGGGGAAAGTAAGTCAAGTCCTCTGGTATCATACCCTTTCTAACCGTAACACTGTATTTCTACTATGCATTAGACTTCAACTTATTGTTTGTGTAGAGCAGAATAGGTTTACTGATAGATCAGACACAAGTAACTTTTTACTTTTAAACTTTACAGATACTATAGTTCACTTTACATTACTCCTACTAAAGGCCGGTTTTCAAGATAAAAAATACCCTAATTGGACATGGGCAACTATAACATGATTTGCTAGTGGTGATTGCAAATGTCAGTCCCCTTACTTGCCAAGTACAATAAAAGTACATAGTGTAGTAGCCTCAAGGGACCTCCGGTGTAAGAAGATTGAGCAGGATATGATATCAAAAAAATTAATAAAGAAACAGTGAGTGAGGCAGACTGCATGGAAGATTATAGGGGTAAGACAACTTACAGTCACTTTGTGGGACAATAAAGTTATCTTGAATCTTGAATCTATACATAAATCATTCCATCACTAATAGTCACTAGGATCAGTTGTCTAGCTGTCATACTACTTTAGGTGGAGTTGGGCAGACCCCATTCACATTTAGAGCCGTTATATCAGTCAGTTAAAGGGGAAGACCACCCATTTTCAATATTGAAATATATCATTAATATACCTTAGAGGAGTTGTGTGGAAATAGAAAAAAATGTCCCCCTCTTCTATGTTGCCTAGAACTGGAGGATTGATTTTGGGGTTTGTATTGTAAATTACAACTTGATGACATCACACATTGTACTTTACAATACAAACCCCAAAATCAATCCTCCAGTTCTAGGCAACACAGAAGAGGGGGAACTTTTTTTCTATTTCCACACAACTCCTCTAAGGTATATTAATGATATATTTCAATATTGAAAATGGGTGGTCTTCCCCTTTAAGCTTTCCAGCACCACTACAGAGCTTTTTGCTGTTTACTTTCGGCACATTTCTGTCTTCTTTATATTCACACTTGCCATGGCAATGCTGGTATACAGCGCAATGCCAGATGAATGTTTATTTATTTTTAGTTTGCCTATGATTTGTCTTTTCTTCTGCCTCAGTAAACGGCATTCATGTACCGGTACATGAGTATCACTGTTATTTTGTACCTGATGATTCCAGACAGTTGCCTTTCAATATAAGCCTCTATGTGGACTGCTTTATTTATTATCTGTCCAATTTCCAGACATCTTTGAAAAAGATGTAATGCAAATAACCCACAAAATAAAAGTCAACAGAAAACAAGTCATGGGTATGCCATCTCTGGTATATCATGACGGAACTATAGCTGTATTGACTTTGACCTCTAAGGACCTTCCAGGGAGGGTGCTCATGTGCTTCTGGCTGTGACACACTTCCTAGTTTCTTCTTCTTTGAGCTGTTTAGTTTTTTTCGCACTGATTTTTGACATTGCACTATTAGGTTGTGTTAGTAGTTTCTGAGTATTTTGCTTTAACAATGACAGTGAGATACTTGTTGCACTAACTAGCATTGACTATTTTGATAGTTGTGACCTAAGACACTTTATGTATATATATATTTATATATTATTCGTCCCCCTCTCTTGATGCACCTTCTCTTTACTGTTACAGTACTGTTCTTGTTTCTGCCTACCTTTTTCTTACTTCTCTATAACTTTGTAAATAACTGTATACTGCTGTGCTACCACTGGGCAACTGAATTTCCCCCTTGGGATAATAAAAGTATCTATCTATCTATCTTTCTATCTATCTATCTATCTATCTATCTATCTATCTATCTATCTATCTATCTATCTATCTATCTATCTATCTATCTATCTATCTATCTATCTATCTATCTATCTATCTATCTATCTACAGTATCTATCTATCTATCTATCTATCTATCTATCTATCTATCTATCTATCTATCTATCTATCTATCTATCTATCTATCTATCAATCAAGTGATAGGTTTGCTCACCCCATGTCTTTTGTCAGATGGCTGCAACTCTTTACTGTATTTGTCCCTTGCCATCAGGAATATTCCCTGAAATTAGAGTACTGTAACTAGGTATTGAGGGGGCAAATCGCTGTTAAAAGAAATGTCTAGAACAGGGTTCATCTGTATGTACGGTATATGTCCCGTCTAAATTAGCCCAATCACAGCTAATGCTACTATATACATGCATGCCGTCATAAAACAGAAGCACCTCCAGCCGGAAAAGTCCCGGGCGAAATGAAAGTGAAACCATGTTGGGTCGTAATGGAGAATCTAAGCATGATATTTATTTTGAAAAATAACTGGTAAATCTCCCAGTAATCGATGCAAGATTTAGGGGGGCTTTTCTGCCTACACAGTGGAGATAGACAGGAAACAGGGAGAGAGAGATGGGGAGTGACCCGCAATAAAGGTCTGGGATTTGAACCTGTGAAATGCTGTCAGAGCCTATCACGTGGTAGGCGCTAGGCAGTGCATCTACCTAGTTGGTGCAACTCTTTCCTTTTCCTGGCTGTGCCCTTGGTTGGTTCCCACACTGTCAGTTTGCTTGACGCCAATGACGCATAGCCCAGCCTCATCCTTCTCTCTGTGACCTGGTCTTTGACTCGCGGTAGGACCCCATAGAGGTCCATGTTTCTGATGTGGTCCTCCCATGTGACACCTACTGCCATTCCTAGCATTCTTATGTAGACAGAGAAGCCATCCACTAAATGTAGTGCCTGGTTTCCAGAGTGGCATACCCGTTTGGGGAAATTGTTATTGACAAGTTGCTACCATGGTGATCAAGACAGAGGCATAGATGCGTATCTCCAGCTCCATCCTCTCATCTAAATATGGTAAATTCTGACCGCAAAAGATCCATTATGGTGATGTCCAAAGCCAAGGTGGCGATGGTAAATGTGTCAAACTCGAGGCCACAAACCAATTAATGGGTGACTACTAGCCTAGGACTTCTAGTATTTTGATCTCTGCTTGGCTGGAACGGCTTATGTTTTCGCCCGTCCGTCTGACATTCATTTATTTCAGAAAATGACAAAGACGAAACAAGCCTGGAACATGCACAAGTAAGCACAGACTCAGAAATGGCAAAGGTACATTTTTAGACCAAAATAGGAGAACGGTGAGTCCCGAGAACAAAGCCTCCCATGCAGAACAGTCTTTCATCACTTGAAAATTGCATTTTCTTAGTGAGTAATGAAAGTATACTCTTGGTGTAGATTGTAAAATATATTTTAGGTTCATTACTCTTACTCATTCATTACACTTTTTGGCTTTGTGTTGTTGGCTGAATAGTTTCAGCAGACTAATGTCTCCTTTTGGCATAAACAGAAACAAACACATTGTATTTTTATACAATTCTTTGTAATTTCTTACAGCAAATATCATTTGGAATGAGTACCTTAGAGGGTGCACATTCAGATCAGCGGACAGGAGTTATATGCACTTGTTGATATATCCACATACCGTAGCTTTCTCTAGCCCTATAGTTTCTCTCTCAGTACCCAAAGGCTGAAATTGAGTTAATATCAGGAGCTTTCCTTGGGCTGCTATACACAGTAGGCCTATACTATAATGTAATATTAAAAACAAGACTGACCTCAGAATGCACACAGATGTTAACAGCATTGAGATCCCCTGATACCATTGCAATAAAAATGCATAAAATGCCTTTTGTGCTCCAACATTTCCTCCCATTGAAACCCACTGGTGAATTATCCTTCTCTCAGGGAACAGAGTATGCCATGGCCTTTCAATTACCTTGCGGCAAAGTGAATGAATTCTCTTAAAATAACTACATTACACACAGCGAGTGTGCCACCATGTGTATGGGAACCACAATGGAACAAGTGTTCAGTGGTGGGTTAAATTACAAACATTGCCTAATGTGTCATGATTTGACTTGAGTGGGAGAACTCTGGTTGAACACATTCGCTAACTACACTCATAATGAATGTACAAGTTGAACAGAGCTCTCATGGTCAGCCTGTCCCCCTCACCCCCCCCCCCCCCCCCCACCATCGAGACATGAAATCCTATATGTTTAATTTATAGGCGCCGCGCGCTTAATTGCATTGAGATGGCCCATCTAGACTAAATCTGCGCTGCATATAATCAGAAATTTACAACTTTTCCATCTCAAGTGCCGCCCAAAGAAGTGGCAGCAGAACATACGGGAGGAACGGGGATGAGGAAAGTATGTGTGAATTTTAATTGTGCTCGCAGCAACATAGCCAGCGAGTAGCTGTGACACACACTGGCGTTCCCTGAGGTATAAAATTTTAAAATGAACTAAGTAAAAAAGAAAGTTGCCATAAATATGTGTGTGTGTGTCTGTTTGTGAACTGGGGGGTGGGGGGTGGGGGGGTGACAGCGAAGAGAGAGAAAGGGAGAGATGGAGAGATTCAATTCCCCAAAGATGGTTTATTATTCCGTGCTAAAATGAAGCAGGAGCAAGGAGTGGTAGTCAGCGATGCGTCAGAGTTGCTCTTTGAAGACATTAAAAAGCTGAACGCACAACAAAGACCAGATGTTCCAACATGCCTTATTTATGCACCCATCAGCCTGTTTCCCATGTCCACAAAACACCAGCATATTCGTACCTTTTAAACTCACACATACAGTAGCACATGCTGAAAGCATCCCACTTCACTGTGGCTTCAGCGCATGTACATTGTGTGTGTGTGTGTGTGTGTGTGTGTGTGTGTGTGTGTGTGTGTGTGTGTGTGTGTGTGTGTGTGTGTGTGTGTGTGTGTGTGTGTGTGTGTGTGTGTGTGTGTGTGTGTGTGTGTGTGTGTGTGTGTGTGCACGAGTGCGTGTGTGAGTACGGTATGCTCGTGCACATGTGCATGTCACCTGAAATTGTGGGCCAGTCAAGCTTTGTCCAACTAGCAGCACCTGACTTTGCAACCGTTTAGAAGGAAGCAGTGGTGGGAAAAGTACTCAAATGCTTTACTGCATTGTAGAAATACTCTGTTACAAGTCAAAGTCTGCAATTCAAAATGTACTTGAGTAAGTACAAATGTATTGGTATCGAAATGTACTTAAAGTACCAAAAGTAAAAAGTACTTGTTATGCAGAATGTCCTACAGTAACCTCGCCTGGTCTTCGTTTACTAAACGGGCCGTTTGATCCGGTCGGGAGCGGAAGAGCTCCTACGTTTTTCTGTAGTCCAAAACGGACTACACTTTGGCCGGAAACAACGACCGGAAACAGTTTCAACCCAGTTTAGCGCATGCGCAAGTAGTTAGCGCATGCGCAAGTACGGGTTAAAACTGTTTCCGGACGTTGTTTCCGGCCAAAGTGTAGTCCGTTTTGGACTACAGAAAAACGTAGGAGCTCTTCCGCTCCCGACCGGATCAAAAGCCCGAAATTGGAAGCCAGCCCAGGCTAGTCCTACAGTATTTGACGTTTCAAATGTAAAATCAAAATCAACAAAGTAATTAATAACTAAAGTTTTCAAATTGTGTGGTAAATGTAGTGGAGTAAAAGTACAA
>NC_137811.1:37695449-37750449 GCF_963921795.1 Nannobrachium achirus | reverse complement strand
GTAACGAATTACTAATAATATATTACTGTAATATTATTACTTTTTCCAGTAACGAGTAATGTAAGGTATTACTCTAAAAAAAATGGTAATATATAACGCTTTACTCCGCAAAAAAAAAGCCTCGCTACTCCGTTACTAGCCATTTTAGCCGATTGCAGAAAAAGAACAGATCTACAAGACATCAACATACATCTACACTTCTACAGAGATGCGATGTAGCTTGTAGATCAGTCATTTGCGCAGTGCGCACAGTTATGACGTAGCTTATATCATGAGACCAGTGCATGCACCAGTGTCAGCGCTGCGCTGCCTGTCACAGTCACAGAGAGAGCATCAGCGTGCGACGCGCTTACATGGATGGGACATTTACAATCTACAAGCACTCCTCTCGGCCGCGGAGGGGTCCGCGGGGGTCCGCCGCGGAGGGGTCCGTTGCGGGGGTCCGCCGCGGACCGTCCGCGGAGCTCAGCGGGACCACCGTGGACCACTGCGGACTGAGTTGCTGCTAGTAGTAGCCACTAATAGCCAGTTAGCGTAGCCTCCACTGTCTGAGCCCAATAAGCCTCATGTCTGTTGTAAAATGTAAAACTACTCACCGAAATAGACGGTTTTAGGGAGTTGAAAGCCTACTTTCCTTAGTGGGAACACCCAGAGCCCCTGCACCTCACGTCTAAAATAGCCTACACTTTTTAGGCAGAAAAGAAAATATGTAGCCTATTATTTAAGGATAATATAGGCAGGGGTCTTCAACAGAGCTGAGAGTTTTAAATGTAATAAAAAATAAGCAATGTTTTGTTGGGTTATATATTATATGTCTTAATTATTAATTGATAAAATCCATTAAAAAAGTTTCTAACTGTTCCCAGGTCAAATATTGATGTGTGATTAAAATGTGATTAATTGAGATTAATTAATTACAAAGCCTGCAATTATAATTTCTTTAATCGCATCCCAGAGACTCTTATTGTTCCAATAAATTGGATTCAGTTCTAAAAGGAGCTGGCTAAACAGATTTTGCAGGTAAAAAAAAAAGAAAAAAAAAGTAATATAACTTAATATATTACATATTACTCTTGATTCCAAGTAATAAGTAATATAATATTATTACCTTTTCCAAGGAGTAATAAGTAATAAGTAACGATTACTCTCCTAAGTAATATTGCCCAACACTGGTGATGTCACACTAACAGAATCCCTTTTATGCCCATACAGTATATGGAGTTCCCTGATGTCATCAATATTAAGGCCAATATCTAACAGGACTTCATATGGGAATGAAGTCCCATGATGACCCCTGGTACCCATCTATGGAGATCCCTGTACTGCATATGGAGATATGCTGTGAGAGCCCAAACATGCTTACTCAGTCAGTTATTGTCTCCACCAGCCGAAGGCAGGGGGAGAGTATGTTTTCGCCCCTGTCCGTGCGTCCGTCCGTGCGTCCGTCCTCCGAGTTTGTGTACAGCTAATCTCCGGCGCCGTTGGCCCGGTCGCTGCCAAAATTAGCACACACACTCCCTGGATGCCAATTCAGAACCTCTGCCCCACATTTTTCAAATGGCCCTGTTCTAGCGCCACCATGAGGCAGATGTTTGCAAAACACATTTCTGTACACTACTCCTACAGATTTTGACCAAAAATCACGCAAATCGGTAGACAGTGTCTCTACAGTCATGTGATCGACACAGATCTGTCTGATTGTCCATATTCCATCCTGATTGGCTAATATTGGCTTTCAAAGTTTGTAAGATTGGTCCATTTTGGACAAAATGCCTCAAATCACAAATACAGAGTGCAATTAACATGAAATCGTGCACACACGTTCCCACTAGGCTGAGGAAGAAATGCCACTTCAACATTTTTAAATCAGCCTCATGGTGGCGCTATAACAGGCCGATTCGTGGTTTTACCTATAACTACACCGATCAGTTTCAAACTTTGTAAGCGCACTCCCTGGATGCCAATTCAGAACCTCTGACGCACATTTTTCACATCAGCCTTTTATAGCTCCACCAGGAAGCCGACTTATGTAAGACACATTTTTGGAGAGAGATTTTACCCAAAATTAACACAAATCAGTACACAGTATCTCTACAGTCATATGATCAAGACGGATCTGTCCCGTATTAAATATTCAATCCTGATTGGCTAAGATTGGCCTCCAAACTTTGCAGGATTGATCCGTTTCGAACAAAATGCCTCAAATCAAACACAGCGTGCAATTGTAATGAAATTGTGCACGCACAATCGCAAAAGGCCAAGGAAGAAATTACATTACAAAATGTTCAAATCAGCCTCATGGTGGCGCCATGAAAGGTCTAAGATTGGTGAAGAACACAGGCCACCCTTTTTACATTGGCCTATTATAGCACCACCAGGACAAGTGGCTGGTGGAGACCTGTGCTCAGAAGAGCACTTCTTCTAGTTCATTATGTGAAAGTCCTGACAACTATGACATCTGACACCATACACTTTTATGCCCATACATGGAGATCCCTGTCTGTAGAACCAGCCACACAGATATGGGTTGTATTGGCCATCTGTCTTGGCCATATATGGATTCTGTTAGTGTGGTATGTGGCCGATGTGGCCTCCATATATGGATAACTGGTCCGATATACATCACTGGCCAGATGGCCAAGAATTGGTGCGACCTCGGTCACATGTTGCCCTGAGGCGTGTTACTAGTTATTATTAATACTGGCGGCCCAGCGTCTAGTCGGCGACCTGGCCAACTCGGAACAACGTAAATAGGGAATGAATGCCCCGCCCTTTAATGCAAACCCCATTATACCTGTTGTCATAGGACCCGTTTTGACCATCTGTTTTCCTGTGTCCATTTATGCCCATATATGGAGATATCTGTTATCTGTCTGTCTGTCAGCGTCCATTTTATGTCCATATATGGAGATCACTGCAGATATAGTTCTGGGTCCATTTTATGCCCATATATGCCCATATATGGAGATATCTGTCTATTTGCGTCCATTTCACGCCCATATATGGAGATCTCTGAATCTGTCTGTCTGTGTCCCTTTATGCCCGTATATGGAGATCTTTGTGATTCTGCGTAAATTTTATGCCCATATATGCCATTTGCGTCCATTTTATGCCCATTTATGGAGATCTCTGTATCCGTCTGTCTGTGTGTCTGTCTGTGTCCCTTTATGCCGTATGAGATCTCTGAATCTGTCTGTCTGTGTCCCTTTATCCATTTTATGCCCATATATGGGGGCATTCATTTTATGCCCATATATGGAGAACGCGCGTGCCCGTGGGACGAACGGTTCTCATATGGGGGCATTCATTTTATGCCCATATATGGAGAACGCGCGTGCCCGTGGGACGAACGGTTCTCGAGATACGCGGATTACCTACATACATACACACTCACAGAGATTTTTTGTTGACTCATGTGGCGTACGTCTGCCCATATATGCCCATATATGGAGATATCTGTCTATTTGCGTCCATTTCACGCCCATATATGGAGATCTCTGAATCTGTCTGTCTGTGTCCCTTTATCCATTTTATGCCCATATATGGGGGCATTCATTTTATGCCCATATATGGAGAACGCGCGTGCCCGTGGGACGGAACGCGCGTGCCCGTGGGACGAACGGTTCTCGGAGATCTCTGAATCTGTCTGTCTGTGTCCCTTTATCCATTTTATGCCCATATATGGGGGCATTCATTTTATGCCCATATATGGAGAACGCGCGTGCCCGTGGGACGGAACGCGCGTGCCCGTGGGACGAACGGTTCTCATATGGGGGCATTCATTTTATGCCCATATGGAGAACGCGCGTGCCCGTGGGACGAACGGTTCTCGAGATACGTGGATTACCTACATACATACACACTCACAGAGATTTTTTGTTGACTCATGTGGCGTACGTGATGTCAGAGCCTTTTATGAAGTGATGTCACAATGAGTCAGAGCTTTCGCCGATTTCCTCAGAAACAGCCTGATGTCAACAATCAACCCCGCATAAGGAGATTCCGAACGTTTCGCGCCGGTTTGGGAAAACCGCGCGTCGGGTCGGGTCGAGACCCGGCACTGCACTCCGTGCCGTGGCCATATATGGGGGCATTCATTTTATGCCCATATATGGAGAACGCGCGTGCCCGTGGGACGGAACGCGCGTGCCCGTGGGACGAACGGTTCTCGGAGATCTCTGAATCTGTCTGTCTGTGTCCCTTTATCCATTTTATGCCCATATATGGGGGCATTCATTTTATGCCCATATATGGAGAACGCGCGTGCCCGTGGGACGGAACGCGCGTGCCCGTGGGACGAACGGTTCTCATATGGGGGCATTCATTTTATGCCCATATGGAGAACGCGCGTGCCCGTGGGACGAACGGTTCTCGAGATACGTGGATTACCTACATACATACACACTCACAGAGATTTTTTGTTGACTCATGTGGCGTACGTGATGTCAGAGCCTTTTATGAAGTGATGTCACAATGAGTCAGAGCTTTCGCCGATTTCCTCAGAAACAGCCTGATGTCAACAATCAACCCCGCATAAGGAGATTCCGAACGTTTCGCGCCGGTTCGGGAAAACCGCGCGTCGGGTCGGGTCGAGACCCGGCACTGCACTCCGTGCCGCGGCGGGGAACGCGCGTGCCGAATCTGAAGCCGGTGGGACGAACGGTTCTCGAGATACGCGGATTACAAACACACACACGCAGAGACTTCTCGCATTTATAGATAGATGACATGACAATTGTCTTTAGTGCTTTGAAAAGTTCAAAGCCATCACCTAGGAAAAAATAAAATGAAATTGTGTTAAAATGTGTTATAAATTGCTCCATCTACGCCTTCCCTCTCAGCTTTCCTACTTACTTTTCCTAGGAAATCTAAGGGTTGAGGACTAACCACCTTCCCTCTTTAAGAACACAGCATGTGTTCTCCATCATGTCTATATACTGGACTAGTATACATTTAGTATTTTATTCATGGTAATATTATTGACCACTCCTTTTGTATGTCCATGGCAAAAATACTGTATATTTTGAGGAAAATGTCCATCACAAGCCCAGGGGTTGATGACCTCTGACCAATGCATTATGTTTGATTTGTGCAGGGCTGAGATAGTTTTCACTGCAGATAGTCTACATTTCAAAAGCATCCGTCACCCTTAAATTCAATTAATTCTTTCAATGGACTAAACCTTGTTTTATTTGATGGCCTTCCTGCCCTAGCATTTGGCCTTTGTGCCCTCACCAAAGGCCAATTGGCACACTAGAGAAAGATTAAAATAGGTGGTTAATAAAAGTAAACCTTTTAGGCTGTAAGAGAAATATGATTTGGTACACAGGCCAAATACTGGTCTCATTTCTAGGGGATTTCTTTAGCTGGTCACTGAATTTTGAGCAAAGTAAAATCAGCCATCTTAATCAATCTGATCAGTGTACAAATGTAAACATGGATCAGTCTCTCAGAGTTAAATGAACACATTCTTTTGGTGGAGTGGATTGAGTGGATTGCTTGATCGGGCAAAAAGGGTAATGACAAACTTACATTCATTACATCTCCAATTTTGACAGCACTTGAAGCAACATCAATTCGCAGGGAAAGGAAAAAAAATCTGCACTCAACAATCGCACAAGCCATAGTAACAAAGGTGACCGTACCGAGCAACAATGGAGGAGTGTTATTACACTGTTAACTTTAATGTTGACGATTAAAACGCACGCCTAAGTGAGACATGCCAACGCTGGTGTAAATATTAATTTCACCCCTTGTCGTGTAATAAGTGGATTGATGCATGCTCCAGGGGTTTTAAAGTCAGCAGAGACTAAATGGGTTGATTTGTTACGTGCCTAGCCATCCCTAAACAGAAAATAATTCAGCTGCTGTCGTGAGCATTTGAGTGGTGTTAAGCTATATTTAGGCCATCAGCGTGACCTCTGTCTGTTTCACTGCATCCTGCTAGTGCTCTCCCAGATAATTTCAATTAATTGTCTTAAACGTAGATGTGATTGGATATGTTGGAAAAGGTTGGCATCCCAAACCCTAGCTCTTGAATACAACGATTAGATGTAGCCTAAGATGCTTAATACATTTTTTTTATGGATTTGCATGACTTTTTCTAACCACAAGTGTGTGTATGTTGTGTATGTACGTGAGTGTGTGTTTATGCATGTGTGTGTGCTCGAGCGTGTGTGGATATATGTGTGTGTACAGTATGTGTGTGTGTGTGTGTGTGTGTGTGTGTGTGTGTGTGTGTGTGTGTGTGTGTGTGTGTGTGTGTGTGTGTATGTGTGTGTGTGTGTGTGTGTGTGTGTGGGTCTGGGTGTGGGTGTTGGTGTGTCGGTGTGTATATAATATATGAGAGAGAGAGAGAGAGAGAGAGAGAGAGAGAGAGAGAGAGAGAGAGAGAGAGAGAGAGAGAGAGAGAGAGAGAATGTATTATATACAGTATATGCATTTGTGTGCAGGCACATGTGTGTGCGTATGTAATGTATGTAAATGCACAATTTGCACATCCATATTTCGGTGTTTGTGTGATTGCATGGGGCAGAAATATTGTTTGTAATTTTTCAATAGCAGTTCCTTGCAGTGCATTGTTCATGCATGCACCTTCAAATTGTTACATAAGTATCTCTTTAGCGGGCATAGACAGATAGATGCCTTTATTATCCCGAGAGGGAAAATCAGTCGCCCAAGAGGCGGCACAGAAGTTAAGGGGATATTTCACTTTCAAAAAAACGTTTGGTAATTTTATTGTCTAATAAGGCTTTTATGAACATCCTGAACAGATTTTAATTTGCTTGATTCAATATTTAGATATTTAGATAGATTGATGTAAATGTTATCAGGCCTTCCTCCTGCAGGACACCTCCCCATACACACTCATTGTAACTTCAAACTCCATTTTAACCATGATAAATTCATCAAAAACACCCATTATTTTTCCAGAACAGATTTTAATTTGCTTCATTCAGTATTTAGATATCTGAAGTAAATGTTATCAGACCTTCCTCCTGCAGGACGCCTCCCCATGCACACCCATTGTAACTTCAAACTCAAAATCAAAAACACCCATTTTTTTTCTTCTGGTGACTCATAATACCCTCCTAATACGTGAGCAGGCTGTGTTTTTTCGATAACTTTTTTTTGTATTATTTTTTTCCATTTACCCAAAGAATTATTAAAAATAAATGAAAAAGTTTACAAAAAAAGCACAGCCTGCTCACGAATTAGGAGGGTATTATGAGTCACCAGAAGAAAAAAAAATGGGTGTTTTTGATTTTGAGTTTGAAGTTACAATGGGTGTGCATGGGGAGGCGTCCTGCAGGAGGAAGGTCTGATAACATTTACTTCAGATATCTAAATACTGAATGAAGCAAATTAAAATCTGTTCTGGGTGTTCATAAAAGCCTGATTAGATGATAAAATGACCAAAAGTTTTTTTGAAAGAGAAATATATATATTACAAAGTTAAAGGGAAGTATGAAAAGAAAGAAAGTACTGAGCAAAAAAGAATTATCAACAATACAGAGGATTCGTAAAAATATAAAGTGTCAGGAACAGACAACGTCATAACACAAATAGTGCAGTGCCAAACAAAAAAAGTGACCTTAACCCCCAAAAAAGTGTCCATAGCCGTAATACACATAAGTGTCTCACTGTTATGTCAAACACAACAAGTAATAACTTAACTTAGTACTACTTATTACTTAATAGTGCAGAGCCAAACTAAAGTGAAAACAAAAGTGTCCATTGGTCAGTGCAAAAAGCATGAGAAGTGACATGTGCTCACAGCAAAAGCAAAGCAAAAGCGGTAGCAGTAGATCCCATAACCAGGATGGACAGCTTGCACCCATTTGGCTTCAATGGCTTGTTCCACTACACAGCCTTGTGGACCAACAGCCTGGGAGTGACATTATGAATCCATGAAAACAACATAAATGAGTTGTCATAGACGGATTGGAAAGATATTCAGAGACTAGACTGCCCTAGGGGCAGGCTAGATTTTGGTCGATTCAATACACCAACACGGAGCTAGAAAGGAACGCCCATAAACGTCACATCCGCTTTGAGCGTGGGGGAAAACAAACCGCCTTTCCCCATTGACTTAATACAGCGTAAACAGTACACTATCGTTTTAATCACGTTCAGAGCGATTTTTTTGGACGATAAAACACTCGACAGCCAAGAAAAATCCATCAGAAGGACTTCTGGAACGCAATCGTTCACTCGCCGTCGTAAAGTTCACTTATTATTAAGATAACAAGCCTATTATGGATGACTGATTGATTGATTGAACGCACCGCTGTGCAGCACGGAGCTACTGTACCTCGCCACCTCGTCTAAACTACTACTCCTGCCTCATCAAAACCTCTGGAATAAAACGGGACCCAATGTTACTCTTTATAGAAGTCGGAGTTCAAGTGGTTTGTAATCAGAGTCAGATTAATATATTCCCCGCAAATTACACAAGCACTGACTGAGATGGAGATCTGTCGTTTCTGTAGGCTATCCAAGTTACACAACCATGAGATGAGATCGGAGATCTGTTTTTCTCTCCATCTACTCTACTCCCTGTGTTACAAAAAAAAACATGTTTGCACATGCAGTGTTCATTTCAATCCTGGTAGAGACACTAATATTAATATGAGATATGATCAATTAAACGTGCCACAATATAAATCCAACAGCCAGGCCCATTAGTCGTCAATAGATTTGAAACGTGAATATGGTCTAAATCCATTCCCATTGCCTAATACACTTACAATGGCATCCTCCTCCTGTGTCCTTCCCGTACGTGTTCCATGAACATCATTGCTGAATTAATGGCCTTTGTTTTTTGATATTGTGATTAGTGTAATTGATCATGTTCATGAAAATGTGAAAGTGTGTCTCTTACCAGGTGATTAAATCAGTCAGATAACCATGGCATTGATCCGACCAGTCCTATAAGGACAACAATTAATCCCGATGCTATTGCAGATAGTTTTTTTGTCCAGGCATTTGCAGTAAGGAATCAATGTAATTAAGTGGTTTATAATCAGACTCAGATTATCCCCCGTGCATGTGTCAGAGTTGCACAATATAAGCACCCGTGGTCCCCCTCTTCCCTCTATGCTACAAAACCTGTTTACATTATGTCTTTAATCACCTGGTAGAGACACAATTACAATATATGATCAATTAAACTTACTCTAATATCAAAAAACAACAGTCGTTAACTCGTCAATGTTGTTTATAGAACACATCGTAGTGAGTTCAAGTAGGATAGAGACCTGATCTTTGAATATATGGCAGGATCGACGCCAGTTTAAAAGTATTTTCTGCAGGTTTGAAACTATTTAGGATAGGATTGTGTTGTGTTGCGTTGTGTCAGTGTGTAAATCCTTGCATGATAACAAGCTGTTAATGGCTGTAGACAACTGGAATTCATTTAATGTGCTCTATAACCATCATTGAATAATTGTGCTTTTCGTTTTTTGATATGATAGGTTTAATTTATCATGTAGAAAATGTAACAGTGTCTAATACCAGACGGATAGTCTAGATAACCCATGGTCTTTGATGATGCGACCAGTCCTTAATAATATCATACAATATTTAATCCCAATGCTGTTTAATTTTAAATGCATCATTTTTTGTCCATTGGCAACCAAGGAATCAATGTAAGACATTGCAATTAATTAAAACATCGCTATACTATTAAAAAATCGGATTTGAAAAACACGGAAAACCCCATTCTACTAATGGGGGTTGTTAAATATTTCCCCCACGCTTGACTCCGCCCCCAGCTATGACGCGCTGATGACAAAGCTCCGTGTTGGTGTATTCACAGCTGAAAACAGCCTGGTGGATCCTATTGGCTCACCGATCTGTGCACCCGCCCCATGGCCTGCCCCCGCTCCCCATAGCACACAGCTTAGAACTCTGATATCGCAACATGTGGAGCGACGCCCACTACACTCTGGTTGGTTGGGGAAATGGAATTGACTCCCACTTCCTATGACAGAAATTGCAGTAGGTTAGCCCAGGCTTTTCTTTTTGAGCCGAACGCGATTGAAAAGAATAGCCTAAAGAAAAGCCTGGGTACCGAGGCTATTCAGGGGATGACTTTCTTGGCCTGCTGGCAGCAGTGAGCACAACAAACATGACAGACAGGCAGACATAATGTAAACAATAATAATGGGTTTTAAAAGGTGCCTTTGCAGCCTAAGGTTGATGAAGGCCATGTCAGGTCTGTAGGGTTCATCCTCTAGGGAGCATGAAGATGTACAGCATGAATTCCATGGCAATGAAAAAGTTTTCAAGACATTCTTACGACTATTATGGTCGTATTTTGGAGAAATGTTTGTACGACCATAGTTGTAACATCATCACCTTGACAAGGGTTAAACGTTATGGGGCCTAGGGGGATGTTTAATTCTCGGGAAAGGGGGGTTACGACTATGGTCGTATTTTTGTAATTTTTTTTTTTGTTATGTTATTAGATAGTTTGGATGCATGGTTCTGTGCCAGATATAGGTTTGTGTACTGTACAGTAGGTGTGTGTGTGTGTGTGTGTGTGTGTGTGTGTGTGTGTGTGTGTGTGTGTGTGTGTGTGTGTGTGTGTGTGTGTGTGTGTGTGTGTGTGTGTGTGTGTGTGTGTGTGTGTGTGTGTGTGTGCAAATTAGTGTGAGGCTCCCCAGAGATGATTGTTGGGGTAACTTCGGGCTCAACTCTTGATTGGCCAATCACTGAGGTGGTCCATTATCAAATGTTTGTGTCTCAATTACCAAAACCACAGTTTGTAGAAAAGAGCAAAGTGACATACCGGTATGCGTTGCTTTGCAGAATATAAAGCCAGAGGAACGGTGGCCTTAAATAAATGGATAAAGCACAAAAGATGTCCTGAGCCTTGTATGCTGAATGCTGTCAATTAAACCTGTCAAAAGTACAGAAGGAGGTGTGGCTTATCAGACCCCAGCAAATAGCCATGCCAGATGAGGAGTGCATCTCTCCATTCCGACATGTCTCCTTTCCGACATGTCTCCATTCCGACACTAACCCTATCTCTTACCCTAACCCTAACCTTAACCTCTATGGAAGTGTTGCCACTCCGACAATAAGAAGTCACTGTCGGAGTGGCGACATGTCGGAATGGAGAGCGCCCCCCAGATGAGCAGCCATTATAGCTTCATTTCTCTGACAAACAAAGCACAGCTTCATGAGTCTAGACATTGTGATATCGGAGCCCTTTGCAATGTGTTGGGTAATTCATATCACAATAGTGATAAACATTGAGCAGTGAAGGTGCCATGATTTTCTAGTGTCAACAAACACAAAGCTACTTGGAAGACAAGAATTTTGGCTCCACGTGCTGACCACATGGTAAGACACAGCTGTGCAATTCTATGCTTTTATTTTGTTCTCTAGTTCTACTTGTTGAGAATGTAATGGTTACAGTTACAGTTACCATATTTGTGGTGGAGGGAGGTCACACACGCACACACACACACACACACACACACACACACACACACACACACACACACACAACACACACACACACACACACACACACACACTTATTGTACAGTAGCTTATGTGGAGCTACTGTACAATAGAAAAGATGTTTCACCACAACAAACACAAAACTACTCACCAAGTAGGCTAGCTAAAATGTTCAGGATTTAACTTAGTACCAAGACACAACCAAAGCTTTGCAGTTATTTGGCATGACATTGATGATGGCACATGAGTGACGTTTGATGCCGTCAATCTCTCCATATTGATTGATAAACTAAAAGCAATCGGTTTTGATAGCACATCAGTGAGCTGGATGCAAGCTAGCTGCTTGGCCTTACACCTACAACTCATTTAACCCCTGCTCATTTTGCCGGGGCCATGGGATGGCACAGGGTAGAGGACAGCAGCTTGCAACGGGCCTGGTCAACAAGATACGATACACCAGAAAGACACCCATATACCTCCTGTCAAACTACTTCAAAAACTTCAATGACGTCCACAATCACAACAACAGAGGGAGCTCCACTAATCGTTTCAACCCAGATTTGGCTCAAACAAGGGGTCTGAGACAAATCTGGCTAAGGAGTGTAAATCCCTACTCTCCTTCAAAATAGCTCTAAAAGAGCACTTGCAGGTGGCTGCAATTCGAAACTGGCCCCTGTAAAAAGTCAAAGCCCACTTCCCCCAAGCTGTTTACCAGGGACATGCTGGTAAACTTGGAGATACGAGGTTTCTGCCCGACAGTGACGATTTACTTTGTTGGCCGCCCAGCCCCCAAAATGGAACGACATTTTATTTTAATTTTTTTCCTAATGGCCGGCCTGGACCGGCCGGGAATGAACCGGACATTCGGGAGTTGTCCCGCTTTTCCCAATGGCCAGCACGTCCCTGCTGTTTACTGTAGCCTACATATTTTGTCTTTTAGATTTCTAACTGCTTATATGATGTTTGCATAGTATTGTATATGTGTCTATCATTAAATGTTTCGATGACGTGTGTACAAAGGACCCCAATGGAAACAAGCCATATAGGCTTTCTTGGGTTTAAAATCCTCTTAGCAGACCTTGTATTGAACTATACTTTCCTGTGTTTTTTTTTTGCAAACTGCGAATAAAATATTCAATCAAAGTGACATGGATGAATTATGATTTGACAGATGATGCGACATTGAGTGATACTGCAAAAATGTTCTGTGTGAATGCACCTTTAATCTCTTAATCGATCTTGGAAATAAACATACATTGAAAAATGAAATAGGCATATTTCATATATGCCTATAGGCATACATATTTTTTTTCGTAATGGAAAATTATCTAATTTATATCTTCTTTAAGTAATATGAGTAATATAAGTAGCTCTCACTCTCAATGAGGAGAAAGCCCTGACTTGTGCTAATATTAATGAGTGTATACTGTTCAGAAAGAAAACACACCCAGTGTGAAGTGAGCAGTGCTATACCGGGGGACAAACAGACAAAACCAGATGTAGGAGTGGTTAGCTTCTTACAGGAGCACCGATCAAAAAAATCAAAAAAATCACACCCGTGTGAAGTGGAGCTGTGTGTGTGTGTGTGTGTGTGTGTGTGTGTGTGTGTGTGTGTGTGTGTGTGTGTGTGTGTGTGTGTGTGTGTGTGTGTGTGTGTGTGTGTGTGTGTGGATCATGTGTACCGATTTTTGTGACATTTGAAGAAAATATGTAGGAAAAGGAGCAAAAAGTGTGTTTTGGAGAAAATTCAAGATGGCGGAAAATCTATCATGGCGCAAATGGGCGTGGCCTATATGGGGAGATGCGTCATGACCCAAGGAATCCAGGGAAAAAATATTTTTAATTTTCCGACCTACGGTTCAAGAGTTACAGGCCAAAACGTAAAGTGGGGTGTTATGGCGCCACCATGCGGCCAAATGACACAATTATTTTTTATTTAATCCTTGAAATCATTATGAACCTCCTCTCCAAGTCTTGAAACTCTAGCCCCTATGGTTTGCGAGAGACAAATAATTGAATGTGAGTTTTTGCGATTCCCATTATAAGTCAATGGGGAAAATTAATTCACTAATAAATTAATATCAATTAAACTATAGAACCTTTCTCTTAGAAAAGTAATAGCCCACGATTCCCGAGTAAGGCGGTCGATTTGACATATGGCGCGAGTGTGTGGTGGCAAAACTGTGGGACTAGTGGCGTGCCGAAGTTTAGGAAGTTCAGGCTACATACACACAGACACACACACAGACACACAGACAGACAGACAGACACACAGACCCACACAGCCACGTATAGGGAGCCTGTGCTTCACACAGCTCCAAAAATCACACCCGTGTGAAGTGGAGCTGTGTGTGTGTGTGTGTGTGTGTGTGTGTGTGTGTGTGTGTGTGTGTGTGTGTGTGTGTGTGTAGATCATGTGTACCGATTTTTGTGACATTTGAAGAAAATATGTAGGAAAAGGAGCAAAAAGTGTGTTTTGGAGAAAATTCAAGATGGCGGAAAATCTATCCTGGCGCAAATGGGCGTGGCCTATATCCGGAGATGCGTCTTGACCCAAGGAATCCAGGGAAAAAAGAATTTTAATTTTCCGATCTACGGTTCAAGAGTTACGGGGCAAAACGTAAAGTGGGCCGTTATAGCGCCACCATGAGGCCGAGTGATGTAATTATTTTTCGATTCATTCTTAAAATCATTATGAATCTCCTCTCCGAGGTTTGAAACTGTAGCTCCTATGGTTTACGAGAGAAAAATACTTGAAAGTGATTTCTTGCATTGTCCCATTATAAGTCAATGGGGACAATTAAGCGTCGTTTTTTGCCGATTACGTCGGCATGGTAAGGCGGATCGGAACGAAAGGTAATAGAACACCATTCCCGGCCGAGCCGCACATTTTGATGTATATATTGCGCGAGTGGCGTAAATGGTGCGGCACTAGTTACGCGCCGAAGTCAGGCTACATACAGACACACAGACAGACACACAGACCCACACAGCCACGTATAGGGAGCTGCACACAGCTCCAAAAATCACACCCGTGTGAAGTGGAGCTGTGTGTGTGTGTGTGTGTGTGTGTGTGTGTGTGTGTGTGTGTGTGTGTGTGTAGATCATGTGTACCGATTTTTGTGACATTTGAAGAAAATATGTAGGAAAAGGAGCAAAAAGTGTGTTTTGGAGAAAATTCAAGATGGCGGAAAATCTATCCTGGCGCAAATGGGCGTGGCCTATATGGGGAGATGCGTCTTGACCCAAGGAATCCATTTTTTTTTTCCCAAATTATTCTGGGGCGTCAGATGATTCATTTCTAATCTGCAACATTGTTTTCTCTCTCAACAGTAAACAAACCAACATAAAGTCTAAATGTATCCACCTCTTTCCGCGGGAGTTTACTGGAATAATTTTCCGATCTACGGTTCAAGAGTTACGGGGCAAAACGTAACGTGGGCCGTTATAGCGCCACCATGAGGCCGAGTGATGTAATTATTTTTCGATTCATTCTTAAAATCATTATGAATCACTAGTTACCCGCCGAAGTCAGGCTACATACACACAGACACACACACAGACAGACACACACACAGACAGACCCACACAGCCACGTATAGGGAGCTGCACACAGCTCCAATAAAGGCTAAATGCTGTTAAGAGTAGGCTACAGCCTACAGTTGTAGTTCTAATAATAATAATTGTGTTCAAAAGTTGAATATGTACAGTACAGCCTTGCACATAATGGCAGCATCAATAATTGTGACAGTCTCATTTTGTTTTATATAATAATTTATGTTTATCGTTCTCTTTTTTAAACGACATTCAGTTCATCCTACACATAATGCGATACTGCTGGTTCCAGCAGAATGCTACCTCCATATCAGGGTCTGTCTGTGTCTTTGGCCCTGCTGTTCTCATCCCCTGCACAATGAAATTAGACCATAGCAAGCATTGTCTCATGGAGGCAGATTCAAGGCCCATTTATTTGAGATTGCTTTTAGTGTAATTCAATAAAGGCTTTTTTACTCATTTATTTCCATGGTGAAATTTGTGCTGAGGAAAAGCAGGGCCGCATTTCCTTCATTAGCAGTAATAATAACCATAATAACAATAATGGCATTAAAAAGCAATCGTTCGAAGGATCCTGCTGTCAATGTCAGTCTCATATAGAAATTGTATATTGGCAGTGGACATAATTTGTTGGTACTTAGGGCAAACATTTATGGTAGGTTTTATTATAGTACACACAGTACGAGGAACATATATCAGTTCTCTGAGACCATTAAAGGTACAAAACAAAACAAAAAAACGAATTAAGCGTAGGATGAAAGGTGTGCATTTCATGCTCGTCTAAGGGGAAAAAAATACAATTGTTAAGTGGAGTCCAGATTAGAGTGCAGGGAGAAGGAATGAAATAAGATAGAAGCCGTGAAAATGAAACACATAATGGATAAAAGTAGTTATGAAAGCAGGGGATAAGTAGGAAAGGGTGGAAAGAGGATTGACAACAAGGACGTGAGATGGAGACAGCGAAGCGCTGTTCCACAGTTCCACCAATATCGCCAGATCCATTTTCCACCACTGGAGGCCAAATGGCTATCAAGATGGTGCCACCTTCACGGCGGCTTAGAGACGAAGAAACTTGGGCCCTGCTGATCTCCGGCGCAAGTGCAGGCTCCCCCCAATGCCCTGCAAAAATAAATATTTGAATATTCTTCGGCACTCCTAAACCAGCTTAAATTGGATCATTTCATTGCGCCGCTTGCCCCTGCCAAAATGCCAAAAGAGTGTGGGTCTTGGCGAGCCTCTTGCAGCCCAGGCGTGCTCCCCTCCCCCTGGCCCTGCCCACCCCCTGCACTATCAGCTGACACAGAGTCTGCCCCCAGGCCGCCTCCTTTCTCCTCGGCCACACTCATGCTGAGAGAGCTGGCACATGGTGGCCACACAAACAATGCAGACATGACAGTCTGAAGCGACCAGGCGTCCGCAGCGTTCGCAGCATCGTCAGTGTCAGGTCACTCTGTGGTCTCTGAATTGTTGCGCGGAGGACAACCCAGGTATTTAAAGTAAAACCAGCTGGACGTGTTTACCAGCTGGTCTTGAAATGATAGTTTTATGATGGTTCCTGCTCATCTTGCTTACAGTATATGTGACAAAGGCCTCATTGTGATTGTTTGATGTGTACAAAAAGGATACCCCCCCCAATCAACGTTATCTTTTTGAGAAATTTAGATTTTTCTGGATTTCATCCAGAGCATAGTAGTCCTCTATGTCTGTCACGGAATGTGTTTTCAGCTTGATATTTGCCCAAGACGTACAGAGTGTTTGTGTTTGTGTGTGTTTATACTATGTAGTGTATAGAGTGCATGGACCCTATAATATATACCTTATAAATATATCATTATATACTCTGTATATTTATTTATTTAGATTCAGTGCACATTATAGGCCTAAACATACATACATTCATACATACATACATACATACATACATACAGTACATGTCATGTACTTCCATGTAAGATTTTCTTTTACTCGACCAGCACCTGCATAATGAATATTTAGTGTAGCTGTTTTGGAACTAAGTATTTACATAGCCTTCAATTACTCAGGTCAATTCAAAATTGCATTTATTGCTGCTTATTCCAGATATTCCCTCTTTTCTCTCGCTCTCTTTTTTCAAAACTCATCAAAATTGTTTCATCAGTTGTCTATAATTGCCTCATTAGAGTTCTCCTAATTATAGTTATCTAGGATTCTTCCATACATATTGGGCGGAGGTTGGGGAAGGGGGGGGGGGGAGGGGGTGGTCCATTTGTGTCTTGTTTATTAGTTTCAGTTTGGCAAAAGTATCACGGTGCTTTGAAATTCTTCAAAAAAAAAAAGCATGGCATATCTTCCATATACTGTACCCAAACAACCACCAGAACAACTATCTGTGGAGAGCAATGTCTGCTTCACAACTTTAAACTTGCAATACATCTGCCTCTCGTGAGCTTGAATTTAGTTTCATCCTTGCTGAAAACTGAAACAGAGCCTCCAGGTGGCTGGTCTTTGAGGTCAGCACCGTTTTGATTTACCTTATTGTGGCCAGTTTTGAGTTTTAAGTTGAGTAGAGTTCTTTGCACAGGCCAGCTGCCTCTAAATTCTGGCTAACCAATTTAAAGACTCTTTCAGTATTGCACATGCTGTCAAATAGGGGATGTAGTTTTGTAGTTCTTTATAAAATGATGATGTACTGTGCTAGTTGCTTGGTGGCTCACCCAGTCAACTTGCCAACAACACAAATGTACTGGGTTATTGGTTCCCACCACAGACCTACTGTATTGTTGCATGTTATTTCCTCTCTGCCCTTGTACCACATGGTGTTTCTCTTCATTGTTCTGTCAAACGATATCTGTCTGCACGGTATCAAACACGACACCCATGCATACTGTAGCTCCTTGTCCTCAGTTATCTCCATACGAGGAGTTCCGTGCTCATACGGAAACTCATACATACATACAGTACATACACACAAAGCCAGATGTAGGAGCAGTTAGCACCACTCCAAAAGCACACACTTTGTGGCAAAGTTGTACAGTATAGCCTACTGTCAAACATACACCAGCAATAATTATGTATTATATGAAAAGCAATACTTTATAGAGTCTGATATGAATACTGGCTAATTTCACTCACCTAAAACGGAGGAGTGGGAGGTAATGAATATTACACCGTCTGGTTTGTCCACCCCCCCCAACCTCTCTCTCTCTCTCTCTCTCTCTCTCTCTCTCTCTCTCTCTCTCAGCAATGCAGCTGCAGTGTCCTCGAGGCTACTGGCTAACCAGATCAGGTGCTAAATTCACTAATTGAATAATTTCACTGGGCTCCACAATGGGCCCTTTGAAAAGCGGCTGCTCTTTGTGTCTGTCCTCGAGTGACTGAAAGTGGTACAGCCTTTTAAATGAAAGAGTAATGCAGGGCTGCTGCGGTGAAGTAAGTACACTGGGATGATGTGCTGGCTCTATAGTGTGATGTTGTTTAACGCGGACCCTGTCGGATGTAAATAGGTTGGTTATAAAATAAAATATAATGGAGAAGTAAGGGTGCAACGTACCAGATGGTCGCCAGTTCGAAACCTCTGAGCTATACTAGGAAAACCTGGATTGGAAAGGTCGAATCAGCCACATTCAGACAGCAGGCATTTTCCTTTTACTTCACACTTGGGTAAAGCAGTGGTTCTCAACCTGTGGGTCGGAACCCCCAAGGGGGTCCCCAAATTATTCTGGGGGGTCCCAGATGATTAACTTATAATGTGCAACATTGTTTTCTCTCTCAACAGTAAACAAACCAACATAAAGTCTAAATGTATACATTTACACTTTCTGCACATTTCTAAAGTGACACTTAAGGACGTTTTAATACCTCTAAAATGACATATGAAACATTGGCCAAACTGTCAAATATTAGAGGTAGAAATTGTGAAAATAGACGATCTACATGCTCACAACGCCTCGCAGTGCATGAGCATATAGATCTGCTATTTTCACAATATAGAACCATGTTTTACAAAATGTAATGCCTCAACTCTCAGTGCTTGTCAGGGTGGGGTGGTTCCCCAGTTAAAATATGATTATTTTGGGGGTCGCAGCCTGAAAAGGTTGAGAACCACTGGGTTAAAGTATGAACTATGAAGTGAGAGTGGCTGTCATGTGTATTATGATCAATGCACTTCTAGGTGTGAACATGTGGAATTGAGTTTGGCTGAAAAAGATTGCACAGTTAAATCTGTGTTAATTAATATATTTTTGAATGATTTTTTTTTTAATGAACACTTGATATATTACTATGTGTGCGTCACTGAAAAATAAAGGATTGAAAAACTGAAGCAATAAAGGACATCGCCTTTTGTTTACTTCTGATGAGATACGGACGCACATACTCTATGCAGCAATCACATTCATGTCAAAGAAAGTCACTGTTGTGTTACTGATAGTTACTTGCACATTAATGAAACATTAACCATAACTGCTCAACAGCACCCGTTGAGACAATGCTTTCCTTCTAACAGCATGCATGGCACGAGTTACAGGGCATATCAATTGCATGATGGCACACAAATGGACACTGTGACAAATTAATGTGAGCGTTACATAACTTGGGACTGTCAATTTTACATTTATCTTTTAAATTATAATCTGAGCATAACTTTTATGCTATATATAAGCAAGAAAAGTGTATGCACACATTTAGATCGTCAAGATAAATTGGGATTCTATCCTTGATTCAATAGTCTACTGTACATGTTCTTGCAAGCAGCATCTTCTACCTCCCCTCAAACCCAATCATTGCCTTGAGCTCCTCCATAACTTTCTGCCTACTTTACCTAAGTTTCTAATACCTAATCTTTGTGTTAGTGTACTTTGGAGCCAAGAGGCTCTGGCCATGGATCTCCCTATAGAATCCACATCTCAGATTGATCGGTCCTTGGCACTCTACTGGCCTGGGATCACCCACAAATCTGTGTCCCCAATTCCCTGGGCTTACACTTGGCCTTCCGAGTTTCCTCCGCTCTGCTCCAGTCGCTCCAACCAGACAGGCGGATATTGCGGATGTTTCCTCTTCTCCATTTTCTCAGCTCGTGACCACATTTTCATACTTTAGATTGACCTCTCGGATCCCTCTTTGCGCTTGTACCGAGATGACAAGAGACGGGCGATGAAGGGATCGGGAGACTGCCAAGCGACAGGCTGACGAGCTGCTTTCCCTGGGCCACTCGAGCCTCAAACCTCCCCGTGCCATCCCCACTCTGGCCTGCGCCAGTCTATATGACTTATAGAGTTTGGGACCCTCTACTGCCAATCCCACTTAGAGTGCAGTTTTCTGATAAACAAAAGCACATTCAAGCTTTAGCTTCTCATTTCACACTATGTGCTTTGGCTGGAGGTAAAGCTTTCCTGGAGCCCCTGGCCTGGAGTCCAAAGAATGGCTCCAGTTGGCTTTCCCTTTAAAAAAAAAGAAAGAGGCGGCACATGTGGAGGATTATGCTCCATCTTTCATCCTCCACGCTCTCTGCTCGCCCTCCACTTCCATAGCCATCACTGCTCCCCATGTGCTGCTCACCACCAGCCCCATGGACACATGCACACTATTCTCCTTTCTGCCTCCAACAGTGAATAATGAACTCACCTGTCTCTATCTCTCTCCCACCCTTCTACCCTGCTCACTCCTCTGGCCCTTTTAACTGTGCACATGCATGGACTGCAAACATGCAATCTCTCTCTCTCTCTCTCTCTCTCTCTCTCTCTCTCTCTCTCTCTCTCTCTCTCTGAGTTGGATTTGAACTTTTAGTTTGATGTGGGGGTGGGCATATCCCTGGCTATTGTAGGAGGGGATACTATTGAATTTGACATAAGCTGCAGTGCTGTGATTTTGATTACGACTATAGTAAAGTTCCATGGGTGTGCAGCTACCATATTTATCCACAAACCTTCCCGGTTGTTGACTTTGTGTCTCTGGAACCTGGAAACTATAGCATACCACACTGTACATATGGTGCTTCAATCGGGAGCCCATGCTTATCGACTGAATTATTCCATTTGAAACGTGTGTATGTTGCATGAATACACTTAACCCGGTAAGTGTGAACGATGTGCCAGATGGATAGACAGATTAGAATAAGACAAACATGACTCTTAAACTCTCTCTATTAGAAATGTTGGGGCTCGGATCTGAAGGCGAGTGGCACCCGTCAAGGCCCTTTGTCTCCAGCTAAGCGGAGATATCAGAGTGGTTATTAGTGATGCACGTGAAACGCTAGCCGAGGCGCATGGTGACCCCTGGGGGCCTCGCCTGTCTCAGGGAACAGATGTGCCGCCCACTCGCAACAGTTGTACCCAACCCACAATGGCCTGGTGGGAGATGGTGGGCTAGTGGCAAACTGAAGCTGATACCTCACTTAACTAGCTCCCATGTCGGCTGCAAGGAGGGTGCATCTCTTTGTGAAAGGCAAGAGCAAAGGGAGACGAGTAGGGGAGGGCGAAGGAGGGAGGCTTGTGAATAGGCTTTTCTTTTTCCAGGATCAATATTTACCCAAATCTCTTCTCGGGAGCCAACACCTGCCGTATCTTTGTACAAAGTCGTGGAGTTGCCGAAATGAAATTGGCTGAACTCAGTTGATGATTTTGTTAAGTTCTCCCTCAATATGAACTCAGAAACCTTATCAACTTATCATGGCATTTAAGTTCGCTGCTGATTTCTTTCCTCTAGTGCTTTGTCTCAGCAGCATATTATAACAGTACAGCTAATAATGAACATTTTAAAGGCTCATTTTACGATCTAATTTTCTTTATTATTTTTTTTAATCCTTAATGAAGTTTCATTTACACCATGCTTATAGAGAAAACATGCATTGCTGTGTACCGAAAGTTAATTCATTTCCATTGTAACGTGATAGTTACATTTAATTGCTTTTTAATGTAGTCGGTTGACTATAATATTGCAGAAAACAAACTTTGTGTTCCATTCATCTTATTTCAATTTTGAATTTGAAGACATTATTATTCCGGAATTCTTATTGGCTTAACACAATATGCTTCATCCTAGGCTTTGCGCTCATCCTCGTCTAATGAGCTGAGCTGTGAAAATATACAGCATTATGATAATTGAATAAAATAAATGATGATTTATTACACTCTAATAAGCGCATATTTGAACTCACAGCTTGACTCAGATCAAAGCGGAGATATGAACTGTGAGCGTTGGCACTATACAGAAATGAAGCGTGACACTTAAACCAACAGACTCACAGAAGAACTTGTCCCCAAATTATTTCATAGTGATTTTAGTTTAGTGCAGTGGTTACCAAACCTTTTAGCCCGTGACCCAAAAGAGAGATTAAACATTCGCCCGGGAAACAAAATATTGAAAACAGCAGATCTCGGCTATTTTCACTACTTCTTAATTATTATATTTTATTTATGGGATTTACAGTATTAGACGTTTGCTTGTTTGTTTGAAAATTCCAAAAAAAGAATTACTGTATTTCAAAAGGTTTTCCTTCTTTTGAAATACTAGCCCTTACCCGTTCAAAGATATGAGCTCCGAAATGATGTGCAGTGTGTGGGTTATGGGATGTGCACTGTGCACACAGTATATGAGGGATGGAAAGTAACTTTAACTGGTGCTTGCATGATAATATGTAGGAGCATCAATGTAAGAAATACCCATTTCGTTTAATGGCTACAGAGATATTTTTGGACAAAATCTGTAACAGGGCCAGACAACCCCCCCCCCCTCCGCCCGGCCGCCCACCTGCACACACACACACACACACACACACACACACACACACACACACACACACACACACACACACACACACACACACACACACACACACACACAGAGAGAGAGCTGGTTAAACATGTTGCCTCATGCTAGATGCAGAATAGCTATGCCTCAAGCTAGATGCAGAATAGATATAGATACACCATAAAAATGCTAATATACAGCATATGATTTGTGAAAGTGACAAACGGGCTTCACAGTTATGTCAGGTGTGTTCATATGCTAATGGTGATGCGATTTCAGATCAATTGCTCCAGCCACTGAGGAGAAACACTGTGACAGACAGACACTCACTCACTCAGACAGACAGACAGACACTCAGACAGACATTTGGAAAATTATATGTTTGATATACTTTATTTTTTGTAGGAAAAGAAAATGGGATTTTGACTTGAGTCGTGACCCATTCAAATTGGTCCGTGACCCACAAATGGGTCCCGACCCAGTGTTTGGGAACCAGTGGTATTGTGCCCATTCTGGGCATAGTTGAACATTTGGCAAAAATAGCTCATCACTACACGCTCACAACTTACCAGCTATGTTCAGCGAAAGAATTTGGTCCAGGGGGGAAAAAAGCAGGGGGCCAAGTACAGACCCCTGTTGGACCCTGATCAACAGAGTATACTGTATTGGTTATTAAGTGGATAATTGTACAACGATGATCGTATAACGATGATTGTATAACGTTTGACCACAGACCCCCGTTTGACACCAATCTACAGTGTAAAATCATCAGTGTTATTTTAACTCTCATTTGGAGTTATTTAGTTCCTAACTATCAATAATAGTCCTGGATAGGGGCAATAATAGGCCTGGATCACCATTAAGGACCCCTGAGGGTCAATTTGATTTGACTAGCCATGGGTCATGTTTGTTTTGTTTTGTTTAGGATTTCTTGACTCAAGACTTATAAGCCCCTGGCTCACTGAGTTCATCAGATGCCCATGTCATCAAACATATTGTTTACAAAGGCTGTAACCACACTGGAGGCGCCAAGTGGGCACGTCAAAACCTGTTGACACGTCTTTCAGAGCTCTGTTCTATTTTGGAGCATTGACGCCCCCGGAACAGACCATCCAAAATGAGTTGGAGCAATGCAGAAAGGTAACCTCTTTTTATTTCAAACTTGTATTGCAGTGTAGCCTACTGTATATGTGGGCCGCTGTAGCTGAATGGGTAGAGATCGAGGCTTACTGGAAAACAGAGGATCCCTGGTTCGCTCCTGGCCCTATGTGTGTAGAAGTGTCCCTAAGCAAGACAAACTCTAACTGCTCATCATAACCATGCAGTAGCCTTGCATAGCCAGACTACAGCATATCACTGCGTGGATATGAGGCTGGTACTTATATGGAAGGTTTTTTTTTCCAAGGGGCGGGTTAAAATGGCTCAGGACAATTGGTTAGACCAGACCAATACTGGGCCCTGATTGGTCACCCAACTCTTCGGGGTGAGGAAATGGATTCACAATGGAGCGGGGCCAGACCCAAATTCGCCACGGGCAATTATTTTTGCACCGGCGGATTCGTCTGATTCCAGGCTATCTGAGCAGCCCCTGTGGGACTACAATTGTATGTTTGTTTTCACTGGTTTGACCATTCCAGAGACACAAGTCAGTTTTTGAATGAAATAGAGTTAACTCTTTTACTGCCAAAGCTAGGTTAATCGTCTTGTCTGTTCCCTGTAAAAGGAAGGTGAGTGGAGTTAGAAGTATTTCCATGAAGAAAAAATTACACCCGTGCGAAGTGAGTGGTGCAAACTAATTCCTGCAAGGGCGCCTGCGCGAATCAGTGTTGATAGGCATGCATGGCAATATTATTTTTGTTGTGTATGATGTCAGTCTAGAGGTCTGCTCAGACTATAAGGTTTCGTGTTTCTAGTTGAATGATCAGACAGAGTTGAGTTTCACTGACCAGAAAGATGTACATTGATAACTGATAATCTATCTATAAATGCGAGAAGTCTCTGCGTGTCTGCGTGTATGTAATCCGCGTATCTCGAGAACCGTTCGTCCCACCGGCTTCAGATTCGGCACGCGCGTTCCCCGCCGCGGCACGGAGTGCAGTGCCGGGTCTCGACCCGACCCGACGCGCGGTTTTCCCGAACCGGCGCGAAACGTTCGGAATCTCCTTATGCGGGGTTGATTGTTGACATCAGGCTGTTCCGGAGGAAATCGGCGAAAGCTCTGACTCATTGTGACATCACTTCATAAAAGGCTCTGACATCACGTACGCCACATGAGTCAACAAAAAATCTCTGTGAGTGTGTGTGTATGTATGTATGTAATCCGCGTATCTCGAGAACCGTTCGTCCCACGGGCACGCGCGTTCTCCATATATGGGCATAAAATGAATGCCCCCATATATGGGCATAAAATGGATTACAGACAGATACAGATATCTCCATATATGGACATAAATGGACAGAGGCAAACAGATGGTCAAAGATCTCCATATATGGGCATAAAATGGACGCAGACAGACAGATACAGATATCTCCATATATTGTATGTATGTAATCCGCGTATCTCGAGAACCGTTCGTCCCACGGGCACGCGCGTTCTCCATATATGGGCATAAAATGAATGCCCCCATATATGGGCATAAAATGGATTGCAGACAGACAGATACAGATATCTCCATATATGGACATAAATGGACAGAGGCAAACAGATGGTCAAAGATCTCCATATATGGGCACAGATATCTCCATATATGGGCATAAATGGACACAGGCAAACAGTATATTGTATGTATGTAATCCGCGTATCTCGAGAACCGTTCGTCCCACGGGCACGCGCGTTCTCCATATATGGGCATAAAATGAATGCCCCCATATATGGGCATAAAATGGATTGCAGACAGACAGATACAGATATCTCCATATATGGACATAAATGGACAGAGGCAAACAGATGGTCAAAGATCTCCATATATGGGCACAGATATCTCCATATATGGGCATAAATGGACACAGGCAAACAGATGTTCAATACGGGTCCTATGACAACAGGTATAATGAGGTTTGCATTAAAGGGGGAACCGGCACTGTGTCTGCAACACAGTTGGAGGCACAGACAGATACTCCATATATGGGCATAAAATGGACGCAGATACATCACGTACGCCACATGAGTCAACAAAAAATCTCTGTGAGTGTGTATGTATGTATGTAATCCGCGTATCTCGAGAACCGTTCGTCCCACGGGCACGCGCGTTCTCCATATATGGGCATAAAATGAATGCCCCCATATATGGGCATAAAATGGATTGCAGACAGACAGATACAGATATCTCCATATATGGACATAAATGGACAGAGGCAAACAGATGGTCAAAGATCTCCATATATGGGCATAAAATGGACGCAGACAGACAGATACAGATATCTCCATATATGGGCATAAATGGACACAGGCAAACAGATGTTCAAAACGGGTCCTATGACAACAGGTATAATGAGGTTTGCATTAAAGGGGGAACCGGCACTGTGTCTGCAACACAGTTGGAGGCACAGACAGATACTCCATATATGGGCATAAAATGGACGCAGATAGACAGATATCTCCATATATGGGCATAAAATGGACCCAGAACTATAACTGCAGTGATCTCCATATATGGACATAAAATGGACGCCGACAGACAGACAGACAGACAGATACAGATATCTCCATATATGGGCATAAATGGACACAGGCAGACAGATGGTCAAAACGGGTCCTATGAAAACAGGTATAATGGGGTTTGCATTAAAGGGCGGGGCATTCATTCCCTATTTACATTGTTCCGAGTTGGCCAGGTCGCCGACTAGACGCTGGGCCGCCCGAAGGGCGGCCCATCTTCTAGTATTACTAATTTGTAATTCCTGCAAACATCCAGTGTCAAAATTCAATGGTGGCAGTCAATGAGTGTAGTGATGCGCGTCAGTGATGTTTCCGATACTGTTGCTTTCAGTGTGTCAGGGCCTTTTGGCTATATATCATGTGGTAAGGATAGTTTTCAATAGAGGAGGAAACTCACCATTAATGTCCAAGTTAAGTCTTAATCCAAGTAGTGTGAGAGACAGCCACACACTATTAAGAAAATTGATACAGTATGATCCATTGTACATGACGAGGAGACCTTAACTATACATATACTGTACTGTTGCTTCTAAATGGGTATTAAGCCCAATTCATCAGAATTGCTATCTAATTGCATTTGTGGCAAGAGTCACTCGCCTGACGTCACATAGCAAAATCCTCAGTGTTAATTTTACAATGAGAGTGTGAAAATGTGCCCTTGTGGGTCCATTGGGTCCATTATTAAACTCTCAGTAAATATGCACTCTCAGTAAAACAAGTTACCCAAATGGTATATTTCTACACCCTTGCGGTTAAATAAACATAGATTTTACTCTGCATGAAGTGAAAGCTCAGTCTAAGCAGTAAGAGGGAGTCCCCTTATCGATTTGACGATACGAAGGACGCTCGCAGGCTGTCAAGTGCTTTTCAAAAAACATTGTAGACATTTCAAAACAATAAATCATTTGAAACAACCATCGCATATCTCCCATCCCTTCCCGTCTCTTCCTCTCTCCTCCACCACCCTCTTAATGCCAATCAGAGCGAGATGGGAAGATTCCCTCCAACTCTAGAGATCCAGCATGTGTTCCTCCCAGAGGGGAAGAATTAATTCCTCCTCGTCCTCCTACTCCTCCTCCCTTGTCTCCGCCAAGGTGCAGCATCCTCCCTCTCTTTCTCTCTCTCTACCAGCTGAAAGAATACAAGAGAATGAGAACCTCTCCTGAGGGGATCCAGCTTATATACTATTTCATCCGCATTTAAATCCTCTGATAGATGTGCTGCTACAGTACGCGCTGCAAATATGCCTTCACAGGGGAAGTTGCAAAATAGAGAGAGAGAGAGAGAGAGAGATTATTTTCCCGGAGATACTAATATTAGTCTTTTGGCATGGGGTAGTGTGAATACGACACCGAGGCGTAGGGATGCCTATTGATAGTGATATTTAATCTAGTGTAAGCACTGCTTGTTGTCAAAAGAGTGGAATAAAGGGGAGATGAATATGGGTTGGTTGTTTTTTCTTTTAAATTTACATACCTGAGCACAACGATTCATTCACATAGATGACTTATCAGTCCAGAACAGAACAGAAGCCCTTATTCCCCACTGGCGTCAAGCACGAAGAGGAAAAATAACTTTAAACTTAAATCATTCTGACTAGATAATTAGTTTGACTTCATTGTATATTGTGGAACACTTGAATAACTTTTTTTGGCAGCATTTATTATACATTTATTATACCATTTTACGCCAAGCTAAAACCCTTGAAAAGTACTGCCATGACTATTGCATCTTACCAAACATTAGATGGTATATAAATATATATTATATGGTATATAACTAAATAAAGGTGCCTTTCATATCTAAAGCTCACTGGTGGATTTATTCATGCACTCTTACAGGCACAAACAATCCAACATCTAACTATAAACTAAAATGACTTCTAGGCTTCTAATAAAAACTGCAGTATTAAATAATATTCAGCTCCTTTGAAATTTGTTTCAGAGACATCTAAACATTTTTATGTAATATAATCCTGACCTCATTGTGGCTGAAGAGTTTGAAATGATCTTATAATTTAACTAGGCTATTGTATCAGACAGACTGCTGACAACGTCGTCAGATGGGGGAGGGGTGCCCTCTGTAAACTGTGTTCTTTGGGCCATTCATGAGTCAAATAAAACGTAGATTATTAGATTAGATTTTCAAATACTGTAAATGTTTAGATTATTGAACAAACTGAGGCACATTTTCCTCTTTAGCCAGAGAGGACTGACCCATATCTGACCGGAGCTCTTACGCCTGCTCAGAGTATGGGAAGGCATTGAGGACTCCCCATTGGCTTAAAGGACAGCCAATGAGGATAAAGTCAAGATAAAACCACTACTAGTGCAGTGACTAAGTATAGACCATCTTGCTCCACAAGCTGGTAAAAACACACCCACCCAAAAACTGTTGTTGGTCAGTGATCCCTACCTAGTCAAGGATTGTCCAGGTATGCCTGGCCCTTTCTCACTCAGCTTCACAGCGTCAAAAGGAGCCTTAAAAGTCACTCATAATCATCTACCTTGTACTGTTTCTTCATTGTTTGTGGCAATTCCAAGCAATCTCTGAGCAAAGAGCTGCTAAGGTTTCCGCTGCAAATATTCTTTTCAGGATCTGTTAGGCCTTGCCTGTCATCTGGATGAAAGGGAATCATGGGGATTTTTGTGCTTGCCCTTAATCTCTCTAACTGATGCTTGGAGTGCAAATCAAATCCAATTATAAGCAATGTGGGCCTTCAGCCTCGTTGAGGAATGATATTGGAGACGTTGATGGGTATCTAGTCTGGTTTAGTTTGGATCCAACCAGCAGCGATGGAGGTCATTGTGTATGAATGTATGCAAGACCAAGACCCCTTGCATACACCCCTCATTTTCTTCAAGTATCAGGCCATCTTTATTAGAATTTCTCACAGAATGATTATTAGGCCACTAAGAATTTTTTTTGAAGTTTTTTGAAAATGAATAGATATGCTGAGAAAAGCATTTCAGGTACAACTAAAATCATTTGATTGATGCTACCTTACAGTACATGAACAAATGACAATTCAGGATTTTAGATTGATAACATTAAGTATCCTCATGGTTATTGCTACTGACTAGTGCACATTAAGGTTATTAATTGAAAAAGAAGATGGTACAGTTCCTGTTCCTCGTGTTACTTATGCCACAGTTTGCTGTATTAATAATTGTGCAGCATCTGGTTTGTGTGTTTGTGTGAAAGGAACTGATTGTAAATTGTCTGCATTTCTATAGCGCGTTTTATCCCAAGCTCTTTACAATGTGCGTTACAATATCATCTAGACGAGAGTAGTTAGGGATTGTCTTGCTCATGGACACAAAGTCAGGAAGAACTGGGAACCGAAGCCAAGACCTTTTGGTTCCCAGAGGGCCGCCCTACATCCTGTGCCACTGCTGCCCCGGAACTAATGACGCCAAAGGCCTTAAACGTCGCTTTTGGATTCATTGACACAAACTCTTATCTGTCTTAATCCTAGAATCGGAGAACATGGTTAAGAATGTTCCTGTTTAAAACTAATCTATGATTACAAAATATCTCGAACTCAATAAACTCTTCAACTGAGATTATTCAAATCCTTCGCGGTGTAATCACACCCAAGTCCCACCATGTAATCTCAATAAAACGTGATATGCATTCATCCCGCTCTCGTTCCCAGACATGTAAATAAACCTTCCACAGTGTGGGATGAAGGAAACTTTGGTATATCCACTGTTTATTTTGTATCATTAAAATATTAATCACAGATTAAGCTCCTTAATACTCCATGGATTGCCGTTTTAGAAAACAAATACAATAGTTCCCCCGCTCTTTTCTTCTGGAGGAACCTCCTGGTGTCTCAGGAATCAGAGGCATATTTCGACGCCGAAAGAAAGACAGGAAAGGATAGAACCGTAATCCCTATCAATGTACTTTAGAATCCACCTTCTCCCTAAAATGTGTGACTAATGGGCACAAATCTGCGGCTTTAGAGGCTGTCAGCGAGCACTGCCGAGGCCGTTGTTCCGCCATTCAAGGCACAAACGTAATAAACCCGTCCTGTTTGTTTCTTCCATTGCTCAAGTCTTTTTGTCTCTTCCGAGCAAATGTACCTTGAGGTCTTGTGCAGGGGTTCTTTTTTCAAGTCCTTTTTTTTTCTTTTCTTTTCTTTCCCCTCCTCCCGCCCGGCCAGCGTGCTCGCGGTGCCGTAATGACATTAAAACACGAACACTTAAAGGGCTTTTTGGTGAGAGCAGCATTGTCTGCTGTGAAGGCTTCCAGAAAGGAGCTTTTATTATGTTGTGGGATTTAATGCCAGTGTGTGTTACCTGATAACATTAAGGGAGGAAAGCAGGAATATTCCCTAACTGGCAAAGCTTCAAGAATATTGACCACCAACAGCATTGCAGCTGATGCCGACCATGTATATTCATGTGCGCAGAACAGCCTGATTATAGCTATTACGGAATTATATCCGGGGAGGCGCAATTCATTAGCCCTGATTTCTCTTTATCTGGCGTCAAAGTACAAGGCTAGCTTAGTGGTGCAGAGCTAGATAAATATTATGCCCTGCCCCCCTTCAGCCAGTGGGGACTCTTGGGTTTAAGGATCTTTATCAACCTAGGGGTTCCCAGAGAACGTGTCAGGCCTCATTGTGAGGTGTCCACGGTGTAAACTCAACACAAAACTAAAGCAGCTTCATTAGTCTAAGTCAGGCCTGACACGGCCTACTGTACACATGTTCACAAAGAATAAAAAACTTCTCTGAGTATTTTCAAAGTGAAAATGTTGGCATGTGAGATTTTATGGATCCAAATTGATTTGCGTTGTTGTTTTTGCTATGACAGTTGAATTCACTTTGGGAAATGAGGTGAATGAAACCAATAAAATGAAGTTTGCTTCCAGCTGAATAGTTAATTTGGTGAATCCAGAGAAAACGCATCCTTTTTTTCCCTCACTGCTTTATGCGAGGGAGAAATAATGACAGTGTTTCGCTGTTGTTTGATCATCCTTAGCAAATTTGAATGCCAAATTTGTTTTGCAGGTGTTGCTCATGGAATAATTGAGCTGCATAATGTGGATAAGGTGTTGATACCATACTACACTTAATACGCATTTTAAGCACCAGAACAGTTCCAGTCAGTGCAAAAAACCCCAAATCATTATAAGTTTGGTTTGTGAAGAGAAAAATTGATTTTGCAAATGGAAATGTTTTGCTGTTGTGAATCTATTTGTAAACTGACAGCATAGCTACTGACAACAGAGGTGGAATATAATATCATATAATAGAATAAATAATTTATAAATATGTAAAAGAGTACTCTGTCGACACTTGTCACCGTCATCCGATGAAAAATGGGTTTGAAATGTAGGAAATGAATAAATGATGTGCAGAAAATAATTCTGACAGTCATTTTAATCCACGTGTCTGTGACAGACAAAGTAACTGACCCTGTAAGAATTGTCTCATCTGGTGAACACCACCCATATGGTGCTACAATGAGGTTAAAGCAGAAACCAATAATAACATGTGGCGTGACTGTATCGCATAGGAGAGCTTCACTGTATCCTGTTCAAAAGACTACTGAGCTACAGTATGTACGTACGTACGTATGACTGCATACATACTGTATGTACTGATTGCATACATACTACTGTTTGTATGTATAATATACATACTGACTGCATAAATAATGGGTGCACTGTGCTCCTCCTCTCCTCTTCCAGGCAAAATCTTTATAAACACATGATGAACTGAACCGCATGTAAACACATATTCACAAGCATGCACGTACACGCGCACACACACACACACACACACACACACACACACACACACACACACACACACACACACACACACACACACACACACACACACACACACACACACACACACACGCGCACAAACGAACACACGGATAAGACAATGGCTATTACCAGCCACACCTGGGTTCCTGCCTGCGCCATCCTCCTAATATCTTTTAAATCTTCACATAAGGTATGCCTTCCATAGGGCTTACAATACCATTTGCTCTAATAAATTCTTTTGGCAGTGCTGAGTGCAAGCTGCTTCTCTCAGACCCCAGGAGGGGCATGGAGGGGAGTGGGAAGGGCGAGGCAGCCCCAAATATGAGGATAAATAGTAGGGAATCCTCCAGGACCCCGGCCGGGTAATCAACATTCTTCCAACTGGAAACATTTTCCAATTCTTCATCTTCATTTAGCTTCCTTACCTACTAATTCTTAGCAGCGGGTTACAATAATTTGCGCTGACGCCTTAAACGGGAAGCAGGAAACATCCAAATTGAAGGTTTTTGGAAGGGGGTGTAGGGGGGGTGGAGTGATTGTGATAAGCAAATGAAATTAATGGCGGCGAGTGTTTGTCTTGTGAAAGGCAGGGGGAGGCTGGTGTCGGGTGCCATGTTAAACACTCCACATACGGTAAAGTAGCTCATCCAGGCTCCCTCCATCTCAAGGCTCTCGGCGTGATTATGGGGAACGCTCTCACTCCAATGCGAATGCCTCACAGCAGAGAGGTGGCCCTAGTTACCACGCAAGCTCTCCCTCGAACGAGAGGCTCATTAAGAGCGAGAGAGAGCAAGAGAGAGAGAGGGAGGAGGGAAAAAATAAGAGTTTTAAGTGTTGACTAATAGAGGAGCTCCAAGGTATTTATTTCTTATTGTTTCCCTGCAAAGTCATTATGCCACACTGAAGGTTCTTTTTACCCCCATCCGTGGCAGAAGCCAAGAATGAGTAGCACAAGGGGATTCATGTGTTGGTGTTTGCTGTGTATTCTTTCCCCTTTCTCCCTCCCTCCCTCCTACTCCACTTTAAGGGAAGAGGCGATGGCTTCAGGCGAGCCTGGATCCCAAACACCGAGATGCACTTCTGCTGTGGCGCCTCATCGCTGCAGCATATGAACTGTCACTTGTTACATTAAATAATAGATAGCCTCTCCTAATTCCCGGCCTGATATTTCTGGCAGAGGGGAGGAACATGCGGACAGGCAGCATCTGTTACACCCACCAGTGAAGGCCAAAAGAAAAAAAGAATTCGAATTCTCTGCACCCAATTGTTGAAAACTGTTTTTCATCTTTGTTCACCGCTACTAATATGCTGCAATAAAAATAAAAAAGATCACGAGGTGAGGGGTTATATGCCAATACACTATAAATGAAAATAATTGATGAATGAGCACGATTCCTAATTGCAATTATTTTATTTCAGTTTTTTATTAAAAAAGTGCCACGTCTCTCTAACTTTATTTTGACGTTTGATAATATTTCCATGGTTTTCTTTTCTTTTTTTGGTTTTGTTTGTTTCATCAGGTCCCTGTGGAGCTCATTTCAGGGTTAAACAGTTTAATAGTAATTATAGTCAGGATATATTTTATATTATGTTCCCTAAATACAGCTTTATCAGTTCTCAATTGTCTTAACAATAGTTTAATTGTTAGTTTAGCCGCCCACTCAGTTGCTGGGTAAAGACAAAAAGCACTAATGGCTCAGCAAAGAAAAAGATGAATAAAATTAAAAGACACCTGCACACCTCTTCTCTTCTATTTGAATAGATTTCTTTGTTAAGCGAGTTCAGTCATTACCCAGAACACCTACTGTCCCTTAAGCTGAATTCAAAGTATTCAACATTTATCAGCACAATAGACCATTCATGATAACAAATGCAAAGTGCTACATCTGTTGTTGAAACTTTTGGAATATCTTATTTAATACTTCAAAACTTGACAACTTCCACCGAAGCAAGCTCATGTGTGAGTATAAACTATAAACCAGGGCCTATCTATGGCGTATTAGTTTGGGTGTCCCTATTCTCCGGGACACCTAAAGTGTCATGGCATGGGTGACAAATATTAAAATATTTTCAAACATTATTATTATTGTTATTATTATTTTATTACTAATGCTCAGTTTAAGAAACACAGGATAAGCTGTTGAGTTCCTTTGTGCAGGCACATGCGTGAGTGTGTGTGTGTGTGTGTGTGTGTGTGTGTGTGTGTGTGTGTGTGTGTGTGTGTGTGTGTGTGTGTGTGTGCGTGTGCGTGTGTGTGTGTGTCGTCTTAGTGGTGAATGTTTTCAAACATTCAAAGTATAAAGTATGGTTAATTACACAGTACTGTAAAACATAAATATAAAATCAAGGTGTATCTGTAAAGGCCATTTTCCATAGTATGATGCCCATGCAGTACAAATTCACTTGAATCACTTAAAATAATATAATTGCTTAGTACCAAATATCATATATTTGTAAGCAACACCCCAGCATAGCATCATTATGCGTTTTGAGATTCAACTGTACATTAAATGTAAATATTTAACGAGTCAAATGACAGGAAAAAAGAAAAAAAATATTACAAGGAATGATTTGCTAAATAACATGTGAGCCATGGTGTGGTGTTCCTGTCAGTGTAGATAATGCTGTTGACTCTCAGTGGGGTGGAGTCATGTTCCTCCCTCAGCACCACCAGCTCTGGTTTCCAGTGGTGGAGAGTAACTACTGTGAGTACATTTAACTCAAGTACTCTAACAGTTTTGAGGTATTTTTTACTTTACTGGAGTATTTAACATTTTCTGTACTTTTACTTTTCTACTACAATTATTTGAAAACTTTGGTTGCTAGTTAGTTTGTAGATTTTGATTATTATAATAAAACATTACCCACTTCAGCCCCTTTTGCCCGTTTGAATAATGAGTTGCGACGTGTTGTGAGCTTATAGATCTGCTATTTTCAAACGTTTTTTATACATTACATACTGTACACTTAAAAACTTTTACCAATACCAATACCTTAGTACTTCTACTCAAGTACATTTTGATTATCCAACTTTTACTTGCAACGGAGTGTTTCTACATCAAATCACAGTTCTACATCAAAAACACCCCTCTTTTTGGTCACTCATACTACCCTCCTAATATGCGAGCTGGCCGTGTTCTTTCAATAACTTTTTTCATTTCTTTTTAATAATCTTTTGGGAAAATGAAAAAAAGTTGATACAATAAAAAAAATATTAAAAATAAATGAAAAAAGTTATCGAAAAAACACGGCCAGCTCACGTAGGAGGGTAGTATGAGTCACCAGAAAAAATACAGGGTTTTTGATGAATCTATCATGCAGGTTAAAATGGAGTTTGAAGTTACAATGGATTTGTATAGGAATGGGCCCTGTATGGGGAGTGTCTGATGAAATGATTCTAAATATGTCCAGGGTGTTCACAAAAGCCTGAGTAGACGATAAAATGACCAAAAGTTTTTTTTTAAGTGGAATATCCCTTTAAGTAAAACAATTCAAGTATTTTCTCCCCACAACTGCATGTTATCCTCCTCCTCCCTCTGGAGAATGATGAGGATCTCTGCTTTCAGCGTTCTGTCACACGACACCTCCTGGTTAACACAGAGGCTGCAGCTCCGAGGTGTGAGGAGACAGTGCTGCGTGCGTGATCGCATCTGTGTGCACCTATAGTACAGTACACGTGTCATTGTGTGCAGGTCTGTGTCAGGCTGTATGGGTCAATGCTGATGTGTGCGCACGCGGCGTGCGTGTACGTACAATCTGTGCATGCCTGCGTGCGCTTGCGTGTAAGGGAGAGAGACACGGAGAGAGAGCGAGGCAGTGTGTGCGCACGCGTGTGCACATGTGTCTTTGCATACATGCACGTCCCCACTTAGAAAAGCCAACCACCCTCTGTGTCTCCAATGGCTTGGGGCTCCTCTGTTCCCTCTCCCGTGGGGGCTCTTGACTGAGGCCAGAATTCCTCTACGCGTGTTTGTGAATGTGTATGTGTGTGTGTGTGTGTGTGTGTGTGCGCGTGTGTGTGTGTGTGTGTGTGTGTGTGTGTGTGTGTGTGTGTGTGTGTGTGTGTGTGTGTGTGTGTGTGTGTGTGTCAGCCATGCCGGGATTGCATTAGACAAAAGAGACACACTTGCCAGCAGCTGCGGCAAAAGGCAGCAGCATCCACACACCCCACCTAAATCGCCCCATTGGTTCCCCCCACAGTCCTCTCCCGCTCTCCCTCGGTCCATTTAGGCAACTGCAAAAGGCAATGGCGTCCGCTCAGGGAAAAAAAAGAGAGGAGAAGGCCCCTGGGGACACTGGAAAGTGAATAAAGGAACGTGCAGAAAGAGAGAATAAGCATTTTACCACGCTTTTTTGTTTTTTAATACCATTTCCAAAAATATGGTGGCATTCTTAAATAGAAGGTAAAGATTTATAAGGAAACAGGAGTGCACGCCTGAACACACACACATGCGCACAAGCTCACGCACGCACGCACGCACGCACGCACGCACGCACGCACGCACGCACACACACACACACACACACACACACACACACACACACACACGTTCATATTTGCAGCATACAAAATGGTATACAGTCAGATACACATTGCATACACACGTGTGTGCGTATGTGCAAGCAAGCAACCACGCACACACACGCACGCACTCACAGAATGCCAGTTTGTGAATACCTGATTCTTCCCCCTCTTTTTTTCCCCCTCATCTCTCTTTAAAAATCTGCAAATCCATTTGCTAAACAGCTGCACCTCTGTACTGCACAGATAACAACCTGGGCAAGGCTGGCTTTGCGGCTGCGAGTGGAGGCAGATAGGCCCAAATCTCTGGCCCTTTTTTTCCCTTTTTTTTCAAAATGCTAATGACGAAGGAAGCACTTCCCTGGCCAAAAAAGAAGAAAAAAAGAGGCCGAGAGAACGAGAGAGAGAGAGAAAGCTCGTGTAGATCTGTCAATTGCTATTTTGACAGATATTTGCTTGTAAGTACACATAACACTTGTTCTCTGTGTCTTATCTGGTGCTGTGCAGAACACTGACCTACATTACATCAAGCACAATATGATGCACAAACATGCTCTGTTCAATAGCCATTTTTTAACCCCCCCCCCCCCCCCCCCCCCCCCCCCTTCTCTCACTATTTCTTTTGCTCTCTCTTTCTTTTACCTTAAAACAGACGTAATCAAATGAAATGCCTGCAAATCCTATGAACAGAAGGTATTCTCTCCCAAATAAAACCTTGTGGCTTAAAGGGAGAATCTTCCAGCCATCTCCGGGTGTTTGATTGCTCCTCAAAGGGCTGAGCAACTGCACTCCACGGAGGAGAGTAAATATTGGAAATATAGCCACAGCTGCTCATTCACTCCATCTCCTTCTCCCTCTTTTCTCTCCTTCCATGAATCTCCCTCCTCACTGCCTTTCACAATATCTCCCTCCAAAAGAAAACCATGATGATGATGGCAGTATGGAGTACATACGATGTGCACCTTGTCACTGTCGGGTAGAAACATTGTACGTCTAAAACCAAAACAGTTACTTTTCGGGAAAATCCTGTGTTCCAGTCGATCCAATATCATTTAGCCATAAGCACTTGTACAATACTTTTCATTGGTCAAGTATTCATAAAACACAGGCAGACTTAACCACTTTCAACCTGGTGTCCCTATTTGTCAAAGGTGAAAATGTTCAAGAATCTTCAAAGAATAAAATAATATAAATTTATGAAGCAAGACAAAGAATAAAAGACAAGAAGTATGGAGATACTAGGTTTCTGACTGACAGCGATGACATGCTGGGGTTGGTTACATGCAGATCATTTAAAAATATTTAAATGATTCCATTATGTCTCTGAGTGTTTCTGGTAAATCTAGCATTATAGCGTTCAGAAATAAAACAAGTCTTGGAGAAACTACAAAATCGCTATCCATAATTTAGATTCATCAGTGATATAAAATGATAAACAACTATTTGAGCACATTATCAGCAGCCAGAACCAATTATTATTTTCCATTCACTTAAGTTGTCCATAATTATGAGGTTTCTTCTGACTAGTTCATTTAATTATGTTGTGATATAATGGAGAATGTATGGCTCACTCCCACCCCCAATCAGTATGGCATACATTAGAGTGTTTGTCTCTACCATGCCTTGCAGTGGGTGCCCTCCAGGATTTGACCCCACTTCAAAATGAGTGACAGGCGTCCTCGGAGACAACGGCAGTGGGAGGTTCGCCCCTGCACGGCCCCAAGAAACATGCGCTTGAGGACGTCAGGTAACTTTACGTGTTCCATATAGGTATATCTGCTTCATGGGGAACTGGAATTCATTAAGGAAAGACAGAAATAAACTTCAATACTTCAAATATAGGCGTTGATAACAAACTCTGCAATCACTTTGTTGGAAGTTATGTTGTTTGTGGCCTTCAAAGGGTGTACGTTGTTTTACAGTATGTGACTGATGTTTTGCTGCTTAAAATATTGCACGTTTATTATCTTTAATCGATCATGTTCCGTGGTGTACTTAAGTGCATGAAGGTGAAGAGCTTCATATGCTCCTTGAAAGTACATACTGTAGGAAAAAGCATGATGTGGCCACATTGAGCACAATGGGCCTTAATGCAGCATTCTGAAAAGGGCCCTCGCCACATGCAGCCCTGAAGAAAGGAGGCAATGACAGAGTAAACAGTGTGTGCCTACGAACAGCTCGATGCCAATCAGCGATTAATGAGGCGATGCTGGAACCACCGGCTGAGAAAAGTTAAACTGAGCTGAATTAAGGAGCAATATCATCCCTCACGCAGGTGCTCGCCAAACGAATAACCGCTTTAATTACTGTTATTCAATCATTCGTTTTTTTCCCCGCTGCACCCCGAACGCTGCTTTGGCATTATCCGTTTTTCTTGTCAATTTACAAATGCCTGTCACAGATGTACCACGCACTGTTTCGCTCGTGTCACTAAAGCATATGTGACCTTGCACACAGGAAAAGAAGAGAGTTTCCTGTCTTAAGGTGTGTAGGCATAGAGTGACGAGAACAACATGCGAGACAGCAAGGTGCAGCTTGCAGTCCCTCTGTTTGAATAGGTCCTTATCTTGGTTTGCATTCTCTGGGTTGGAGAGGTTTTGAGCATGCTTTTGATGGGAAACATCTGTGTGTGATATGGGGGCTCGTCCGGAATGAGGGAGGAAAAAGTGGGCGTCTTTGCACCTGCTACTTTATGGCTGCTCTACAATGCTTATTATTTCTGTTTGAGGTATTTTGTGCTGTTTGTGCTGCCACATGTTGTTGGTATGGACAATATTATCTCTATCATCTCCAACTGGCTGGAGATAACTTTTAGGATAATTATATTTATGATATTGGCATTGCAATGGTTTTAGCACTCTCCATTTCTCCATGTAATACCTATTACTCCGGCAGACAAAGTTGAAATGATAGTGAAAGCACAAACAAAGAATTAAACACTTGTTAGACTAATGTCAATGCACATGCAATATTTCCAAGTCAGTTATTTCAGCCTCAGATGCACCTGCCCGAGTTTGGTCTCGACAGGTTACAACAAACTTTGCTATACTGCATAACATGCGGTGATGTAGTGTAATTATAATGTGGTCTAAGTACTGTATGAACTCCAGCAAGTGAACAATGAATCACCATTAGGCCTATAAAAATAACAGAAATAAAGATTGTGATTAAACATTCAACAGACCAATATATTGTCACTCTCGGGTGGAAACCGTGTACATCCAAAACCGTTCCTTTGTATTGCTATATCTTATATTAAAATGCTTTAATGGGAGGGCAGGCCGGTGGGCCGACCATGGCCACGTCACTCTGACATAACCATAAACAAACCCGATGCGCCCATAATATACAGTATAGGTATGACCACGGCCATGTCACTCTGACTCAGATGTTACCATAAACAATCCTGATACTTCCAAATATAGGCATATACACCCTGGCCACAATATGACTTCCGGTTGGTTCTAGGGGAAGTGGCGGAAGTGCTGTGTTTAACGGAAGTTACGTCATGCGTAGTAGTCTTCCGTTGAAATTCTCACGGAGGAAGTTGAACGGTCTCTGCCTGATATTGTCACCAGGCTTTTCTCTTCGCAGATGAGTAAGCCTGGCTACGCGAGGCTAAGGCATATATAGAGAGCCAGGTTGTACAGGTCTAGAGATTCGACCCATATACAGTATGCCCATATACAGTATGCATACAGTATATGGGACAGACCGACTTCACTCGAGGGAGTGTGGTGCCCACCGCCGAGTTGTTTGGATATGCCGGTGACAGAATCCCCGATCTGACCAATACTGTATGTCCGTGCAGTATATAGGCATATGGATATCCAGTTGTCCAGAACCACTGATCCAACCGTTATTCCCATATATGGACATTACAATTTATGGTCATTGGGCATTAAAGGGACACAGGTACTGTAGACAACAGATACAGAGATCTCCATATATTGTGTATGAAGTATAAAAGGGACACAGACATACACTGTACAGTAAGGGTACAATGGGTACAAAGCCCCTGACACTATGACGTATCTGCGACGTGGTTGTGAGGGCTGCGTATCGTCACGAAGATTGACATAAAATAGTGAAATTGTGAAATGCAACACGTTGAATCATGACACGTGAGCTTGTAGATCTGCTATTTTCACTACTTTTGTGCAACACTATTGTACGATGAAGTAGGGCATAAAAAGTTTAAATATGGAGATACAAGGTTTCTACTTGAAAAGAGTGGTAACTGAGTTAACATGTCCAGCTGTCTGTGCTGCACCACACTCGTGCTGCACCACACCACACTAGGGACACACTAAGTCAAAAGTAGGAAGCGGCTATCACGGCTCCAAAAAAAAAAACTGAGGCCAGAGGAAAGCTCTGTCTCTGTAGGAGCCGCACATTGACGAGTGCTGGTCCCCAGGGACCACAAATAGAGATGTTACCACACCAGAAGGAAACAATCTGCTTCTACCCTTCAATGTAGCTCAACCTGACACCTGAACATCTTTTTTTTACTTTAAATTAATTATTTTATTGACCTGAATTAAATACAATTAATTGATTTTTAGGAGAAATAGGAGATTACCTATTCATATGTTGCGTGTGAAAAATGTGGGACACGATGGTCCCCTGCATATTTTCACCGGTATTTCTCCGAATTTTAGATTTCACTAGCACTAAGCAGCCTCTCGTATTATGCACCGTCACCATCTATTCCAACAGTCTCCTCCTGAATGGAGGACTAGGGTTGGTCAGGTCGCGGCGTGTTCTCTCTGGGCCCAGCAGCCCTTTCCAAGCTCCCCAAGGCCTCGCCTGGCCAGGTGCCCAACAGAACTACCTCCCAGGTGGTCTGTGGAATACGCCCAGTTGCCGATGATTTCACAGTGGGGCGTAACATCAGCTCCGCGCAGACAAAGCTGTCTGACTCCTGATCCCCCCAGAGAACCTCTCTCGCTTGCTTTCTCTCTCTCCTGCTTAAACTGTGAAACAAATGATATTCTTTTGCCGGTGACTTAACAATGTACTTACATTGAGGCGCACACGCCTTCTATATGCAGTCTTGTATGATCCGCCTGACAAAACAATGCCCTGTTGTTGTCAATGCCTTCTGTTCTGGTCTGCCTGTCTTGTCAGCAAAACATTCTTATTCAGACATTTTTTGCATTGTTTTCTTTTTTTTTTGCTGTTGTTTCTTGTGAATTTGGAAAATGGATATTTGTTCTCTTCTCCATTGAACACTGAGCAACTTTGTGTGTGTGTGTGTGTGTGTGTGGTGTGGTGTGGTGTGGTGTGGTGTGGTGTGGTGTGGTGTGTGTGTGTGTGTGTGTGTGTGTGTGTGTGTGTGTGTGTGTGTGTGTGAGTGAGTGAGTGAGTGAGTGAGTGAGTGAGTGAGAGAGAGAGAGAGAGAGAGAGAGAGAGAGAGAGAGAGAGAGAGAGATTTTGTGGTAATAATAAATACCCTTGAATTTGACTCAAATAGTTTCATAATTTGTATGGAAATAAACCTTTGTTTTGATATCGTCTGTCTATCTATATCGCAAATAATGCACTTTTGTTTTGACCAAATTGACAGTACAGGATGTAGATTTGTAATGACTAGACTATGGTGATGTGACTGACAAAATGTCTATTATGAAATGGTATTCCAATAATATTCTGATCCTGATGCAGTATGTGAACATAAGTCCAACACCCAGGAACCCCAGAGCCACTTACTGTACTGTAGATGGTGCTGTAATCATGAACTCATGGTCATATCACAGCCATGTCATCAGGAGATAAACCCAGGAGCTGCTCCACTGAAAGTGAATGGAAGGCAGACTTCAAAATTATAGACACCATGTCTTGACTTATTTTACTAGGTAACGAGCACTTATTCTGGTTCATACATTCTAATACAAACTCATGGTCAGCAGATAGTTTTCTAATTTCTAGCTTTACAAATAGGCCTACTACTTCATATATTGTATACCTTATGTTAAAGTGAAAAGTCTATAAATTCCCTTAATCCAGTCATGGATTGACCAATAATGGATTAACCAATTTGAGTTCCAGTACAGTGCACAGACTGAACAATAACGTTTTTCAGCGCAGGAAGGGCTTGCCTAAATAAACAAAGAAAGTTTAAAGTTAAAAATTAAAGTGTTTTATTTACTGCCTCAGTTCTTCATGCTCAACCCCTGAAAGCCTTTTACGCATGATCCCTAGTGTCCCCGATTCTATGGGAGAACATATGGTGAACAGCAGATATACAAGCTTGATAGTACAATATGTTATTGTTGTTTAACATGGTATAGATATCATTCTCAGTGTTAAAAGTCAATGCCATGATGTTTTGATCTGATAACTAATGCACGAGACGAGAATCTGCCCCACTCCAGGGACAGAAAGATTGACCGGCGAAATGTCAAAGTGTCCCGGACACTGGATAATGAGAAACCAAAACATTCTACATCCTTGCTTCTGAGTTCACGAGACTCAGTCACAACACCATCTCATGATCCATTGTTATGTTTAATGGTCCAATCATAATGTGACTAATGTATTTTATGCTGTACACATTCAACTATATATGTGGAATCATTATGCTTTGTACTCAGAGAAACTATGGGTGAGAAAATGCTCTATACTGTACTTGTACAGTACTTTGAACTCTGACTAAACTTCAACACAAAAACGCATATTCTCCGGTGTGGTCTCATTCATTGTGTGGAGTATTTTATTATGATTGGGGAAAACTGTTTATCCATATGGAATATGATCCAAAATTCCATCAAATGGTCCATTCGATTGCCGGATTAGCTCCGAGGAGATATTGGTCTCTTCCGCTGCTAGAACCAGTTAACAACCAGCCGGGGATATTATCAGACGTTTCCCCTGACTCCCACGGAAAGGACTATCTCCCACACGTTTTTTCCTCCTGCGCGAGGAGAAATTACCTTGGGACGCCCCGAGCACAGGGAGGCAGAAAACACCTGCCGAAATCTAAACAACCTTTTTACAAACGGAACAATTGCACCATTTTTGAGCTTGAAGCCTCTCTCCAAAGCTTGGAGAATGAACTGATAACAGCCGTAACGGCTAAGATAGACGATGAGGAAATGAAACAGTTGTTTCTAGGTGCCCCACAATTGCACCATTTTTGCCCATATGGAGAAAGGAATTCAGATATGATGACTCTCTCCCACATCAACATATCGTCTGAAGAAAGACGAAATGGAGGCGGCCAGGGTTGGCTCTGGCACAGCGTTCCACACCAGGGACCGGACACAGACAGTTTCTCTCACAGAGACTTGAGAGGCGGGCTTCATTCTCACACACTGTCCTAATTCAACAGAACCCAGGTCATACGTTTATACCTGCTGTCTTAAGAGTCTAGCTAGCTCTTAACACAGCTGCGTTTTTAATGTTTAATGTTTTTAGTCTATTGTTTTTGTCGCTTTTTGTTACATGTTTTGAGGACATAGCAGCCGTTTGGCCACGGAGATTGCTTGTCTAAGGTTGGGTTTGTATCAGTACGAGACTTCAATATAGATTTCATTTTATGCTCTAGAACGGCTGTTTCAAGAAGTTCTTGAGAAGAAATCTTTTTATTTGGGGCCAGAACATATTTTGTTCTGAAGGAATGTCTCTTCGGCCAGTACGATAACCCAATACGGCTGATTAGAGCCACTTAATCACATAAGAAATAGCGTGGTTATTTTAATTAGGAGATTTCACTTTATGCTCTAGAACCGAACGTTCTGACGGAAATCTTCATGCTTTAAGCTTCGTTTTCGTCTTATCTTATTTTATTTTATTTAATTTCCGTCTCAGGCGACTCTGAGATGTTGAATACAGGAGCTTTTTATCTCAGCGCTCCTAAGAACATTTTTAAGAAACATGACCATTCAAGCTAAAAAAGCCCCCTGCTCCGAGAAGCAGTGTTTTTATCGTGTAAAACCTGGACCCACACGGATGAAAGGTTACAATCTAAACCCAGAACCTCTTTTTAACCCGGACCTCAAGTCATTCTGGAAGATCATCGGGGACTCCCAGTTATCAACACTGCCTAAAACTTTTCCTGGAACATGTCAATGGATATGTGCGGAGCTGTGGAGAAATCGGACATTATTTGCCACTGGATGTTCGAACCTCATCAGGAAGGAACAGAGGACGCAAGCAATGTTTTCAAGATGCTGAAGGGCTTGACAGAGCCCCCCCCCCCCCCCCCCCCCCCCCCCCCCCCCCCCAGCCGAACCTGGCTGGCCTTCCACTCACAACGCGATGGGACGCGTTGTGAGCTTGTAGATCTGCTACGTGACTTTCATGGATTACAATGTCCCGAAAAGAACAAACACTCTTGACCCTTGGGACGCCCCGAGATAATGGTACTATATATTTTGTTTACTTTTGACTAAGAACGACTTCTGGAAAGAAAAAAAAAGAAAAATCAAGTTCTGACTGACAAACCTGTGTGTTAAATGTTTTTGATAATCTATCTCTGTCTAATCATCTCTAATCCAATTTTCCTCCCCTGGTTACATTTCGGTTTGTCTATTATAAAAGCAAGAAAATCAAACCAAGTATAAAGTGAGCGGTGCTACTTCTGTGTACAATATGGTACAATATGTGCTTGGCTTATGCTGCTTGCTTGCTGCTTGCCCGCGCTCGCTTGACCGATGCTTACATTTTGGTTTATTATTGTTTTATTTTGGAAAAAAAAACTATGAGGGGATTGCTGGAATTGTTTTTTATTTCATTTTTCTTATTTTTACCTTGAGAGGCCACGAGCCGATTCAGTTTCTGTGTGACCTTGCTCTCTCTTTCTCTCTCAAAAATGGGTTTCATTCGCTCTTGTTCTGTATAATCTACTGTTTACATTCTAATACAGGGCTTGATAACAATGTGCTGGGGTTATATTTGAATCTGTCTTGGGTTTTTCTCCCTCTGTATTGTGTTCTAACTCACTTGCCTGGTTTGCAAAACTAGGAATTATTTACACATATGACTGTCTCTCCCTCTCTCTCTCAAAGGGGATCTCATTCGCTCTTGTTATGACTACACTCGTACTGATAACAACCAACGCTTGGGTTTATTTGAATGTTTCTATGTCTTAATAATTTTTTTCTTCCCATCAATGACAGGTGGGCTTTATTTTATTTTAGGGGACAGGACGGACTAATGACATGGCAGAACAGGTATAGTGGAACTAACTCCACTAACTCGCTACCAACTTAACTGACTGATTATCAGTGACTGACTGACTGACTGTTTTATTTCAATTTTATTTTAACCTGTTTAATTTTATGACTGTTTATTTTATTTTAACAGTTTTCTCCTGTCCTCCTGTCTTGTGTGTGAAAAACACCATATCCTGTGAGGGTGTGCACGTACTGTGTCTCTGCGTGCGTGCACATGGGCGTGTGCGTGTATGTGGATGTGTGACTGAAGCTCTATGTGTGTCGGTCTGCTAGAAGACATCTGGCCTCCAAGGTCAAATGTCGCCAACTCAACATTTTAACTCTAGATCCTCAATTATTTAGTAATCCTGTTCTTTCAAACCACATCTTATGGACATGAACCAAAAACATTTACTTTTACCATTCTTAACACATAAACTGCAGTATGGGTTAAGGATGGAAGAGGCCTAGCCCTGCTTTACTCAACCTTTAATTTCTCATGTTGGTTTATTTTTGGTAATACTTTATCCTCTTTACTTGAGTAAAAGCAGGCTGAGACGGTTCCAAAAACAATTTAGATGGCTGGGCTCCATTCAAACCCGTTCAGTCAAATTCCACAATTATTACAACCCTACTGGGCTTATACGGGATTACACATTATGGAGGAAAAAAAAAAAGAAAAAAAAAGACATTATGATTATGTTATGTGTTTCTATTTAATTTTTCTTATTTTTATTTCTTTAAAGTTTCATTCATTTTCTGGTTAGAGAGGCTTTAAACAGGCCTCGCTAACTATTGTATGGTACACTTCCCCCCTCACAGGCCTGGAAGCTCACTAACTCTGACAGTGAGCAGAATCACTGTCCATCCACAAGGTTTACTGTACCTCTGGACCATCTGTTTCTCATTTAACCATATTGCCTCCAAACATCAACAAAACAATTTTTGTCACACCCAATATTTTTGGCTGTGGCAAACGGGAGGGAATGTGTTTGGAGAATTAATATTTAGAATTAATATTTTTTCATTTAATTTTATTTCTTTCATATTTTCATTTTCTGAATTCATATTTCATTTTCTGATTTCATATTTTCATATTTCATTTTGTTTTCATTTCATCCCATTTAAATATATTTCACCTTATTGAAGTTGATTCCAATCCTCAACAGGGTTAATCTGTTTCCCCTAACAGAACAAACTGACACAACTTGTGTCCTCTTTTGGTGATGTATCTAAACATTTCAATTTAATTTCTATATATAAATACCTTATTGCCTTACATTATGGATTGATTTGTCCCTGTCTTTTCCCTTGTCTTACAGATAAAGATATTTTGAGATGATAATTGAGAATGAGTTGACAGACACATACTTCACTGCATGTCTGTCCAAAGTGGAAATGTCAAAAAGGATGATTGAAAAATCCATATGTATTTCGTGAGTATGAAACTGCATCACACACGTTTTCCCGCTGTAAAGTTTTCTTTAAGACCTTGACTCGGACAAAAGCCAGTAAGGAGGAATAGACAGTTGGCTTTAAGGCGGCTCCGGTTTGACACCTCACTATAAATGTCCCCAACCTGCAGGGACAATTAAGACCACTCATTACCTAAAGGTAACCTCGGAGGTGTACGAATTATGACCGCCAAACGGCTGATTTTCGGATGCTGTCTAAATACATTTTGAATGCTTTTGTCTTTAACCTAAATTATGGTAAAGAGTCAAGTTCGTCTTGTTTTGACTAAAATCGGCCCCAAATTGTAATAACCACCCGGGAGCGTGATGCTGATGTGTTTTTATCTTGCTTGACATGGATAATTTCCAATCAATCTTCGACACATTGAACCTTTGTAAAATACATATATATAATAATTAATAATTAAGACAATAAAAATCTTTTACCTCTACTTAAAAAACAAAAACAAAGTTCAATTATGATATTCTGATTTAAATACCTTTGGAAATATACAGTTCTTTTGACTCTACTCTTCAAAAACTATCGAAATGTTTTTGACTTAAATTGTTCAATTATTATGTCCTGTTTCTAATACCTTAAAAAAAAGGTTTAACCCATGTTTTCTTCCCTTGTTGTTTATGCTGCCTTGACATTTAACACTTCAAATGCTATCTCAGGAGGGAATTGATAGTACAATATGTTATTGTTGTTTAACATGGTATAGATATCATTCTCAGTGTTAAAAGTCAATGCCATGATGTTTTGATCTGATAACTAATGCACGAGACGAGAATCTGCCCCACTCCAGGGACAGAAAGATTGACCGGCGAAATGTCAAAGTGTCCCGGACACTGGATAATGAGAAACCAAAACATTCTACATCCTTGCTTCTGAGTTCACGAGACTCAGTCACAACACCATCTCATGATCCATTGTTATGTTTAATGGTCCAATCATAATGTGACTAATGTATTTTATGCTGTACACATTCAACTATATATGTGGAATCATTATGCTTTGTACTCAGAGAAACTATGGGTGAGAAAATGCTCTATACTGTACTTGTACAGTACTTTGAACTCTGACTAAACTTCAACACAAAAACGCATATTCTCCGGTGTGGTCTCATTCATTGTGTGGAGTATTTTATTATGATTGGGGAAAACTGTTTATCCATATGGAATATGATCCAAAATTCCATCAAAGCTCAAAAAACTTTGCTTGCAGTTTGCAGCCTGGCCTGGTCAAAGTTTCAGAAAAGGAAAAAAACAACAGCCTGTCATGACCACAAGTCTGTTTCTCCTTTTATTTCTCTCTCTCTCTCTCTCTCTCTCTCTCTCTCTCTCTCTCTCTTCATTTCATTCCACCTCACCTCAATCACACGCACCTGTCACCAGTCTCCTCGTCAGCCCTGCTGCACTCAGAGTCAGACTCAACACACTACAGTAAACTAGAACCTAGACATGTGCAGCATTGTGTTCCCACAGAGTTAAAAAAGAATAAGTGTGTTCCTGTTGTCTGCTGTTCTGTCTTTTTGCCCTACCCTGGCCTTCATGTAAGGTATTTTCATGAAATGAAAATGACACATTTTGGACTTAACTCTGCCTCGACGTCTGCTTCTGGGTCCACGCCTACACAACGTGACAGGTGACAACAACAACAACAACAACCACACTCAATTGGTACCACAATGTACAGTAGGCTAGCATACCCCCGAAATAATACACCTACGTTCAAGTAGGCCTACTGCTTTATTTTGTCTCAACAATTAACAAACTGTAGCCAACGCACCACCGTCATGATTGAAGTATTGCATCATCCAGCTGATCCAGCTAAGACGCCGTTTCCAATTTGAAACCAAAACAAAACAACACATGCTTGCAAGCTATAGCCTAACCTTTACCTGTAGGCCTACTCACAAAGGATGCAAGTTGAACCTCTTTCTTTGTTATCCATCTTCTAAAAGTATTGATGTTTAAAAGTGTAGCTATTGTTGGGCACAGCACTGTGCTTTCCCTAATAAAGATTTCAATCAATCAGTTGATCTGGAAATACAATAAGTAGGCTAGCATTCAACAAGCTGCACTAGAAGAGAACATTTATCCAATGAAAGGCAAAACACGGTAGGCCTGCAGTAGGCTATAGTTAATCTTTCTTACCTCCCTCACCTGGACCAGTTTTTCAGACAGTTATGATGACGCAAGGTTAATATTATGTAACACATTCATCTATCTCTCTCTCTCTCTCTCTCTCTCTCTCTCTCTCTCTCTCTCTCTCTCTCTCTCTCTCTTTCTGTGCATGCCTGTGTTTGTGCATGAAAAAACACTGTATAGTTCAGTCACAAATGATGGGGGATATGTATGTTCATGTTAGAGCATGTTAGAGTTGGACCGCTGATCTAGAATGTTATCATCTAGCTCTATGTCATTTTATACTGTAGTTGTAGGCCTACATGTCCATCTGGGCCTGTCCCAGAAATAACTTTGGCACTGTCCAACTTTGGGATATATATTCTGATTACTCATTTCAAATAATATATCTTCTTTTTTTCATTCTCCAAATTGTTTTTTTTAGCATCACCAGAGATGTGTCTATGGGAGCCAAAGGTCAAGAAAGACAAGACTCAGAGTCACCTAGAGCCGATACACATGTGTTTACTCTGAAGTCAGATGGACGCATAAAGGTACAGTACCCCCTTTCTCACCAGGAGTGACTGTTGGAAAAAAAGCAAAGTATTGAAAGTATTGTTATCTTCGCCAGCCAAACACCGGGTGTGTGTGTCTGTGCATGCATGACGTGCACCTGTGTGTGTCTGCTTGAGTCCAGACTCCCGGTACACTGCTGAACCAATCAGCTCCAAATGTTTTGTGCTTGCTGCCAGTATAGGCCAAGGAAGACACTTAAATCCAGGGGACTTCAACGTCTTTGGGCCAAGGACCCCTTAGCTGAGAGAGAGATGAGGCAGGGACCCCCATTAGAGCCTATATATTGTATACAATTGTGTTGCAAATTTAAAATCTTCATAGATTTCTTAGACATCGTAGACTTGTTTGACAACACTGTCATCAGTGTATGTTCGATTAATGTGTATTTTCAGACATATTTTCAGACATTTAACCACTTGAACCATCAATACTTCTACAGTACTGCTCTTCTTTTCCCTCTACACCAAACCTCTTTGCCAGAAATAGCCGATCTACAAGCTCGTACGAGCTTGTTGATCTTCTATTTTTGGCTAATGGGCCACTCAGAATAGGGATGCTAGGGTTCAAGTGTTTAATGTAAAAAACATGATCTTATCACACAAAGATTTGGCGGCCCCCCTGTAACTCTGAGGACCCCCTAGGGGTCCCGGAGCTCCTGTTGAAGACCCCTGCTTTAATCCATTACTGCAGACCTACCGTCCCTCTGGAGGCTTCTATCAGGTTCACAGATACAGTATGAGGGTGGTGAGGTCATTGACTATCTTACGTTACGTTTCATGTTCTGCTTTTTTTTTGGCAAATATAAGACAGACATAGACACTCGGAAAGCTGCATGTCGGAAAGTCAGAACTCTCAGATGAAAAGTTTGGTGGTCGGAGACAGTATGGACAGGCCTTTAAGAGCTGGTACTTAAGACAATCAAAATAGAGCCCTCAGAGAGTCAGCAACACGTCATGGGACAGTCACGCATTCAGTTGCGATAGAGATAAAGAGGACCAGTGAGCTATTGTGACAGGAAAAGAGTGTCCCAATGGAATACAACCACCATAAAGACTATAAATCATATGTGTATTCCTGCACTATTTGCACCGTACTGATTTCAGTACCTAGACCTACAGTAGTGTACATACAGAGCACATTTGAAAAATAGCTGCTATTTTTTTTACATTTTATATGATCTTATATACAGTTATATATTCTTGTTTTTACAATAAGAGTGGTATATTTGATTGCAAACTTGCAATGTGAGACCGCTCTGTTCACCCATTTTTCATTCCTGTAGGCATACATACACTGATCAGTAGACCTATTGATATTTCTTTTCTTCTCACACTTGCTTTAGCAATGCACAAGCATTTTTACCATGGCATTAAAGCCCTCTTAAATTGAATTGAAATTGAATAGCGAGAGAGAGACTATAGTTTAGACAAACTGCACTGGTTTCTAAAATGTTAAATTATTCCACCTAATTAAAGTAAATAAGTTGCCTTGGGAACAAACGGTTCCCGAGCTATATTGTGGCACATAGGTCACTCAAGAGCCTATCTCCTGTTTCTGTGGCGTGGGATGGCTTGATGTTCCCTGGCCATGATGTAAGTACATGACATGACACTAGTATGTCGCTGGGACCCTCAACCCAACCACTAGATGCTGACTGCCAAGCAGGTAGGCATTGGGTATCATTTTTATCATCTTTGACTTTGTTGGTATGACCCGGCCAGGGATTGACCCCCATGAACCTCCTTATCTCAGGGCGGACACTCTAACCACAAGGCCACTATAAGCTTGTTACTCCCATTCCTATTTCATCTGCAGCACCTAGTTTGACAGTTCTCAGTTTTGTGAGGCAGGTGCACAGTGCTACGCATCCATTACTGTACTGTATGTCCCACATGGTTGCATTTCCCGCTCTACATAGAAAATGTGAATAGAATCCATTGAGCCCTCGCACCATGCCATATTTGGCCTTTTATTTAGGTCTTTTTTGAAACCTACAAGCCTATTGATGTGTCAACTTAGAAAACATGTATTATTTGAGTGGTGCTCCTGGAAGGAGCTAAGCTCATCTGGCATAGATCTGGCCTACAACTTGGCACAAATGGCTCAATGAAAATGTCCGGTCTCCCAAAAATGTCCGGGCCCCAAAAAATGGAAGTGTGGCCTACATCTGGCCTACATCTGGCTATTAACAGTACTTCCACGCCCAGGGTCACATTGGCCAAGCTTTGCGTGACGCTTCATGAAATCTATCTATCTATCTATACATTAGGGAAATCTACGATCTATGATGTCCAATCTATGATGTCCAATGGGACATCATTGGATGTGAGCCCACACTGTTTTGTAGGAACAGTATTTCTAGTTTACTTAATTACTAAATAGCACCTCTCACTTTTTTACACACCCCATTAGAGTCATTGCAAATTAGTTAAACTAAGAAAGATGCAATTGGAAATGGCAAGTGTGGTTGCCATGGTCCCATTGGTCCCCTATCAAGTCAATGGGGAAAATTAATTCACTAATACTTTAATGCCCATATATGGAGATGATGTCATCAATATTAAGCCCATATCTTGAAATGCGCATATATGGGCATATACGGTGTCATTCTTATGTGGTCTAGATATGGACATACTCTGTCCGTCTCATGAGGTATATGATGTCAGACATGATGTCAGACATGAAATACATGAGTTCCATAGAGCAAATCAGCGGACACTATTTATGATGACATCAGTACCCGATAACAGAATACTTTGAGGCCAGTCTATGACACCAGTACTATGACATCATACTATATTTCTCCATATACAGCCATGAAGGGACACACACAGGTGACATCATCATGGAATGACATCACCCCAACCATATAATTGTGAAGACTTGCTTTCATCTTGTCATTGGTGAATGTTGTTTGCAAAGGGAAAATTGTTACGAAGGTTTTCTATATCATCTTGCTTTTCCCCCGCCTACATGGACCTCTACATATGGAGATCTCAACACCAACCTCACTAAGCCCTGGATGCCCATATATGGAGATGCCCATATGTGGAGAGATCCATCTTGATGCTGACCTCATCAAGCTTTGGATGCCCATATATGGAGATGTCTATATTTGGATATGCCCATGCAGATTCTGGATTGGATATAACTGACTTGTCATCGTGACATCACCATGACATGACATCACTCAACCACTGCGGGTATAAAAGCAGTCGCATTCCCATGGTAGATTCAGATTCAACCATCGCACCCGAGAATCTCCAACTCTACCAGCAAGATTATCCACGGATCTTCAAGGACATTCCAACCTCAACCAACTCATATTCAGTTCCCAAGATATTTGGCCTTACAACCCAGATATCTTTGTACCGCACAAACCTTTGACTACCTTGAACATATCGTCCACCACTGTGGCGGGTCCTAGTTCCAACCTTTGAATAACAGTCTTTTCTAAGTAGTATTTAATAAAAATAGTTCACCAAAAATGAAGCTATTTTTCATATTGCTTGTTCAGCTTCTATTTGTGGTTTCAACTGTTGCCCCAAAGAGTTGGAATGAATCTCCAGGAACCAGTGTGTTGCTGCGCGATGTCAATGCCTTGACACTTTACAAAGATCGCTACACCACAGGCCGCCGGTCCAGCCCTGTTCCCCAGCTCAGATGTGTTGGCGGCTCCGCAGGCTGCAGGATCTTTGTTCCCCAAGTGATCCAGTGCATTAACAAAGGGTGGGACGGAGTCGATGTCCAGTGGCAGTGTAAGGCAGACATGGACAATTCATACCGCTTTGGTCAAATAGAGGTGAGCTGTGAGGGCTACAGCCATCCTAATGACGCCTACGTCCTGACGGGTTCCTGTGGGCTGGAGTACAAACTAGAGCTGACGGAGGAGGGCCACCGCAGGAGAGCACAAGGAGCCGGCGACTCCTTCAGTTTCTTTGGCAAATCTCCAGGAACCAGTGTGTTGCTGCGCGATGTCAATGCCTTGACACTTTACAAAGATCGCTACACCACAGGCCGCCGGTCCAGCCCTGTTCCCCAGCTCAGATGTGTTGGCGGCTCCGCAGGCTGCAGGATCTTTGTTCCCCAAGTGATCCAGTGCATTAACAAAGGGTGGGACGGAGTCGATGTCCAGTGGCAGTGTAAGGCAGACATGGACAATTCATACCGCTTTGGTCAAATAGAGGTGAGCTGTGAGGGCTACAGCCATCCTAATGACGCCTACGTCCTGACGGGTTCCTGTGGGCTGGAGTACAAACTAGAGCTGACGGAGGAGGGCCACCGCAGGAGAGCACAAGGAGCCGGCGACTCCTTCAGTTTCTTTGGCAACAAGCATCCTCAACAGAGGCATGGCCAGAGTTCTTCATTGGATGTCAGTCTGCTTGGAATGGCTGTGCTGCTGCTCATGCTCATCATAGCCTATGCCATCTATCAAATCGTCCTCATTGCTCTCCCTCCTCCATACAATCCAAGTGCAGCACAGCGCAGCACAGGGACACGCACTGCATCAGGGTTTGGAGGAACCACAAGAAGATAGGAAGCTGTGTGTCAAAACTGCTGGACTGATCAGCAATAAATGTCTTGTGCACCCCCGTAGACCTTTCCTTTTTTTAACTTATTATAAATTTGCGCCCGCTTCATCCGTTTTATTGTAAGATATTACTTGTAAGACGCCTCAGGGTTAGGGTTAGGGTTAGGCAAGCTAGGGCGAGTTTGCACTTAATATTGATGACATCGGGACGGGGATCTCCATATATGGGCATAAAACGGACAAGGACGTAATAGATTTGCAAGTGTGACTCGTGATGACATCAGCGATCTCCATATATGGGCATAAAAGGGTCATCAAGCCAGAGTGTGATGTCAGAGCGGCAAACCCATTCTGTTAAGAGTGGTTCCCCTGACATCACAGTGACGTCAGAGCGACACACCCATAGAACCAGAGTGTCAGGCGTGA
>NC_137811.1:37680957-37695249 GCF_963921795.1 Nannobrachium achirus | reverse complement strand
GCCAGGAAAGAAGCATTTCTTCGACTCAGACCTTATCGCCAGGGTTGGCTTATAGCAGCTGTCGGTAGGACCATATATGGATTCTGTTAGTGTGGATCTCCTAACAGGGCATCATCTGGGATACAATCCCTTTTATGCCCATATATGGAGATCCCTAACAGAATCCCTTTCATGCCCATATATGGAGATCCCTAACAGAATCCCTGTTATGCCCATATATGGAGATCCCTAACAGCATCCCTTTTATGCCCATATATGGAGATCACTAACAGCTAACAGAATCCCTTTTATGCCCATATATGGAGATCCCTAACAGAATCCCTTTTATGCCCATATATGGAGATCCCTAACAGAATCCCTTTTATGCCCATATATGGAGATCCCTAACAGAATCCCTTTTATGCCCATATATGGAGATCCCTAACAGAATCCCTTTTATGCCCATATATGGAGATCCCTAACAGAATCCCTTGTATGCCCATATATGGAGATCCCTAACAGAATCCCTTTTATGCCCATATATGGAGATCCCTAACAGAATCCCTTTTATGCCCATATATTATGGAGAAATCCCTGCTCTGAGTATCTGACATCAGTGTGATGTCACCTGTTTATGCCCATATATGGAGATCCCTGCTCTGCGTATCTGGTTGCTATGGTAAACAGTTGGTTGCTAGGGTAAAAAAACATGGTTGCTATGGTAAACAGTTGGTTGCTAGGGTAAACAGTTGGTTGCTAGGGTAAAACCATGGTTGCTAAGGTGGTTGCTAACGTACACTAACAAACCAGCAACAACAGACTGTTGCCACAGCAACGTACACAAAGGTTTGTGTACACATGTGGTGTGATGTCATACTGATGCGGAGATATGAGCAGGGCAAAGGTGTGACGTGTGACCGACGGACGGACGGCCGGTGGAGGTTTTCATAGTAAACTGCTCCCTGACGGTCGCAATTATGTTTAGGGGTTTTCATAGCGTGTGACTGTGGACACACAGGGCCCAATGCTAAATAGTAGATCATATACATTTGTTTTTATTAACAAAAGTTCATGAATATATTTTGTATTTATTACACCATGGTTACTTCAACTAAAAAATATACATAAAATAATTAGTACTTTTGTAGTAAGTAATATATTTGTTTACTCTCAGTCAGTTTTCTGTCTAAAACCTTTCGTTAAAATGTAATGGCACTCGTTATCTCATATATTATATGAACCAATGCATAGCTCCCCAACTAGAACATTCCCCATTCCATGGTGTCATATACAGTATGCATACACAATTGTGGTTTGGCACTACTTAACAAACACCGAAGCAAGTTCTCTTGCAGTCTCTGGAATCCATATTATTGCCATTTCTTTTTTTTTTTCTTTTTTTCTTTCTTTCTTTCTTTCTTTCTTTCCTCTTTCTTTTTTTTTTTTTTTTTTTTTACATTCACACTGCAGAGTAATGGGTCTGTGGGGCAAACCCATTGTTGCAGCTTGAGCATGGGCATTCACAGAGTAATGGGTCCATAGGAGGCAGGAATGTGTCAGGGCCAGGGCATGCTGGAAACGCAGCAGTCTTCCCCATCCTCAGACTCTGTGTACCACAGCCCTGCTGAGAGTACAGTGTCATTACAGCTCCCACAAACATGCGGAGATAGAGGCTCCTCATTTAACCAAACGATCACTTTGCTCCAAGGCTGTGATGAGACTCTGAAACCCATGGAGAGTAGGAGCTGTTTGAGGAGTTATTCAAACATTTGCAAAGCCAATAACACCACTAAATCAACCAGGAGGCCTCATATTTACATCTGACTCTCTTCCCCTCCCTAAGAAAATGATTGCTTGGCATACAAAAATAATTAGACCAAAATAATGTAATGGCATCCTCTTTGGATCTCTGTTGGTGTCAGATTTAGAAATTAAGCATAGTGGGTTTTAGATGGAACTTTATTAAATGTAATTGTGCTGATGATGAAGAAAAGGTTCAGCAAGCATTATTTGAGAAAACGGAATTGTGATATGACAAAAGGTTGTTAAGAATGCATACCCATGGAGAACACTCATAACCCACAGGAGGTCAACTCTAGATGCCCTTCATAGTTTTTCTGGTTAGCCTTCAATACTTTTATTTGCTAAATGTGTTACCCAGAAGGGAGTCTACCACCTAACAAAAACACAGATTGAAATGTCAAAGCCTTGGCATCAATTAAGTACACAAGGCTGTCTAAAGCTGTGGCCGTTCAAGCGCCAAGTCGTATGGCTCAGTGTCTATGCTCACAAGCTTGAAATCTGTGAACCACTTGATTCCTGTTCATGAGGCATCTCTCTCAACAACTCAAACAAGATGTTTTAACCAACAAACGGCTTCAGTGGATTAATCTACAGTCTGAAGCCCCAAAACAGCATTATTCCATAATGAAACACCTGTTTATATTATAATCCACTGTAACCTCTCTCTATATATCAGGGGTCTTCAACACGGGATCCAAGACCCCTAGGGGGTCCTCAGAGTTACTACAGGGGGTCCTCAAAATCTTTGAGTGATAGAACGTTTTCTTTTTGAGCGGTGGTCACAACGCTCCTATACGTGGCCGTGTGTGTGGGTCTCCGTCCGTGTCTGTCTGTCTGTATGTAGCCTAAACTTCGGCGCGTAACTAGTGCCGCACCATTTGCGCCACTCGCGCAATATATACATCAAAATGTGCGGCTCGGCCGGGAATGGTGTTCTATTACCTTTCGTTCCGATCCGCCTTACCATGCCGACGTAATCGGCAAAAAACGACGCTTAATTGTCCCCATTGACTTATAATGGGACAATGCAAGAAATCACTTTCAAGTATTTTTCTCTCGTAAACCATAGGAGCTACAGTTTCAAACCTCGGAGAGGAGATTCATAATGATTTTAACTCATTAAAAGCCAACCCCGCGATGTCGCGGGAAAAGTAATAGAGTATCTATAGTGCCATCCACGCGATGTCGCGTGAAAAGTAATATATTACTGTAACGGCGAGTAAAAATACCTAGTACTTGGCCGAAGCTCCGGAGACGAAATCCGGCGCTGATTTGTCATCATCACGGCTCCACGAGCACACAATAGTCATCCCATAACATTGAGGTGGACGGCCGATCTCATCTTTAATGTCCATTATCTCAAAACTACACTTTAGAAGCTAGGATGGAGGCAGATGCTCGCTTATTTTACACAGTTATAAAAGCTCCCGGTCGGCCATTACACAACTCCACGTGGACACGCATCGGTTCCGGCGCACGATCCGATGACGTCAGACCAGAAGTGATTGCGCGGTGGACTTCTGGCCTTCAAAATAAGACAACGCAAGTGAATGGGACCTGAAGGAGGCACTTTGGACATTATAATCCGTTAATGTCTGGGGCTCAGAATGAGTTAAGAATGAATCGAAAAATAATTACATCACTCGGCCTCATGGTGGCGCTATAACGGCCCACTTTACGTTTTGCCCCGTAACTCTTGAACCGTAGATCGGAAAATTAAAATTCTTTTTTCCCTGGATTCCTTGGGTCAAGACGCATCTCCCCATATAGGCCACGCCCATTTGCGCCAGGATAGATTTTCCGCCATCTTTAATTTTCTCCAAAACACACTTTTTGCTCCTTTTCCTACATATTTTCTTCAAATGTCACAAAAATCGGTACACATGATCTATGAGGTGGGTAAACCACCGCTCAGTTCACACGGGTGTGATTTTTTTAATATTAACCACTTGAACCCTAGTGTCAATATTTGGAGAACTTTAGCCAAAAATAAAAGATCTACAAGCTCACAACGCCTTGCGCTGCGAGGCGTTGTGAGCTTGTAGATCGGCTATTTTCTGCAAAGATAATGGTGGAGGGGGAAAAGAGCAGGCTAAGTACAGAGTGAAAGGTCACGTTTTTTAAGTAATGACGGTTCAAGTAGTTAAATATCTCAAAACACAAATTGACATGAATCCAAAATACACTGATGATTGTGCTGTCAAAAGGTGAAACTATATGGAATCTCTGAAAAGGTTGTGGGGGTCCCTGCTTCATCTCTCTCTCCACTAAGGTGTCCTTGGCCTGAAAACGTTGAAGACCCCTGCTCTATATATATAATGATCCCATTTTTGGCCTATTCAAACAGGGGTCAAGAAAGAAAGCCATTTGTCATATGTCATAGTTACATGCAGAAATGGGATTTTAATTCAATTAGGACAAGAAAGAAGTTATGTAAAGACTTTACTCAATTATTTTAATGTGATTACGCTCTTAATCACACTAAGCATAGCCTAATCATAGTAAGATTATGTGGTGTAGGATGATCTTTCTCGCATTATTTGTGACGTATAAACACCATAATTGTATTTCTCATGTTGTGTTGAATAATGTGATGCTGAAATAAAGCTAGTGTATTGGGAGAGGCAGGTGGCGATCAGGCTAAGTGCCGCTGCTTGCTGCAGACGTGGCTGCTTCAGAAATGCCCAGGCAGACCGTGCTGTGTAAAAACGCTCGGAGCACCTGAACCGAGGGGCGGGTGCATACATGTAATTAATAATTATGCAAATAATTTGTACCAGAAAGCGTAGGTTTTAGGTTCATTAGTTACAAGCTAAGCCGTGGCTTCAGGGAGGAATGTTGCTGGCAAAAGCCATTTCGGAGTAGGGAGACCAATTTCATGTTAGGCAAAAAATAGAAGAAAGAATATCTAATACTCTGAAATGTGTGGACAGGTTTAAATTTTACACCGGTGATATAGTCAAGGTCCCTGGACCAACTTAATGTGGCAGCGTTCATTAGGTCAGGCAAGTTTGCTGGCCTGAAATATGCGTCTTGTGACACATATTTGCAGTGCTTCTCTCTCTCTCCATCATAATCATAAGATTTTTATACTGTAGATCTTGTAAAAGTCCAGTCAAGTTATTTTCCCCTTACTGTACAAACATAAATAAACAAACAAATAAATACATAGATATACATCCATACAGTACACATATACATCATTATATATATATATATATATATATATATATATATATATATATATATGAAAATGTTAGACATTTAAATTAATATGTTATCATATATGTGACTGGAGCAGAGGGGAAAAAAAAGGTCCATGTGAACAAACCATTTAATGAGCTCCAAATGTTTACTCTGAAAACCTCAGGGAGAACGTTGTACTCTAAAGTAAATGCAAGCATTTACAGTAGAAAGAGATTTCATTGTAGACAGCCACATGAAAGTGAATTTCATACGCAGTGTGGTACAGTATATTGTACCCTTACTGCAGTCAGGGACGTCACAAGGGGGGGGGCCCAATAGCAGATATACAAGCTCACGGCGCGGCACTCTGCGAGCTTATATATCTGCTATTTTTGAAAAGTCGTGAAAATGTGTGCAAATCTTTGAATATATGTATCTTTAAGCGAACATTTGTAACTCAGATTTAGCTTCTGGGGGGGTCCCTGGAACTAAATATTTTGAGATGGGGGTCCGTGGCCAAATACATTTTCTCAAGATTTTTCAAAAATAGCAGATCTACAGGTTCGCAGTGTGCTGTGAGCTTTTATATCTGCCATTTTTCAATAGTTAAAGCACAAAATAATGCGTTCGCAGTCTAAATGCGTTAAACCCTCTCCCCCTGTGAAGAACATTCATGGGTGGCCCACAGTGAATCCTTGTACCCAGGGCCCAGAATTTGGTGCGACATCCCTGACTGCAGTGTGTTAAAAAGAGGAATCTGTATTTGAAGACAACAAACACACTATATAATAACAGAAATATAGGTTAATATTTACTGCTTCGAATTTGGAAAGAGAACGCAAATGTGAACACTGTTCTATCATGTATAACTGTTGGTACTCAACGCTTTTATCACTAGTCACCTTTATAAAGAGATCCTGCAATAGTGATCTAAAGATTGGCCAAAATCGAGTCCAAGCGAACAACATACAGTAAAAGATTTTTTTTAAATAAGAAGAGCATAATAAAGTTGATTAACCCATTTAGATGTTGCCAAAAAAGATCATTCTAAAGTTATAAAACTCACTTTATTATGTATTTCATTGGCTCTACCTTCCTCTTGTTCGTCCTTTTGCACTATTTGCTCCATTTTCTCTCTCTCTCACTCACTCACTCACACCCCTTGAGATGAACGCTGTAAGTAGACTTTAACCTTACATTTACAATGATAGCCTCACACAATACAGACTCAAAAAGATGTATTGTTATTCATTTAGAGTTGGCTAATTGATTTAAATGTGTCGCACACATTTTCTCACAAAATGAAAGTTGTTATTTTTAACATTGAAGATAAACTGTAGATGCGTTGATGCCGTCTTTATGAAATCAGTTACATTGGAGTAGAAATGGCAAAAAGCAGGGAGAGTTTCAAGGCAGATACTGTAGGTGTGCGCTGACAGCGCTGTGCGGACAGCCGACCTTAGACATCACACCACTGTCCTACTTTGCCGGCTGTCCCTACACAGGCGTCGATTGGGCGATGTGATCCTCTGCTGCCTCAAAAGCGACAATTCCCCCCAGTTTATACCTTCTATATCTATACCAGGGGTCTTCAACGTTTTCAGGCCAAGGAAGGACCCCTTAGCTGAGAGGGAGATGAAGCAGGGACCCCCTCTACATATTGTATAAATGTGTGATGGAGATTCTCATCGATTTCATAGATAGATTCATAGACTTGTTTGACACTTAACCAATTCAAATCTTAAATCGTCGATACTTAGTAAACTTGACCTTTCACTCTGTACTTGATCTGCTCTTTTTTACCTCTACACCAAACCTATTTGCCAAAAATAGCAGATCTACAAGCTCTCAACGCCTCACAGCTCGGAGCTTGTAGATCTGCTATTTTTGGCTAAAGTTCTCCTCTATAAGCATGTGAGTGTTCAAGTTGTTTATTTAAAATAATTATCTTATCACACAAGGATTTGGCGGCCCCCCTGTAGTAACTCTGAGGTCCCCCTAGGGGTCCCGGACCCCCTGTTGAAGACCCCTGATCTATACTGAACAGTGCGACGAAATAACATTCGTGCCTTGAACAGGTTGTGTAAAAGGGCCTACAATTAGAAAATCAACAATGCATGTGATATTCCTTGAGAAATTGATTGATTGAATACTACAATTGTGAGACGGCTCGCTAATAGAGAAGTGACATGAGCTTCAGCCTACAAGCAATGTGAGCAAAGATAATATTGGATGGCCAGATTAGTTTGCAAACATTGAGTTAGCTGGCAACTTGGCACATTTGTTACTGTACCCAAGGTCAACTCAATGTCACTGTTATTTGGAGTTTATGATTGTTTGGTAGGATTCTGATGTTCTATCACTTAACCAGCGCTCTCATAATAAAACACAACTCTGTTCCTTGTCATCCTATAAAGGTTGTCCACTCTCCTAGTACTGTACAGTATATATATTGTACTGTAATCATAGTGCCAACTAACAGAGAGTAAGTACTTAGTATTTACAAATACACGATATTGAGTTGAACATTTTAGCAAAATCCGGCAGTAACTTCCAAAATACACTACAAAATAATACACAAATAGCAGTCAAACCATGTATGATATTTGACATGTTGCAGTGTGTTACCAATATGTTCAATCAATATACAATGAGTGTGTGCATTGAGGCAACATGACAGGCAGTTTGCCTGCAGCTGTAGTGAAGGACTGTATATTGAGACCAACATTGCATTGGACCACCCTACCATGAAGAAGTTTTCTCCAGCAACTAGTCAGCTGTATAAGATCATGCTGCTGATGTGCAAAAATAGCTGTGAATTCTGCTTCTACATCACATAATGTTCTCTCCCTCAACATGGCGACTGCACGCAGGGAGGGAGAAAAAACAAAAAAACATCTATTAGGCTAGTAATTGCTGCACGATTAGCAGACGTGCAGTATTTGGCATGGCTTTGGGTTTTTCCACAGTTTGGAAGAAATACACCTACTGCTTCCTCCTGATACAATAGAGCTGCCTCTGTGGCCATACATCCCGCATGTCTTCCTCCCTCTATTCCTCTCTTTCTCTCTTTCCATCCACCCCCGTGGGTCTCTCCCTCTATCAATCCTCCCCCCTCCTCTGCCTGTCTGGACTGGGACCAGCTGGCTTCATTAGAGGCCTCCTCCATTCCAGATCGCCTGTTTTTGTCTGTTGCACATTTTTCGACTGTTTTATCTTAAGCGCTGTCCATCCTGGATCCTCATACATATTTTCTTGGCGTTTCTGCAGCCACACAACCGGCTTCTAATGAAACAATTCATGTGTCCATTGTTGTACATTGATTTTTTTTTATTTATTTTTTTATTTTAATTAATGTCTGTGTCTGTCTACCACCTCTCTTTCTGTTTGGATCCTCATTGTTTGCAATCACTGAGTGTGAATGGATTTTAATGGCTTGAGAGAGTAGTAGAGTAGGATTTCTGGGCAGGAGTTTTAAAAGAATGCTCCCAACTCAAAGCAGTACCTGTATGTGTTTGTTTCCTTCATCATCCGAAATGGCAAAAACATCAATATTGTAAAGTGAACACAAAAGAGTTATGACCCCCTTGTCGGCTCTCTGTCGGCTTCAGCTTGAGCCTCATAGATTCTAAGTCTTGTGTCTCTCCTGAAACAAGATTCGGAAAACCCCTGGCAGCGTCCTATCAGACCAAGGTGAGTTGAAAAGGCAGTCCCGGTCAAAGTATGGACAGGCCTTAAAGCTCTGTTCCGTTTAGTGTAGCACAGTAGTTCTCAGATGTTTTGATTTCAAGGACCACCAACTCTTGAGAGTGTAGAAATAGAAACAAATAGACCCGTACAGGTACATTTTAAAGCAATAAGCCACAAGAGGCGAGTGGTTACCGGGGGAGTATACACCGGCTGAGAGGCGTTGGGAAACACGAGGCGCAGCCGAGTGTTTCCGACCCTCTCAGCCGGTGTATACTCCCCCGGTAACCACAAGCCTCGCGTGGCTTATTGCTTTTCTAAAACGGTCACAATATTGCAACATGAAAATCATAGCATTGCATCATTTAAAGAAAGAAGTACACTTCTCCGCCACCAGGAAGAGACATTTCCTTGCGTTTACCAGCCACATACAGGAAAGGGACTTACGGAAGCCAGTGTTTACAAAGTCACGTCATTCTTTTTGCCCAAAAAATAGGGAAACAACACTTATGTTAGATCAGTCTCATGTTAAGAAGTTAAAGGAGTCATCCAGACCAAAACACATATAGGGTTAAATCTGCCTTTTATCATACCCCTTCATAACTGCTTTAGTCGATTTTTTTCATAGCTGCCCCTGTTGCTAGATTTCGGCTGCCCCTGTTGCTAGATTTCGCAGGCTCTCTCATAACTAACACAGTGGATTGTCCTTAGGCTAGTGCGGTCATTTCTTGAGCTTCAAAGTTAGTATTTTTTTATTGGATTGCGTTTACACAATGTCCTGAGATCAACCAAACCGCTGTTTTCACCTCACAGGCACCCTTACTTGTCAAACGGCTTCTGCTCTGCACCAGAGCAGGGAGAGGAGAGGCTAGAAAGGGAGGGAGGGAGGGGTCTGTTTGACAAGTAAGGGTGCCTGTGAGGTCAAAACAGCGGTGTGGTTCGTCTCAGGACGTTGTGTAAACACAATCCAATAAAGAAATACTAACTTTGAAGCTCAAGAAATGACCGCACTAGCCTAAGGACAATCCACTGTGTTAGTTATGAGAGAGCCCGCGAAATCTAGCAACAGGGGCAGCCGAAATCTAGCAACAGGGGCAGCTGTGAAAAAAATCGACTAAAGCAGGTATGAAGGGGTATGATAAAAGGCAGATTTAACCCTATATGTGTTTTGGTCTGGATGTCTCCTTTAAGAACCATATTCAATCCATAGACATGTTTATTTTCATCCAGATTTAGCTGCTATGTGGGTGAACATCACATCAAAACGCTAGCATAGCAACCTAAGCTAAACAGCCGAGTGGTGCCTGGAGAATAGAGGGCGCTTGTTGCCTTTACAAGCCCCGCTCGGAGCCATTCAGTCACTGTCCTATGCATGCGGGCGGTGCTTAGAAGCACCCGCACGGCAGGATTTGAGAGGAAATCAAACGCTCGCTTCTTTAGTTCAGCCTCACGGCACAGTGGAAAGAAATAACGCACCTGGCTTTGATATAAACTGATTCAAGGTATGGGTTACAGTCTCAGGTATACCATGGCAACCAGCCAATCAGAATCAAGGAATGGAACTAGCCGTTTTAGAAGGTTCCATTTGTACCCTCTCAGAGTTACAGACCCATAAGGGGACATTTAGAACCCCCCTCAAGGACTCTTTGGGGCCTTTTCCACCGGCAAAGAACCGGTTCCAGAACCAGTGCCGGTTCAACTTTCTTGAAACCTTGGTTCGTTCTTGCGAATCGGCTTGCGTTTCCACCAGATTGAACCATGATTGAGCAAGAGGAACCAAGGATTTTGTGGTTCCCGTTCGGAACCAACTTTTACGGTTCGGAACCAACTCCGGTCATCCCATAGGCGGGAGAAAGAACCAGAACTGGTTCTTTGCCAGTGGAAAAGGCCCCTCGGGAGCCTTTTCCACCAAAAGAACCTTGGTTCAAGAACCAGTGCCGTTCAACTTTCTTGGAACCTTGGTTCGTTCTTGCGAACCGGCCGCAAACCGGCTTGCGTTTCCACCAGATTGAAGGATTTTGTGGTTCCCGTTCTGAACCAACTTTTACGGTTCGGAACCAACTCGGTTCTTGGTGGAAAAGCTCACCTCTGGTTCATTCCATAGGTGGGAGAAAGAACCCGAACCGGTTCTTTTTGGAGTGACATTATAAGCAATCGATACTTAGGGTTGTGAGTCATCCGAACCACAGCGCCCAAAGAGCAGGTGTACTAAGAATATTCCTGTGTCCCGAAACATTTTCTGGATCACCCCGGTTTTTCCACTTTATCATTGTGTAGTTTGAGTGGAATAACTGGCCCTGTGACTGAGACCACAGATGGTTCTGTTGATTATTCTTGGGTGTCTTGATAGGGCTGGGTTGACGGGCAGATGGCACAGGGAAGAGGACCTTCTGAGTAGGCAGAGAGTGACACGGAGCAAAGCGTTTCTACCATCTATAAACCCTCTTATTGTCGTTCGCCTATCATACTATTATTGCCCATCACACACTGTGGAAAATGTGTAATATAACGCTTGAATGCACTTATGCCCTTATAAGCTCCAACAAACCTACTGTACTGTACAACAGTCATTGATTTCCACTTCTATACGTTATCAGCAGATGGTCCTTATTCGTAGGCCTCAGTGTAGTGTGTGGACTGGACCAGGTCAAATTGTACTCACTATGCAGACTTCTAATGCTAAATAGGAACAACTGTGAAAGGTCTTGTTACAGCTAATTTAGTCTTGTCTGTCATGACATGAGTATTATTTTTTGCCATGATGGGGCAGCTATTATACTGTAGGTGCAAATCGTCACTGTCAAGTGGAAATCTTTTATTGGCCAAAAAAATTTAAAATTGTGAAAATATCTTATCTACAAGCTCTCAACATGCATTGGAATTTATACGAAAAAACATAAAAATTTGAAAAATGGAGACGCAAGGTTTCTGCCTGACAGCAACGCTGCCGGTGTGAAGTCTGATTTATATTTGTAGTTGTACGACCTACAATCTACAAGATCATACCTCATCACGATGTGACGCATTGTGGGATTGTAAATCAGCAGTTTTTCGCTACGGGACTCTGCGGGATCAATCGTACAACAGAGTTTAAGTTGGGCATTAGTGTGAATTAGGCCAGTGTTTGAAATGAGCTTGTGTGCCCAAGCTAATCGTCCCTGGAAGAATAAAGGTTAAAATGATTTGAACTGAAATGGAGGTGTTTCTATGGTGATTACCAGAAAACCAAACCACGGAAACAAGTTATGTGATATTCATGTGTTAAAAAATATGTATCTGAAAGTCACATACAGTACAACCTCCCCTGGGAAATGTTCCTTTTCTTATCTTTTACTAAACAATAAGCAACCAACACTGCACTATAGCTATGCTATTTATTGCATGAGGCTGCCTTGTGGAATGATTTAATCTGATGCTTTATTTATGACATGCCATTATTTATTTATTTGATTATTTTGTAAATTATTTATCTATTGAATTATTAATTCTTTCTTCATGACATTTTCCTTACATTATTCATGGCTTAATTTGAGATTATTGCATCTAGATGCTGCACTGTTGTAGTAGGGTCGCCTTTTCACGTCAAGTCAGACAAGGATATTAAATATACCTCTCAGGCAATTTTTTTCTCCAATTGAAGAAAGCTGAAAAATATGATCCTGAAAGGATGCTATTAAACTGTAGTCACGCCAGCGAGAAAAGGAGTCATTAGTCATATGACATGCGTTGAATAGCACATTGATTGATCATACGGTGTGAGCTTTCACATGTCGCAAATGTTGTACTTCCACCCTTTAGCCCATCATGCTTGCTTCTCAGTAGCCACCATATTGCTTCACCCCGAAGGTCTTTGATTCGGAAGATTAAAATGACATACTGTATATTATTGTCTGAATAACATAAAGAACTGTACAAGTGCTGACATACAATTAATCTTTGACTAATATGAGTTTTAAGTCACCAAGCAAAAAAAAAAAAAAAAAAAAACTCCAAGAGTGTACAAATGTAACCAAATCGGTCCCTAATTCCATTTGGTTACATTTGTATGCCAGTTAAATTGACAAGTGTACCCCTGGGCCCTGACCCATGGTGGTAAAAAATAAATCATGCCTTGATCTCCCATTAACCTACAGGTTGACAGTTAAGTATAGTACAGTGGTTAAATTCAATCCAATCCAACTTTAGTTGTGGAGCACATTTAAAGAGTTGACCAAAGTGCTTTACAGAAAATATCAAAGAGGCAAATAAGAGTAGCCTACAAGAAACACAATAAACCACAGAGAATAATAAGTCAGAAATGAAAACACAAATAAGATAAGAACTAAATTTAAAAAAAATGGAGAGTGAGGGTGCCAGTTTGACATGGAGGAGGAGTTTATTCCAGAGCTTAGGGGCAGCTATAGAGAAGGCTTGATCCTTGATTTCCCTTTTTCTTTATCCTTGTTTCCCAATAGGTAAACTTAAATAATCACGAATTAGTGCAATTCGCCTAGGAGATGATGCAGTTCAAGTTTATTCTATCGTTGCAGTCATAGTAATGTAAGTCACTGTGGATATGAGCATCAGCAACATGCCTAAGTGTAATTGCATAAAGCATTTTCAGCTCTTAATATTGAAGTAAAAGCTAACAAAATGTGATTGCTTCGCAGCATTTTCAACCAATTCAATCAAAAACAGGAGACAGGTCAGTTGTCAACTCTCCATAGATAATCATCTGAACACAGATAACCTAATCTCTGTGTCATAGGGAATAGGCCTATTATTACAAGTCCTGTTCGGGACCTTAAGTTTAAAAGCCTGTTACGCCATATACATTATTGACAGTCCAATTCATATCAGCTGACATCCCTGAACATGGCGCATTGGATCCTGACTGCTGTGTTATTTGAATTGGATGTGGGAAAACTAAAGAAACCTGTCATGTTCCATTCAGAAGGAAGGGGTGTGTGTGCGTCTGATTTATGTGCTGCGGAGATAACGGTCCCATGACGGCACGCTGGAGCAACAGAAGAAGTGCTTCTTCATCATTCCATGTGATGTGACGAGTTCCATGACACAGACAATAACTATTTATGTGCAGCCATCTCAAACAGGCATCATCCTCTTAAAGATCATTTTTTATTCCTCGTCATACGGTGGTGTTGTGTGCTGAAAATAGCCAATCTGCTATCTTCACCATTGTACGATGGAGCAAAAATTAAGCATACTTTAAGTATGTATGTCTAGGAGAGCAATCCAACTTTCAGACTTTAAAATTAAAAGCTAGGCTAGGGTAACCTACTGTATATAAGGGACAACTTAATATATTAATCACCAAACGGTGATTACAGATCCTGAGAATTGAAAAATAGAACAAATCACACTTGTGTGAAGTGAGTAGTGCAAACACGACACACGTGCATATTAACTTGTATGGGCCGTTCTGTCCGTGATGTCCGTTATTTTGTGTGTTAGTACACACAAAGTGAAATGTAGGAGCGGTTTGCGCCGCTCAAAAAATGGCCTGAGGAGGCGGCACAGGATTTTCTAATCCTGAGGTCTGAGCCGCAGGCATCGGTTCTAGGCTTCTCTGATAGGTCTATCACACTCAGGCATCATGAGACATCTGTGAGTGATGTTCGTGCTGAACTTTGCATG
>NC_137811.1:37435957-37675957 GCF_963921795.1 Nannobrachium achirus | reverse complement strand
TCCTTATGTGAGAAATACTACATTTTTACTTATGTGAGAAATGAGAAATAGAGGGCACATACTGTCCCTTTCACTGTGCCCGACATTGTCATTCTCAGTCTTGGTTGTATAAGATTCCTTCACAGTAACAAAAATTAAAATGGGAAATCTCACAGGAAAGGTTAAATCAAATATTTGGAGAAAAAGTATAGCTAGCAAATATACAAGTCCATTAATTTACCACTATACTTTCTCAAAATAGTAAGTTGTTTAAAAAATCTTTAAAACAGATTATACATTTATTTGACTTAAGCGACATAGACACATTATCAACCAAATTAAAATTACTTTAATGTTGTATCTACTATATGTTTTTTATGTGTGGGATACACACATTGAATTGATCTTACACATTGAATTGATTTTGACACACACACACACACACACACACACACACACACACACACACACACACACACACACACACACACACACACAGTCAGTCACACATTGGAGACACAACTCTAAGAGTCGAGAAGTCGAGAACATAACATACAGTGGGATGAAGTTTGGCTCCACACACTAGAATTAATGATTTGAAGACACATAGTTGGTAAATAATTGATTCCAGCCCCGAGGATGGTTAGGAGCGGAGTAAAAGATTAATAAATCATTTGTGGTCCTGCCAGTTGTCACTTTCAATTATTTCTGGGTTTGTGATAAACTGCTGCACCTGCCAGCTGCTGCTTACAATATTCCTTGGAGCTGAAATCAACAATCCAAACTTTGGGTGACATGCCTTAATTCCTACAAACTGTTGCACGTTTAGAGACCCTGCACATAGCTGGGTGCAAGGTTACACATTAGACTAGAGCGTATCGAACACTATATTCTCACAAGGGGCTGTAAGGATCGTATGGTCCTGTGGTACAGTATGTTGGTCCCTCCATTCAACACTTTGGCCCCAAACATGACTTAGTTTCTGTCGGGCAGGAACCTCGTAACTCCAAGTTTCAAATTTGTATGTTTTTTCGTAAAGTAAAGCCTTGCTTCATCATACAAGAAATAGCCGATCTACAAGCACACAACGCCTGAGGCGTTGTGTGCATGTAGATCGGCTATTTTCACTATTATAAATAGTTTTTAAAATAATAAAAAAAGGAAGGTTTAGTACATACAAGGTTTCCACCTGACAATGACGCTATTTTGAAAACTCTGGCTACTACTGAATTTGCTGTGCGCCTTGATGCCTTGAACGCCTTAATGCCTTGAACAAAGCAGGCTCTTTGTGTCTCCATAGGGAACGACTGCTAGTTATCAAATTATTGGCTTAGGAATGCTTAAAAAACTTGAAATTTGGGTGAACTATCCCTTTAAGGATTGGTAGTGATTTGGGCCTTTCCTTTAGCATCAGGACAAGATATCTCTAAATCTAAGGGATGCTAGGGCCTTGAAACCGAACATTAGTGACCCCATGACCTTTCCTCTAGCACCACCCTCAGGCCAAAATGTCAACGTTGCACAGGATACTGTATCTCATAATGTAATGGGCAGATTGCAGGATGAATCCAGCTGATTTTGATGACCATATGGCCTTTTTTATGATTTAATTTTAAAGCATTTAATGCTGTGCATTCTTTTTCGATAATGGCACAGCTCGATATATTCCGGTTTTATATCATGACCATTTACCAACATTGTATATCCATGTAGTGTTTATTCATATTTTTGGCAATATGCTTTTTAAACGGAAACATTGTATTAGTAATATAATTATCAACCTTGGAATAAATATTACCGTAATACTTGAGTAAGTTGGAGTATCCAGAGTACATACTGAACAGTTCGCTTACTTATTTTTCCTCAAAAGAAAAGTGATATCCAATACTTAAATAGCCATTAATTCAGTACCTTTTATATTACGCATATTCTTTAGAACAGCGTTGAGGCCATTATGTAACAGGTTTGCCGTTATCCGAAAATACACCCTCTGGCCAATAAGAAATGAGTATTCTCAGTGGCCATGGTAGACTATAATATATATGACTTACTGTCATACTTTGTGCTGCAGAATTTGTCGTTTTACGTTCCTGAAGAATTGCAATGTTAATGAACTCATTCTTAAAGAATCCAACCACCAAGCCCTGTTGCCACCTGTGTGGGGACGAAATGTAGAATGGCCCTTGAAGCGGTCCACTGCTAGATTATAAGGTGCAATCAAGTTCTAGGGAATGATGCTCCATAAAGGTGCTGTAGCACATTTGACAGGAATCAAGTTCTGATTATAAAACAGTAGTTGACTAGCAACTTAAAACTAAATTCGCCTGCACCTAGGAACAAATAACAATCATTTGATAAAGTGCAGACAATTACCTGTAAGTAAAATACGATATTTAAATGGTTACAGTAACAGTACTGCACCATCAACTTTAAATATTACATAGATAGACTGACACCCAATCTAGCATTTTAGGCTGTGTCTGAGGGATTTCTGACACTGGTATTTTGTATTAGAACAACTCTACACAAATATGTAGAGCATGTCCTAATATGTGTTTGGTACTGTATGCTCATTTTAAGTCACTCTGAATAAGACAGCTATTTAAAATAACAAAAAAGCAGGTCTATCACCCCTCCCCATTTGACAAGTATAAGTCATACTGATTAACACTGTTATAATTCACATGCATCGCAGTTCATTTCAATACAACAGACAACATACATGAGGATGCGTTTAAGTGTAAAGATGTATTTTCAATTCTTCGCCACAGCAACACATTGCCATTGTTAGCATATGTGAGACGTGTCAAAAATGCTTGTGTGTTGTCACACGTTCCGATGAGTCTAATGCACAGTGTAATACAAGGAAGAGCTTGTCGGTGAATAATTAAGGAGTTCCAGATCACAGGTTTCTGTAGACCTGTGCTTGAAACCCTGAAGTGCTTCTCTTAGGTAGGCTAATCTGCACTGTATGGTTCAGTTTTGAATTGCACAAGTGAATTGCACAAGGCTCTTAACCACTTGAACCCTACCATCCCTTTTCCAGTGGTGGACAGTAACGTAAAGTACATTTATGTTAACTACTGTAGGCATACTATATTTTGAGTATTTGTATTTTTGCATACTTATGACTTTCACTTCACTACATTTCAAAGAGGGAAAAGGTACATTAATTAAGCACTGAAGCCCTATTTCAAATATAGTGAGAAAGTCAGATCTACAAGCTCACAATGCGACGCATTGTGACTTGTTGTAAAGCTTGTATTTGACTGTAATTCATACAAGCTCACAAAGGCGTTGTGAACTTGTAGTTTGGCTATTTTGACAATATTGATCACAATTTAATGCATCAACTTCAAGTGCTTGTCAGGGTGGGGGGTCCCCTGTTAAAATTATGTTTGTTCTTGGGGCTCCCCACTCCCCAGTTCAAATATGATTATTTTTGGGGGTCTCCAGTTCAAATATGATTTTTAGGGGGTCACGGCCTGAAAGGTTTGGGAACCCTTGCCATAGAGCGATGTCGAATTAGGGAACAACTCCACATGTCTGTCCAAGCTATGATGTTGAATTGAACACAATCAATGAAAACAAGTTCCACAGGACTTTTTGGGGTTATCATTTTACACCAAGTGTATGATTGTGCTGTTCGCATTTCTGTCTAATCAAGTATTCAATCAATCAATCAATTATACGGTACTGTAGCTTAAAACCTTTCCAAAATGCTCAAAAATGATGCATTATTTTTATAGTAATAATAAAATGGAGACAGTTGTGGACAACCCGTCTGTGAGGGGATGGAGATGGAGACAGAGTGTGAGGTAACCCCAGAGGGGTAGGGAAGGGGCTCCAGGCGGCTTGAACAGCGTCAGTAAGAGGTGGCCCTGCCTTCACCGCAGCTTTCACGCCTCACTCCTCCAACAACACAAATCAGAGGCAACACAAGTTATCCATTTGAGATATTGAGTTTGTATGGAGATAAAGCATGCACTTAAGCACCGTGGTCATGAGAAAGATCATCAAGGGAGCGGCGCCCTGTTTATCTGTCACCCACATTAGTGCAAGCAGACGCTCGCTGCAGGTGGCATCAAATATTAAACGACTAACCTCGTTTCACTAACTGACCGGGGCTAAAGCCTCCCGTGTCCTTAGGTTGGGTTAAATCTATCATTTATTTATCAAGTGAAACCGGATTGCCTATCTGATGTTGCATGGCATTGGGGTCATAGAGTTTAACCCCCTGATTTTAGCTACATGGAATGACTTTGTATGAAACATTTGTTTTTCAGAATATAGGCACACCTCTGGGTGAAAATGTATTTTCTAGTGTGCCCCGTTATACAGAAATTATTACCTGGTTGTCAGTTTTCCTGCACACCCAGGTTATTGCACTATTAACAATTGGCTACATCACTGCGCTGCAGAAACAGATGGTGATTAAGTGCTTTGCTCAATTATGCAATAACAATATTTTTGGTCAGTAGGTAGGTTGGTGCACTTTTAATCACAAGCAAGCTTCTATGCTCTCAACACAGCAATGTCCTATGGTAGGCAATATTTAGTAAGTAAGGGGTTTCAGGCCTCTTGCTCTGCCTGTTTAATTATAGGACAGCATGAGCCACAAGTAATTACCACAATGTAGAATGTCTGGCTGTTAAGGTGAACATATATCTACAACTTTTAGATGTCTTTCAGTCATAACATAAAATGGCCGTATGTTTTACACTTCAGAGTCCACACCGACTGGCATTAGATCAGCTGCACTCAGAGGCCTTTGCACACTCTAAAGCCTGCCAAAGAAGAAGCTGGTCATGTGACTGTCGAGGGGTGTATGATGACGGGCCGATGCTTTTGCAGTGAATGGCAGCAGAGCTCATTGAAAGGTGTTGGGGAGGGGATGCTGTGAGGGGGGGTGGGGGAGACGGGTGGAGGAGGAGGAGGTGTATTTATGGGAAGGAGTTGGTGGGCAGTCGTCGGGGATCTGCGAGGAACAACAGCGCTGGTCCTGTGCGTCTGCTCCCTGACACTTCCTTAATCTGATAACGGATGAGGACAGGTTGCCTTCCCTGTACCTGGCAAGTACCTTGCCCAACCTGCGCAGGCGGATTTCGGTGGATAAGGCCTAGGCTTGGCAAATGCCGACGTCCTCCGGAGAATAGTTAAAGGGTGATTAATCATTGTTTAGGCGCAGAACGTGTGGGGAAGAATGGGGAAGCGGCGTTCCACACCTCTGAAGCAATTAATCCCTGTGATCTCCGCCAGGTTTGTCTTGTAGATAAGTCAGGGTACAAAAATGTTCCTAATTTATCAACCCACTCATGCCATCCGGCATAAAACACACAATTTATTTCCAATCATTTATAGTCAAAATTTAAAAAGAGTGACTTTGCCACATCCAAGTGTGGCTTATATTAGCTTCATATAAACTAAGTACCCTAGATTACAATGGGAATCTTGTTTTATTGTGCACATCTGGTAGAGTCACAATGCATTTTCGCATTCGCCGGCTGAATTTTTGAGTGATTGTGGCATAAATCATTTTGCTAATCAGAAACATAAGTGACATGAAGGCATCTCCCCTCTTGGAACAAAGGAACAACATATGGCTGAAAAAGCACTTGGGTCTTTTATTTCCAAGGTATATAACCTGTGCCTAAACCAACATTATTGACTGATTTGCATTTTTCTTTCATTCTGTGCACTTTTTAAGATCTCATATCTTCACAGATGACTTCAATAATGGATAAGAAAAGCATTTCTCCCTCATTATATATTTGATACTCAACTTGAGTGCAGTTAAGCAAAACGTAAGACTCAGCTCAATGGTTTGTTGCAAGGTGAATTATGGCACAGTACTTTGTGACTTAGAAAGCACATTGAGTAGTATCGCATGATAGATTTATGTAAATACATAAACCATCACAAAAGCTATAGTTTTCCCCCCCTAATAAACTGCATTAACAGATGAACCGAAAACGACATTGATATGACAAGATGAATTCCTTTATTGCGAGTGGGCTCTCTGGATCTCTCTGCATTGCTTCCAAATCATATTTGCCTCCTAAAATGGGTAGAAATAGACATGCTGCCAATAATAGTAAAATGGCTCCTGTTTTAATTGCATCATTACGTACCCAATATCAGCAGCCTGCCTGCCAATATCAATATTGCCATAGCATGGGTGGAATATAGATGACCCAGGGTATGCGTGGGTCTTCCATGAGTGCCTCCATGCCAGCTTCAGCCCACTGCCCGCTGTGCAGGGAATGGCAAAGTAGGCCGGATATCAGCTCGTCTTCCTAATGTCCCCCCATATTCCCTTAATTGCTGACGGATCTTGTTTGGATTTTGATGGCGGCTTGGAATCTGTGGTTGCTACACATAGGAATTGATAGGCCTTGAGGGAAACATCATGTTACCCTTTGCACGTGTGTGTGTGTGTGTGTGTCATCTGCATGTGTGCCTCGGTACGCCAGTGTGAATGTGCAAAGATCCACTCCATTGTGGAATGGAGAGCAGGAGGGCTTTGTGCAATGGTTAATGATGATGTGACCGATCTAAATCAGGAGTGTCATAGACATGCCTACTAGGATCACACATTGCTGTGCAAGGTAGCCAGATAATAAATGATGATGATACTGTATAATATACTAGACTATTATCACCATAACACTTGCTGTACAAGCTGTAGCCTTTGACTTCACTGAGAGAACAAAATATTTTGTGGAATAATTGACTATTTTGCGGATCATGCACCAACAGTGCACATATGGCATGGCAACAAACGTAACAATTAGTAACTGCTTTGATGAAGCAAAGTTCCATCTCATAGGTCCCACTTTGAATGTGCTGCCTTCACATATCCATATTAATGCATTCAGGACTGGAGAATGAAAGATAATTTCCCCTGTTTAAATATTTAATTCTAGCTTAAAATTCAGTTTGTTATCAGAGTTCCCAAATGACGAGGGCATCCAGTTTGTCCATTTTAATTAGATTGTTGTTTAACTATTAATTATTATATCTTCGTGTAGTTGCTTTTGCTAACAGATGGTATCGAGAACAAGGGTTATTGGCAAGGTAGGATTTATCTGTGATTTATTTACCTGAACTCTATTAGCAAGATCTATGTACTTTAAGATCTTGATGTGTTTATCCAACGTCCAACATTAACCAGCAGCACCCACATAACTTGTTTCACTGGGTGCAGGAAATGTAAAGGCATTTATCTGCGTTGACCTACTGGTCACTTAATACTAAATATTAACGCATCAAAGACAGTGGGACCTTTGATACACTGCAACGTGGTAGTAGTGCAATGCATATGAGAGACAGCAGAGCAGACACAAACATGTACTTTGTATACTGTAACATGCAGTACAATTACAGTATAGTGAGCTTGTAGATCTGCTATGTTTTTTATTATTATTATTATAATATATGGTTTTGGACATACAATGACTATATGATAGAAGCACAACCAAACCGTGGACCTTACGTTTTTTTAACTTAAATAATGTTAACGTTGTTGGGTAGTTGATTCGTGTTTGTTGCATCTGTGGTTGTTTTGGTGTTGTCTGCTCTGACTCGGGCCGTATATCTGGCTGACTGTTATTTGTTTTGTCTCCTGATAATCGGCCTGTGATTGATGGACAAGGTCCAGGACATCTCCGATCGACAGCTGTTGATAGCTCTGAAATCGAGAGCAGCAGTCAGAGCGTAACAATGAGCTCATTGCTGTCTGGTCTTGGTCGCCAGCCCAGCAAAACCCCAGCGCAGGGGGCACCTCATGAATTTCAACCAGTGTTGGACAGAGTACTCAACCGCAGTGCAGTACTCAAGTCGACGTATAGATATACTCCTGGTCAAATATCACTATCGCTTATTCTTGAGTTTAAGTACTGGAGTATTTTGCTTTTAAAAATACTTATTCAAAAGTGCATTCTTTTATACTTAAGTATTTAAAAGTGCAAAAAATATCAATAATAGTGAAAATAGCAGATCTACAAGCTTGGTTATACTGTAGGTCGGCTATTTTCACTATCATTGAAATGTGTCTTAAGTTGTTAATTCATAATGTAGCCTACCCTTTCTCTTCTTGGAAATGTAGCGGAGTCAAAAGTACAATAATGTGTCTACATTACAGATACTCAATCAAGTACGGTACCCAAGTATATGGACGTAGTGGTTACTGTCCGCCACTGATTTCAACTGCATGAGGCCACAAAGGTGAGCGAGCATGACAACAACTGAAGGAAAGGTCCTGAACCTAACCATGACGTCAACCTTAGCAACATTGATAATAATAAATCCTTTGTAAAAATTGTATTAAAACCAAACCCCTTGCTACTGTAAACAGTGGTATAGATTGAATGTACTGAAAGTTGTTGTGTGGATTGTGACCCCTGTATGCCATTGTAACCACTCAACCACATTTTCATCTACGGCATGCCTAACATTAGGATGCCAGGATTAAGGTGGTCACAAATTATCTTTCATACACATTTCATTTCATACACAAACTATAGCAATATAGATTTATTTTTATTTTCAGTTGTAATTTAGAATTTAATTAACAGTGTCACAATAATCTTAAACCTGTCTGATTGTCTGTGGATTCCCATGAAAACTAATGTTCCCTATCGGCAAGCTCAGGGAGCTTTTAAGTTACTGCATATATTACTATGTTATATAGCTACTATATTATTTACACCAATGCAGTGCAACAGGATACTGTATTTGTCATTTGAAGTAAAGTTGTTCTTTTGTGGGACACTATTGTACGACTAAGCATGAAAAAGGCTTGAGCGACAGAGGTCACCCAGCAATAGGAGCAATGAGGCATTGTTCTTCACTGTGTTTTGTGTTCCAGCCATCCATACTTTAGGTTTAATTGAACAGCATCATGCTGTAATAAGCTGTTGCTGTATGGGTTTGATGCCCAGGCCCTTTGAGGTTATGCAAGCACCACCATCACATCTGAGATCAAATTAGCATTCTGGGCAAGCAGAGCTCCCCAAGCTTAATTAAGGTAAATTTTACATTCCAGTTCATCATTTGTTTTTTTTTATATAATCTTAAAACCAGTTGCACTTCTTTGGCAGCTGTTTATTTCTTATATTAAAAAAGAAAACATTACACGGGATGATTTGGCATCTCAGGATTTTGAATTTGAGCCCCCTATTATGGGAAATCTGGGTTTGCGCAATGATTAAATGCTTAATAAAAAATTCATTGTTGTTGCCAACATCTGTATTGTGGGGCCTAACGGCTCACTGGAGTGTGCAAGGCTTGTAAAGTTTCCAAACGCGCCATTGAGAACCCGGGAAAGTTCACCGAAGACTTTGCCTTCCTCATTACCAAGCTACTTCTGCGTCTGCGATTAGACAGAGAACATCTTTAATTGCTTTAAAATCTGAATGCATGATAAGAATGGATTAATTTGATTTTTGTGTTTCTACAAGTAGCAGATGGTTTATGTCTTCGGAATGCTCATGTTGTAAAATGAGATCCCCAGCTTGTCTCTGATTGGTCACTGTTAATGAAGCATGCTGGGTTGATTATTGATTTAGAAAATGAGACTGACACGAGTATTGTGTGTGTTGCTGTAATAAATTAAACAGGAGCAGGTTTTTTTTAAAATAGCTGACAGAAACATAACTTAAAATAACATATAATATTAGATTTTTTTCATTCAGTTGGCCTCTGGTAATTTCATTGTTTATTTAAAAAAGATGCACTTTTATAGTCGCCGCTAACAAACAGATGGTCGACTTGACTTATTTGCGTTTTGTGTTTCTGAATGACCGATCAGGTGCATGATGGGAAATGCAATGAGCTGCTTGTCAGGGAAAGAGACAATTCACGGGAGAGGGCCCGCCAAAGCTGTATACATTCCCAATTTACTCCCATCTCTCCCGTTTTAACCCATTAAGACACAGGAATTATTTTATACTTTAGCTATTGAAAAATAGCAGCCATACAAGCTCACAGCGCGGCACCGAGTGCCGTGCTGCGACTATATCTTTTTTAAAGCAAACCTCTGTAACTCAAATCTGCTTCTGGGGGTCCTTGGAACAACATATTTTTGAGACGGGGTCTGCGGTCAAATACATATAATTACAGGGGTCCTTGACATGAAAAAGTTTGAGAACCACCGACATAGAAACATGCATTTGTTTCTATCTAGGATTTAGAGGAAATTTATAGAATCGGGTTGCACAAATGTTCACGATCTTTCAAAAATAGCAGATCTACAAGCTCACATATCTGCTATTTGAGCGGTGGTAAACCGCTCCATAGAGTGGCTGGGTGTGTGTCTGTAGCCATTTCTCCTCAGCGTTTTGCCATAGCATTGTGTGTGTGTGTGTGTGTGTGTGTGTGTGTGTGTGTGTGTAGCATAGCCTGTACATCCTAGACTTAAATCCTAGTCTGAAGACGTTATGCAAGCACGACCACCGCTCACTTCACTTTGGGTGTGATTTTTTTCAATAGGCCTATAGTTAAAGCATAAAATAATGGTTAAAGTAATAATGCGTTCCCGGTCTTCACGGGTTAAGGTTAGTGATTATTTCATTTTTTTCCTTTTTTTGCATTATTATTGGCTGTTGCGAGAGCAGCTGTTCCACCAAACCCCCCCTCCTCCCCCTCCACCCCCCCCCCCCCCTCTTCCCTTTTGAATTACCATTCCCACATTGACAGACAGGCAGCTGATGGGGAAACACGCTGTGTGCATGAGGAGATCCAATTCAGCCATGGAAATAATGTGCTGCATCAAGGGGGAATGTCTCTGGCAGCCCTGGAGGACGGCCTGAAGGTCCAGGGCTGTCCTCCAGGAGCAGGCGTGGAAAGTAACAGTAAAGTTACATTTAATCAAAACTCAAATGTCGAGGTACTTGTGCATTTACTTTAATCCAGTAGATTTTTCTCCGCTACAATTATTTGACAGCTTTAGTTACCTGTCATTACAAAATATACATTTACCTTTTTTTGCTTTTATGCCTTTATTGATAGAGATAGACCAGTGGTTCTCAACCTGTGGGTCGGGACCCCCAGGGGGGTCCCCACATTATTTTGAGGGGTCCCCAGATGATTAACTTAATGTGCAACATTGTTTTCTCTCTCAGCAGTAAACAAACCAACATAAAGTTTAAGTGTATAGAGGGTATCTGCACATTTCTCAAGTGACAATTTAAGGACTTTTTAATGCCTCTAAAATGACAAACTAAACATTGGCCAAATTGTCAAATATTAGAAGCAGAAATTGTGAAAATAGCTGATCTACATGCTCACAACGCCTCGCGTTGCGAGGCGTTGTGAGCATGTAGATCGACTATTTTCACAATAGAACCGTGTTATACAAAATATAATTGCTCAACTCTTAGTGCTCGTCAGGGTGGGGGGTTCCCAGTTAAAATATCATTATTTTGGGGGTCTCGGCCTGAAAAGGTTGAGAACCACTGAGATAGACAGTAGGTTGACAGGACATGGGGAGAGAGATGGAGAGTGACACACAGCAGAGGTAGTCGGGATCAGAACTCGAACCTGTGACACGCTGTCAGGCTACACCCAGCCTGGACAGCTGTGCCAGCAATGAATCCCTATTGTGCCGCTGTAGCTACATTACTTGAAAATGGCCACTCGACAAGCTCAGAATAGTTTTGTTTTGTATTGCTACTCAAGTAAAATGATGAATACAGGTCTTCTACTTGTGCTTGAGTTTTTTTTAATATTGTGGACTTTTACTTAAGTAAAAAGTCTGAGTACTTCTTCCATCACTGTCCAGGACCGCCTTGACCTCTGTCTTTGTGCTCACTAACTTCCTCAGTGTTCATTTAACTCTGAGACCCTCACGGATCCATTTGGTTTCATTTTGTGCACTCTAATGTCAAATTTACTGCAAGCCCCATCGCATGACAGCGTCGCCATATACCGCCAGAAACGGCAGACCTACAAGCTCACAACGCGTCACATCTGTAATGCTTTGTGAGCCTGTAGTTCGCCATTCTTGTCGAGCGTTGCCAGGGGTGTCGCACCAAATTATGGGCCCTGGGTACAAAGATTCACTGCGGGCCCCCCATGAATATCCTTCATAGGGGTAGGGGGTTTAACCCATTTAGACTGGGAACGCATTATTACACACTATTTTGTGCTTTAACTATTGAAAAATAGCATATATACAAGATCACAGCGCGGCATGAGTGCCGTGCTGCAAGCTTGTAGATCTGCTATTTTAGATCTGCTATTTTTGAATATTTCAAATCCTTCTGGTTTTTTGAAAAACCTATGTTTCTATGTCAGTGGTGCTCAAACCTTTCCATGTGAAGGACCCCCAAAATGATATGTATTTGGCCACGGACCCCCATCTCAAAATATTTAGTTCCAGGGACTCCCCAGAAGCAAAATTTGAATAAATGATTTGCACACATTTTCACAACTTTTGAAAAATAGCAGATATTCAAGCTCACAGCGCGGCAGTTAAAGTATAACAATTAAGGCCCCCCTCCACCTTGGGCCCTAGTAACTCAGTCCCACTCCCCCCCCCCCTCCCTCCCCCCTTGTGACGCCCCTGAGCGTCGCTGTCGCGCAATGAAGTATGAATCGGGCTTCAGACTTACAGATAAATAATACATTAACACTTTTATTAATAAATTAACACATAAATTAACACTTTTACTGTGCGCCTCGCCAAGGAAAGGTCTGGGGGAACACGGCGGTCAGGTTGTCTCTGGCTGGCTGTGGGTTTTATGGAGTTTGATCCCTCTTGATTTTTGGCCAAGTCTCGAGACACTATCTTGTCTTTTTGGCTGCAGACAACTGCCTGGCAGGCATCAACTCCCTGAAGTTTATTAACATGAGGTCTGCGAATGTTGAAGCTGAGGCTCATCACGCAAATTACACTTTTCAGTCTGTGCAATTGAAATATTAAGTTAAAGGAAATATTGCGAAGAGATGCATGTGAAAAATGTCTGTAAAACTGACTGAACCCACTGTCATAGACCAATTTGATCTATGCTACGTCCCAAAATCTCAGACGTAAAAGTGGCATTTAAAGGAGTAGTTCACCCCCAAAGATATTTTTTTTTCGAGGAGACTTGAGTTCAATAATATTATTTTGTATTTGTCGCATTCCTAAGACAAAAAAAAAAGTATTTTTGTAAATTTACCCCCATTGATTCTGGATGGGGAGCCAAATGCATGGGCCTGGATGGGGACCCAAATACAAGGCCCCGGATGGTGACCCAAATGCATTTGTGTGAGAATCAATGGGGGTGAATTTAGAAAATAGAAATCAATAGAAAAAAAAAACATTTTGGGGGTGAACTACTCCTTTAAGTCAAATCCATTGAAGAACCGGCGGTATTATGAATGATGAAAAGAAAAGGTTTTGAAGCACTTTAATATGTATCATGTGGTTATCACTTTATTCTGATTTTGATAGTCTTGTCCAAACTGTTTTAAAACCCCAGAAAACTGCATCTCTAAACATGTTTTCCATACAATATTTCTCTGTAGTGTATGTGCAGGCAAATTATAGGCATAAATGACTTAGAGAAATGATGCGCTTCCCACACCTATAAAAAAAGAGACAGGTGCGTAGGAGAGGGCCTGAAGGTATACAGAACAAACAAGAAGACTCCCGCACACTGTCTATACTTCCAATTAAAACATTTATTAGAGAAGGAAAAAAAACAAGGTCTGAGTACAAAATGTTTTTTTTTTTTTAAATACCTTGGGCATTCGCCTGATGAATGTCTGAGGACTGAAACATAGTTTTTTATCCTCTAATAATGTTCTAATTTCATGTACAGTATAGACAGTGTGGAGTATTTATAACTTAGCATGGTTGTGTAAAAAAGAGACTGCATCACTGGCTTTTGATATCCTGCAGTGCCTGGAGGACTGTCCTCTGTAATGGTGATTTGAATTGTTGCATTATTCAAAAAATAGCCAGAGGGGAGTTATTCCAGAACCTCCCACTGTGCTGGATCCCTTTTAAAAACAGGGTGATGCAGGCTTGCAATTCAGCCAGTGCAATAAGTTCCCTCGGAACTCCCCCAACTGCACAGAATTATGCTCCACTGGTCTGGTCGGTCACCGGAATCACCACCAGTCATGAAAAAAGCTCATGTCCATTTCCCATCGTCTCTGTGTGCAAATGTTTGAACACCGTTTTCAAGTTCTACAATATCAGCCCCCCCCCCCCACCTCGAATAACCTGCATTGGCGTTTTACCACCTGTTACTAATCACACTGTGACTTTAGTCACACAGCACTGGCTATGATTCAAACCCAACATAGCGGCGGGCAACCCCACAAAGTCCCTCCGGGAAACGCAACAACCGGCAGCGCAGCATTCAGAGAGCCCAGGGAGAGACTTCATGGATTTTTTTTTTTTTTTTTTTTGCATCATTAAGTATTTATGAGTTGCCACTTCATGTTATTTACACTGGACTGATGGCAGCGCTGTTCGGAGCTCAAACACCATGCAGGGACCCACTGGGAGTGTGTGTGTGTGTGTGTGTGTGTGTGTGTTGGGGTTAGGAGTGAGTGTGTGTATGTGTGGGTGTGTGTGTGTGGGGGGGGGGGGTTAAGAGAGGCAGGAGCATGTGTGACTCTGTTGAATATTGTACAGAAACGCGCGCCACCTGCAGCTGCAAGCGTGGTGCAAGGTACAGTGGATAGGCTGAGCTGAGCGCAATAAGGGAGGGCCAAAGAAGAACATGCAGCATACTTCAGGATTATTTAGCACAGGTTTTGTTGTACAGTATGCATGGCCCTGCTGTGACCATAACATGTAGAGGTAAAGCTACGAGGAATATTCAGTTGACCTGGTTTATCTTTTGCTTTCAAACCACAGGGGTTGACTGTGTCACCAGTTGGCTGAAAATGTGTCACAGCCGAGCATAAGTTATGCATTTGTGTCTGTTCGGTGCATGTGCATGGAAGTGTAAGGCCTGCAGCTGTTGGCTGCTATTTCTTAATTTATCATGCCTGTCTGTCTTTCTGTCTGCCTGTCTGTCTGTCTGTCTGTCTGTCTGTCTGTCTGTCTGTCTGTCTGTCTGTCTGTCCGTCTGTCCCTGTTGTAATAATGTGTGTGTGTGTGTGTGTGTGTGTGTGTGTGTGTGTGTGTGTGTGTGTGTGTGTGTGTGTGTGTGTGTGTGTGTGTGTGTGTGTGTGTGTGTGTGTGTGTGTGTGTGTGTGTGTGTGTGTGTGTGTGTGTGTGTGCGGCACGTGGGCAGATTTTTGTAGTTAACTCGTCAACAGTGAATTGTGTCAAACTAAGCTTGGCAACAAGGCATGCAAACTGTAAATGAAACACTTGGAGTGTCCAATCAGACAACAGCTGTCATGCACAATCCAAGTACAGATGCTGAAGGAAAACGACTGAAGCTGAATTAATCTGATTTGTAACCATTAATCGGATGCATCACCATGTCTAGAGTCAGGAAAACTCGGGGCAAAGTTTTGGAGAGCATGCAGTAATCTGTAACGTTAAGGAGTTGCTAAAAACTTTACTCTATAAAAGATGTTAGTTGTGTATATTAATCTGCATGGATTAAATGCTAAATAATACTGCACTGTATCACTGTATTGTGATAGACTTTTGCTTTTAAGATGATGTTACCGTCAATCAACAATGAATATATGAATGAATGTCTATCAAGAATGAATATACGTATGTAGTCATCGACAATGAATATGAGTGGATATACTGAAATCTATCACATCACATCAACAATCCATTTCCAATATTCAGCAATACCCAGATTGACTGTGCAATTAATGGCATTGGAATAAATTATATAGTAGGCCTATTTGCTCTATTCTCAATACCAAACTTATTCAGGCACATGGACTGCTTTTTAATTATTTGGATTCATAGCGCTCGGAGGGTGAACTTATTGTCTTAGTTGGCACTTTGGTGCAGACAGTACTCAAGTGTAGTTCTTAATTTAGTGACTTAATGAAGCCTGTCAGCCCCGCCCCCAAAGCATAAGGTGTAAGTTCCGTACGCTCAATGATGTGAAACAACGCATTTGACGTCATCATTTTGCTGAGAAATACACAGAAAACATGAGACATCTTTCACACTATATGTGATCAGATCAATTCAGTTTGAAAATTGGCAAAGTTTTCCTTAAATATCCACTTGAACCCCAGGGGGGTCCAGGGGAAAAATCCGCCTAAAATGCATGCCCAAATTGGAACAGTTTTGGATACAAAACTACAATGATTGTGATTTGTGGCTACTCTTGACCCACCAAATGGAAGCTAACCCCTGAGGATTCACAAATGCAGTGTAAAACATCACATTCCTCTTACCAAATTGTCCTGCTGTGATCACTTACCAGTGAAAAGAGGATTGAAAAAGACCTCCGCCTATGGAAAGTAGTAAAAAAAAAGAAAGAGTAAAAATAAGGTGCAATAATAATGTAATATGAGTAATGCATGCATGAAAAATATAATGGCAGCTGATTATATGTGCTGTAGGGCCTCTGTAGCAGAATCAACATTGAAGTTGTAATTTGATTTGGTCTCTATTCTATTTATTGACAATGAACAGTTGTGTGACTGGTTATGGGAAGCCGGCCTCCCATATGGGGTTTAAGTGGTTTAGAGGAATGGGAAGTTAGGTAGTTACTAAAGGCGATGGATCATATCTCGGACTAAAAGAAAATGCAGTGCTTCCCTTGTACCCACGTTAGCTTGCCCGGAACCCGGCACAGACATGGCTTATTGCACTGACGTGTCACTCTGTGACGCGTTGATCAGCATCACGCAGTGTTGGCCTGGTTATTGCATGGGGGAAATAGGCCCTCGCTCTCTCTCTCCAGGTTAAGTGAGCTCCTCTCCAGGAGTAAAATCGGCTCTCTCCATTTCTCTCTCCATTTCTCTCTCTCTCTCTCTCTCTCTCTCTCTCTCTCTCTCTCTCACACACACTGATCTAGGTCTGGTCTAACATCACAAACAACAAAAAACGTTTGCCTAACAAACCAGATTTGCGCTTGTCATGCATGTCCACATTAAAATGGAGTGAGTGATATTTTTACACATATTCTCACAAGTTGCGTGAAGTCAGACACAGCCACATGGGCTGTGCGTAAGGCACAGGCATTATGTGCCCATCCGCACAGACCCACAGACCCACAGGCGGGTAGCCAACTACTACTTTATATACTGTATTATATTCTAATAATACTGCTGTGTAAAAACACACAAGTATACTGTGAAAAGCGTCCAGTCTGCAGGTATTATGCAATGACAGAATTATCTTCTGTCATCAATGATTTAGTCTACAGTATCTGCTTTTCAAACATCCCATATTTGTGTGTCTTTCTCCCATGCATACAGTTGATAGTGTGGAGCTCCCGGACATTGACTACTACTACAAGGCCTTTCTTGTCGGCTTGCTAAATTCAACTTTTTACCAGAGAATGAATTCGATCCACACCGGAGCGGAGAGTTATAAATATTTTCTGTGTTATGTTCCTGGAGCCAATGCAGAATTGTTGTTAGATACCCCCCCCCCCCCCCCACCACCACCACCACCACCACCACACACACACTCTCTTGTCTTCCAAATAATGTAAAAGGAGTGTTATTTGAACAATGCGATTTGGGATGGTGCTCCTTTTTCAACTAAATCCTGTAGCTACTGTAGTGTAATGGCAGTTGCCTACAGTAATCCACTGGCATTCGGGATTCCCTTTGAACTCGCCTGGAGGCCTAATTTTTATTAAGTGCATTATTTGTAGGAGTCAATGAAGCTTCGAGGAGTCATTGTGACAAGTGGTGCCCAAAAGAGCTTAAATTGCAGACTCCCTCCATCAGGAACAGCTACTGTATAATCAGCTCAAAATGAGCAAGACATGTTTGCTTTTGTTTAATTGTTCAGAGCATTTCTTTTACTTGTCTTGGGCTTCGGTCAAATCATAATATACATTTTTTGCTTGTCAGCTTTTTACATGAGTAGCAGTTACTGCTGGTGACTGAAGGATTGGATTGACCCCCTTTTCTTGTTATTGTACAAGTGCTTTTGCTTGGTAATTGTAGCTGAGTAATTCAGGCTATCAGAGAACTTTGCATGCCATGGAATATGCTTAAATTCAATATTAACCCTGGTGGACAGAGACATGTCACTTATTCCATTTAAAATAAATGTATCCATTTACCATTTCATTATCCAAAAGTATCCATTTGGTTAACTTTGATTTAGCTTAGTGTCATTTTGTTGTTAGTTGTATTTCACGGTAGCCTACAACTGTTTCTAAGTAAGGAAAAATTATGAACTTTATGAAGTCCCCCCCAGAAAACAAAAACAAACAAGTAAAGATAATGTAGAGGCATTTAGCTTAGACAATTATTAAGAGTGACTTACCAGGAAGATAACTGAGGACACATATAATGCTTATTTGTATGCTTGGATGTTTGGATTATGGATCTTGTATTCAGCTTGTGGCCTTTTGTTTTGGGGCGAACCTTTGTAAACACCAAGCCATCCTCCCACCCCAAAGTGTCAACTGATTTATTTCAGCGCCAAGACATGAGACAACTCTCTCCATGAACATCTGACAGAGCAATTCATCAATCCGCATGACTCTGTGAGCTAATAAACTAATATATTTCCTATTAGAAGAATGATGATTGTCTGCTGGGAGTTTTGCATTATTGCCTGTGTGTAAAATGACTCGCATTGCCTAATTCATGTGTAATGACAAATCTAACCTATTGATTGTGAATGGATTAATTAAAGATGACACCGTGTCTTTGATGAGAGCACAATTATAGCAGTTCACCACTTCACAGGAAGCCATTATTAACACAACAGTGACCTGAGGGGACAAGGTAATCTGTTTTCTTTTTTTGCATTCTAAATGCAGGCTGTGTGTTGAATCTATTATAAAACAAGATGGAAGGAAGAATAAACGGCGGCCTGATTTTAATGCGGCTAGATTGACATGCAGATAAAGGGGATACAGTAATACAATAACGTGTATGACAATCTCGCCACGCATTTTATGGTGACGAATAATCAGAAATCCTTTTATCGATGACACATCAAGGAGCATTTAGGTTATGCTTCGGTTAATCCTATTGAGCATTTATGTGATTTCTCTCTCCTTTACTTGTTTCTGTGTGCTATATTTGTCTTGTAAATAGTGGGTATTTTGGCTTGACAAATCGCTACAGAGGCAAAATCCTATTAGGTGATCCAGTGTTGCTTTCTGTCAGTAACATCCTGTTTGGGTGTTGCATTAACGGTATGACTGCTGTAAAGTATTGTCATTTTGCTTTCTGGCAATATATCTGCATCTTATCCATACGCATTGTCCCTTCACAGCAATTTAGGGGTATTGTTTTATGCAGTACCCTTTTAGTTACCTTTTTTCTAATATTTTGTTCCTCCCAAATGTAGTCATTGCCAATTCCTCCCATGCTTGTACAGTCCTTGTCATTGCCAACCCCTATTGTTTGGGGTGGGGAAGGTGCAGTAGACCGCGTGTCCGTGTCTGACACACATGTAGTCCCCAGACATTTCTTCTTGCTGACAGACAGTGAGGAGTTTCACCACAGTCCTCCCAGTTCTGCTCCATGCTGAACAATCGCCCTGAACAACCTGTAGGAGTTGCTAGTAGCAGAGATGTGGAATCAAACTCCTGTCTCCATGTGGTGCGCAGGAAATGTACTCTTGTAAATGGTCTTTTACATGTCTAGCCTTCGTAAAATAAAGCCCAGATTCATGTTTTTTTCTTTTCTTCGAATCTTTCTACGTTTTTTTAATTCTGCTGTTTACCATGATAAATGTCACAGCTTGTCCGTGTAGATGTGTACACATTTATCTATGGTCAAACCCATAGACCGTAATAAATGTGTCATCATGATGTCATCATGCTCTGATATCACTGTGATGTCAGGGGAACCACTCTATTAGAATGGGTTTGCCGCTCTGACATCACGCTCTGGCTTCACTGTGATGTCACTCTAACAGAATCCCTTGTATGCCTATATATGGAGTTCCAATATTAATGATGCCCTGTTAGAGAGATCCCTGTGATGCCAGGGGGAACAAATCCCTTTTATGCCCATATATGGAGATATGGAGATCCCTGTGATGCCAGGGGAACAAATCCCTTTTATGCCCATATATGGAGATCCCTGATGTCCACATCACTGTGGCGCGACAGTATAAATAGTGTACACAGACTATCTCCATACAATAGTTTTGTGTCTCAACTAATAAGAAAGCTTTAGGTAGCAGGGCATTTTCCCACTGTACTCTTCTGTACATACGTCATACAATACATCATTCGACCAGAGATCCAGATGCTATTGGAATGTTTAATTTGAGACCTATTTATATTCACTCTATTATTTATCTAAAGTGTGAATTTGTTAGTTCATGTTACTTGTGTGCCTAATATTGATTGTATTGCTGGCTGCAAATGGATAAATTGTGTTGTGTAAAGTGTATTGACTATGCATTGTGTACACTTCTGTACTAGTAACATTTTAGTCAGGTTTGGTGCTCTTATAAGATTAGCTGCAGTCTTCTGTTGACTGAAATAGAACCAATGCAGACTCTGCACTAAAGTAAACCCACCGTGCCACCTGTATTTCTCCTCAGATCCACTATCTTGTAGCATATCTGTCACTGAAATTGCTCCTGCAGGTGCAACTTTTGTAGCTCCTGTGGGCGGCAATGAACCCTTCTTACCACAATTAACACACACTTGTTTTCTCTACTGAATAGTTACTAGTAGTCAATGCGGTGTACAGTAAAAGCAATCACTTAGGCTTTGTGCTACCGCCTTTGCAGGTGCACCAACCTCCGTGCCTCCTTGACAGGCCACTGTTGCCTCCGAGGGTCATGGGAAAGGAGGGGGGGAGGGACAGTGAGACCCTGGTGAGAGTTATTGAGTTTTCACTGACATAAATTATGATAAATTATTGGTCAATAATTCAACACGTGTGTCAGATGGACTATATATACCCGGGACCACCCAGTGTCAGATGAATAGAGGTTACACTATGGGGAGTAGATGAATAATACAGCTTTTTTAGCCTACACTTTAATACCATTAAATATTCAGCTATTTGGATGATCAAATTTGCTGCTAAATTACATCTTCCCTGTTGATAGGGCTTGGAGGAGGGATGGCCACTGTGTGCTGCAGCGGGAACGCGGCCAGGAAGAGAAACAACACAATGGTATGCACAGTCACACACACACACACACACACGCACACGCGCACACACACACACACACACACACACACACACAACAAACAAAATAATAAATACTCAAGTACTGTATGTCTGTCTGTGTGCACATGTGTACACACAACCACAAAGTGTATTCACATATACGCTCTCACACACACACACACACACACGCATGCACGATGCACGCACACACACAAGCGCAGGCACACACACGCACACACAAGCGCAGGCACACACACACACACACACACACACACACACACACACACACACACACACACACACACACACACACACACACACACACACACAGCCCCAGGTGGCATATGCTGCCTGGCATAGACTGCCTTACCTGATGATACTGTTTGCATCAATAGACCAAATAAATGCAATGCTCACCTGAAGTGGGCACGTTTGAGCAGATTCTTCCCTGAACGGGGTACGTTTGATCAGAGGTTAATACAAATAAATTATGGCCAAATAAAAATACTATCATTCAGGCATTCGATAAAGTGGAATGGCAAGATGAGTTTTCCCAGGTCTGTCCATTTACAGACTGGTGTATTTATTAGTATTTACCACAGTTACAAATTACAGCCACAAATTTGGCATCCCAACTCTGATGAGAATTGGTAAGCAAAATGAGAAATGAAGCAATTAGAGGGGTTCACATACATTATTTAGCTCTCATTAGCTTCCTGTGACACTGCAGGCTCTGGACCAATGAAAAGTGTTGGCTGGGCTCAGGCAATTAGTAAAATTAGTGGCAGAGAATTTGGCGTTGGTTCAGGCCACATGGCCTACAAGATACCAGACCGGTGTCACTTGTGTAATTTATAACTTTGCACATGAAATAATGGCTTTGAAAAATCACTGGGGCTACCAATGTGTCAACCCGTATTATCCAAGAGACAAGGGTTGTCCCTCGGATGGAAGGCAACAGCAGCAGCTTCCTCAGATTTTCGGGGCAGCGATCGGCCATTTTGTGACTGTCAAAGGAGAACAGGGTGTGGGGGTCCAACTGGGTGGTAATTAGCAGTCTGGGTTGTGTTTGTTTTCATTTTGCGCATGTTTGTGCTGATAAAGTTTGACTTGCCAAAAATCCCAGGCCCATGCTGGATTCTGCTCAAGCTGTTCCCCAGCATCCTTCAGGAATGATGGGGAATCTTGCACGTTGCTACCGGTCACACACAGCACAAACAGACGGTGTTAATCAGCGATTACATGTTGCAGTATATGGAGATAAGCCTATGGCCTAAACTCCTCTGTCTGAATCAATAACACACGTTGATATATGGGAAGTGTACTGACTGTACATGTTGGGTGATGATTATTCTGATTACCCACCCAAATAAATGGTTTCAATGTAGTCCCATTTCGGTACTGGAGAGAGGGTGAAGACGTTTGGATAATCATTTAAAATGCTTCCAGTTTATTAATCTGTTATTGCGGATAACTTTACGGATATAAAGCAAAGTGTAATGTACACAGTAAAATCCTGAGTGTTAATTTAACACTATAGGACAGGGGTGCCTTTTTTGGCCGTTACCCCCAAAATAAACATATGAACTGGGGACCCCCACCCTGACAAGCACTTGGAATTGTAGGTATTACATTTAATGTGACTCGGTTCCACAGATAAATATTGTGAAAATAGCAGATCTACATGCTCACAACGCCTCGCAGTGCGAGGCGTTGTGAGCATGTAGATCGGCTATTTTCACAATGTTTGCCTCTTGCTTACTTATGTAATATTTGACAGGTTGGCCAGTTTGCTATTAAAACGGTCTTGAAAATCCTTAAATTGGCACTTTATAAATGTGCAGATACCCTGTATACATTTATGTTGGTTTGTTTACCGTTGAGTGAGACTTTTTTTTTTACATTAAGCTAATCATCTGGGGACCCAACAAAATAATTTGTTGACCCCAAGTTTGAGAACCACTGCTATAGGTGATACAAAAGGATACATTAACACAAGAGTTTTACTGTGAAGTCAATACATTCCGTGCAAAAGAAACCACAGTTAAAACAAGCTATTTTTATTGTGCGTTTCTTTTTTTCCTTCCTAAAGTCTTGGTCCCTCAAGGCTTTAAACTTGTGGTCCACCGCCTACTTCATATGATGCGGTCCACATCCAACACTCATACATGGCTAAATAGCATTTAGCAGCCACTTTATTATTACAGGGTGGAAAAAAAGGAAGGAATGAGGGAACAAGCAAACCAAATAAACAGGTGTTGTGTGCTTTAGAGAAAGCTAATGCTAACGTGTTCCAGAATAGAGAGGCATAATTATACTGTGCTGGATTATGGAAAACATTGTGCATGTTAATTATGCCAGGTATGCTCATTGATTTCCTGTTATAATACTTAAATGTGTCATTAATAATTCATTTTCTCCTACCAACCCCTTCCATTTTTCACACACCTGTGTTGTTGATTTGAATGACACTGTGTTATTGCTGATGATGGGCTATGCTGTTCATCATGGAAAGTCTCTTTTTTTGTGATGACACCTACTTATTTGTCTCAGCTGATGACAATGTCGTGTTGTAAGAAATTACTTTATACATTCCAGCCTGACCAAAAAAAAATACATATTCTCTGTGTAGGTCGATGAAATATTAACTGTTTGATATTACTATTTCCAATTTTCTCCCTGAATGCAGGCATTTTAACCCGGGAAGCTTTGCAGATGAGTTACTGTAGCTCTGCCAATGCTGTTATTACTAGGATTTATAATTACGGTTGATAAAACCAGTCGTATATTTATGATTGCCTTCTGCCAGTTCATATACTTTTATCAATGAAAATGCAGCCCAAAAGGAATAAATGAGTTGTTTTATTCCCTTAAAAGTTACTACTTTCCCACTTTGGCCTTCGCCTGACTTCGGTGGACCGAACTTGCTCCCCGCACATTCACTCATTCCTCTCCGAGACTCATACAAGAGTAGTTCTCTTGTTCTCTGCTTGAGGCTCCTGTCACATTTAAAGACTGTATCCCTCAAGAAGCGATCCTGTCAATAGTGAGAGGGAGAGATGAGCAAAACAAGCAAACAAACCGAGAAACAACAACAGAGGCCACAGGCGCAATCAAGTTTGTCCTTGAATTTCCACACCTGTGAGTGCCGAGCGTGGCAGGGCCATTTGTGAATTGGCGGGAACGCGACATGTTTGTCCAGCGTTGATTCGGCGCGTGTTTATCCCCTCGTTTTTCCAGCATTGTTCGTCTTTTCTTTGTGGTGCTGAAATGCTCAAATTGCATTTCTCAGATGTTAGTTCCCTGGAGGTGTGCGCTTAGCGGCAGGTGTCTGTGGGAAAAACCACAGAGGAGGGACTGAGAGAAACAGAGAGAGAGAGAGAGAGAGAGAGAGAGAGAGAGAGAGAGATATCTCCCACTCACTCTCTACTGCAAAGTTGAATTTATGCCGGAATACTTCATCTGCCATAGATGCTCTTTAGCAATGTAAATACATGCTGATGATCTTGCATCCTGCATTTTCAATATGGCATTCAGATTGTACACGACAGTAAAAAACTTTGAGTTAATTGTTTGGCAGAAGATGCCAAAGTGTTAGTAAATTCTGTAGTGAGAAAGAAAAAGAGACGCAAGTTAGAATAAATGCATGTTTCTTTCCCCCATGTTGTATACCTACTGTGCAAGATACACTTAAGTCTGCCCCTGCAATAAGTCATTTCCTATTCAGTTATTTTTTCAAATAAATTAACTAACCTTGACATGAGCTTTATTGCTGATAACGGCAATACAGTATGGCAGAAATCCCCCACTGCCTTTGAAGAAGAGCTCCACTCCAGGCACTGAACAGCATATAATAGATATTGAACTGTAAATTTGAATTGAAAGCCCGGGTCATTGTGCCTCATTGACTTTGGACCACAAAAACCAAATGATGTCTTAGTTGAGAGAAATATATCAAAGGATATCAACAATTACGAGTCATAAACACGCCTGGAGACGTGCCTGGCGGGCGTATAGCAGCGGGAATTAGCATGTTGAGCTGATAAATATGCATGTAAAGACACTCCCAGGGGAATAACACGCGTGTGATTGATAGCTTTGGAATTGAAGGATGTGTAAATTCCTTTTATTCTGGTGGTTGTGCTGTTGTACCACCGAAATACATAACACTTGTTAAAAGTTTTACCAACTTTATAATCCTTAATGCCACATCTGTTTGCTGTCTTTATAGCGCCTGTAAAACGTCATTAAATTATTACCACCAGCTGGCCTCATTGCACAATAACCTCACTTATCTGTTATTCTCTGGGAATACTTTTGATTTATAGACCCTCTTAGAATAAATGATATTTTATACATATGTATATATAAATAAACAAGGGGAAATGTGTTCTCTTAAATAATTCATGAGTCTTACTTGGAATAAGTTAGTTTGTAGAAGTTTTTCTCTTTTTTTTCTTTGTAACAGTTATTTTATGGCAGACAGATTGAAAGATGTCAAGATGGGTTGCTGCTAGTGTGGATATCATCATCATATAAAACATGCTTGTGTGAGTGTCGTACTTGACTCCCCTCCACATGCATGTTATTTTCAAAATAATCTTCGATATCACGTCATTGCTTGCATTTTTAAAATATTTTGCAATAGAAAAATCATCACAGCTTTATCACTGGGTCTCAATTGAGGTAAAAGATAAAAGGATCATTATGTTTTTGAACTTGAAAAAAATTATATTGCTAATCAAGTAATATTACTACCTTATACTGACTTACAAAAATGTATTTAAAGCACGCAAACAAACATGTCAGGATTTAAGTTAATTTAAGATATCTTACAGGGCTCTAACTTAATGTTTTAATAATGATAAAACATTAAGTTTTGATATCTATTGATTCATATTCAACAACCCCATCACTCATCACACTGAAGAATACCAGCACCCCCTAATGTCAATACAGAGCTATTGAAAATAAATGCCAAAACACATACCTCTGCATACAACTTTGCTTTGTGCATAGTAGTTTAAACTAATGACAATAGAAACGTGCACAAAACAGGTACAGAGAGATCTCTGTGATTATTGCAGAGCACATAAACAGCACGCACACCCTGGAGTAGTAATAAAGGCTGTTTGTGTAACTGCTATATGTTTATGGTACCCGGAGAGGATGTAATGATATATTATTGCTCTAGGTAGTGGGAGCATGTCCTTTGTGCCTGGTCCTCTTGGGTATTATCGCTTCAGAGGAGCTCAACTGTGAGAAGAGGAATGGGGGGGGGGGGGGCAATTATTTTCATTTAGTTATGCTCTTTTCTATACACTGTGCTTAAGTCATGATATATGTTGCAGATTTTTCTGATTCACTATAAAATCTACACTATTTTGGAGATCTCTCGTTGGCCCCAAGGTTGTATATCAGGTGCGTCACCAGTCGTGGATGTTTCTGTTTTAGTTTTTTAAGTTTATTTTAGGACTCTGTAGTAGAATTCTAGACCATACCAGCCACTCATCAAAGGCACGATATTAGCACATTAAATATTAATATCCACCCAAAATGTTCAGGCCTTGGGTTAATGAGGCCATACGTTTGAAGTTAATTTACAAGTGTAATATTGCTGGTCATTGTGTTGAATATGTTTTAGCACACATTTTAGAGATTAAATTCCACATCCTGTAAAAGTTTTGTTATGTTTGATTATACAATAACTAATCAGACTTGGTTATACAGTAGCTCTTGAATCATACATAAGTGTACAATCAAAATGTATTTTCCCCATGGATTTGTTGGACATGTTGGATCACAGCTCCCCGTACATTTGGCATTTTCTCCTTTCAAAACACACTTTTTGCCAATCTCACAGTTGATGTCCAAAAGTTAAACAAATCACAACACATTATCTCTGTAGTCATGTGATGAATATGTATCAGCAGTTTATGTCAGGGGCCTCTTTTAAATCCAGATTTGGATCACACATTAAGGGTAAAAAATTGTATAAGTATAAGTAACATGATCTCATGAGTAGTGTGACAACGAGCATCGAATAGGTCTTTGATATTCCATATTGTTTGCCTACAAATGGCTTCTAAAATTAGAGGGATTGACCTACTGTATTTCTCACAAAATACGCTATACTGTATATATCATGAATGCAACATTCAATCAACCCAAAAATGTAACCCCATGTTTAGGGTCCTTCGTTCTGCACATAGCAGCAAAAGGTTGCACCCTTTTTTTTTTTAAAGATTTGTTTTTGGGCTTTTTATGCCTTTATTTGACAGGACAGTAGACTGACAGGAAATGGGGAGAGAGATGGGGAATGACATGTGGCAAAGGTCGTCCGGATCGGGAGTCGAACCGGCGACGCCAGCAGGCATCATAGCCTAGTATGTGGTATGCGCCTTGACCACCAGGCCAGCGGGTGCCCCAAGGTTGCACCTTTTTGTTGTAGAAATGCTATTTTCCCCCACAGCTTGCTCGGGTCCTGACAGCTGCAACCCACAACCACACAGCCCTGGCTAGGCAACCCAGCCTGGCAGAGATATGCACTCCGTGGAGGGCCCATTTCCTGTCAACTCTGAGTCCATTTGGGTAATTTAGTGTTAAATTAACCCTGAGAATTTTATTGTTTTAGTGGAGCCCTACCAAATGTCTTGGGTTACGTTTTGTGTTTTGAAACAGTAGCCACTGCAGTCATTTACGAGACAATTTAGACCCTCTGAAAATGACAGAGTCCACATTATGGTGAGGTTCCCATTGGATGAATAACATACAAATTCAGTTTAACAACAAAACATAATTGGTTTAAATTATAAATAAGTAAATAGAACATGTGTAAGCTTGAATGAATGCATGGATAGAGAAGCACATGCACACGTGTATGTGTGTGCTCTCTCTCTCTCTCTCTCTCTCACACACACACACACACACACACACACACACACACACACACACACACACACACACACACACACACACTACAAAGAGTATCAGTGTGAAGTTGAGAATAAAGGAGACTGTGAATTTGGCCAGGTTTCCATGTCAGAAGCACTGTGCGTGGATGTGTGTTTGTATGCTTTAGAAGGTTCTTTTCTCCGCACCCTGCTGTTTCCCCCTGATAATTTAATGTCCGTATTCTTCTCTTCAAGCATTAAAACATTCAGTTGTTCATTCTCTGCGCTTTGTAGTCTATGAGGCTGCACAGTGGGACTCAGTGGAAACACACACCACACTCCCCGCCTGCCTGCCTGCCGAGTGCCTAACCAATTACCAAGTTCAAACACTCTGCTATCAATGTGTTCTTGTCACTGTCCTCTGATTTGGACCATATTTGTGTGGGCTTGTTTTGTTGCTTGTTGCCTCTCCCTTTCCTCAAACTGAACATCTAATAAAGTCACATGCATAAAGATGACGAGACAACTATTGCAACCGTGACTTCCCGTGTGTACGGGTATGAGTATGGGTGTTCTTTTGACTGTACATTTATCCATACGTGTCAATGTGCTATTCACTAATTTCACATGCCGCTAACAGCAGACCAAATCTCAGCGCCACCACCACCACCACCACACGGAACATGACATTGTCTCCCTTACACTCGAGGAAACATGCCTCCTCTGTGTACAAGTGTTTGCTTTGTTTGTTTTTTTAGTTTTTTTAACTCTGCAGTAAACATACTCATTTGGTGGAGAGCAGCACTGCATTAGATTTCCCCGGAGAGTCCCACAGGACCCGCAGATCTACCTGTCAGCACACCTGAGCTCCTCTGAAACAACCAGGCCCCTTCTCCTTCTCGCTGACACGCTGCCTCTGTTCACGGAGACGCGCCGGGCTGAATAGACAACATGCTCGTTGTCACTCAGTGTGTCTGGGAGTGTCACAGGGTCCTGGGAAATAGTTTGTGCTGAGACTCCAGTGTCTTGAGCTACAAGCTCAAAGGATTGTGGATTCAGATGGGTCTGGAAAAAAAAACTCTCCCCTCTGTGTCATTCCACATAGGCCTACAGTAAAATCCTGAGCGTTAGTTTAACTCGGATTTAAAGGAGAATCTTTGCCCAAAACGGCTATCTTACCTTAAAAAAGCTATCTTAACTTTGGTCCCAAAACTGATGGTCCAGTTGATGTTTTTCCAAAAGAAGCAATATATTCCTATTATAAATATTTGTGCTCGATCTGTCCTACCCAACCAGGGCTTCAGACAGGAGTGATCGGATGAATTGTTAATCTGTGTATTTATCTAGCTCGAAATTATTTTTTTTATAATAATGCCTCGAAATTAATTTTTTTATAATAATGCCTTGAGTCCATACTTGTTTTTTTCCATCCAGTGCCGCCATTATTGCCGTAATGCCATGAACTTTGAACTCCCGTTGAAATCTTGTGTCTCGCGCTACTTGCAATGCAAGTGAACGGCTCCCGGAAGTGAGCGGCTCCCGGAAGTAACACGAGATTTCAACAGGAATTCAAAGTTCACAGCTTTACGGCAATAATGGCAGGTAAGATTCCCTTTTTGTCTGAAATACTCCTTTAAATAAAGGGCACATTTTTGACACTCAGCATTAAATTGACACTGAGATTTCACTGTGTAGAACTTATCGCTTTTCTTTATCTTACTAGCACTTTGCGTTTACATGATTACGGTATATTCTTTTACCACGGCTCCAACCCTCCCATTCCATAAGTTAAAATGTTTTAAAGAATTAGACATTGGGTTGCACAGTATTTTGGACTGCATGAGTGCACAGATTGTCAGGATGGATGGATGGATTGCATTACAATCGACAATACTGATTAGACCAGTACATTTGATGAGTTTGAACACTTGCATCATAAAACTATGTTGACAGCCGTGGGTGAGCAGACAGCTCATTATTCACAGTGCCTTTTGCCAGTTGTTATCATAGCTCCAGATGTATGCTTGTTAATACATTTGCCGCTGTATGACAAGATTTTCCTTCTTCATCTGACCCTTCCATATGTCATGCATTTTTAGTTTCTACTGTCCATAATCACCGCACTGTAATTCCAGCCTGTTTCATAAGGATGCCGTATGTGAAAGGGCATAGGCCACAAACAACAACATTCGTAACTCGAATTTCGGGCATTTTTGTGTATATTCAAACTCAAAATGTTTTTTCGTAGGCCATTAGCACATGTACAGTATGACCTCAAGCCTATGAAGCTCACCTGAATTTGAGGTGAGAATTACAGTGCAATACTAAAAGAAACACAGGCGTTAGCAAATCTGTCTTGTTTGAAGTTCCATATGCCAACAGAAGAGTGGGGTGTTTGATGACCCCCGCCCACCCCCCCCCCCCATCAGCTATATTGTCATTGACATTAATTTCTCACCCTTCCACTTCATCTGATGCATTGTCATCTATTCTTGGTGGTGTAACGTACGTCACACGCATGAACAAGTCTTTACTATTTAGTGTGAACTTTGATATGTACGCTTCACACTTTATTAGCTATCAAGTTCACTAATTGTGCGATGAACTTGAGATGTGTAAAGATCTGGTGTGCAGGTGTGAATGTTATGATGTAGGTGTAGACATGCGGTTAGTTGCATGTGTCGCTTTGTTTCTGTCAGCTGCCCCACAGTATTACTGCTATTCTGCTAATATGAATTGATGTGTCGCTTTGTTTATTTGAGCTGCCCAACACAGTAATACTGCGAATATGAATTGGAATATGTAATTGAAAACAGCTTTTGCACAGTTCATAAAGAGATGGGGAAACTCAAATTGGATAGTTTGTCTTGCATCTACAGTATTGTGATTTTATAAAACAATGCTTCAAGATATCTCTTTCTCCAATTTGAAATAATTATAAAATCCCGGTTGTCCTAATGTAGTATAAATCAGTATAAAGAATGGCGACATGGGAAACAATTAAAACTTGTATTGTGCAGAAGATGATTTTGTTTAACTGACTGTACTTCATTCTAAATGCCTAATAATATCGGTCCTGCTCTGACTACAAAGGGTCAGCGGTTATCTCATCCTGCTGCTCAGATATACTCTTACAGCAGTATAATGGGTCATATGCTGTGTAGATTACTGTAATCAGATCATATTATGATACAATATACTGTATTCAGCAGACACAAGACCTTCCACCAATACAGTTGGCATGTCGGTCAGGTCAATATCACATTATTACATGTCATTCCCACTTATCCTCAACTTGGGAGCAACCTAAAAGAAACAACGTGTCTTTGTTCATACTGTATATGGGCTTTGTATAGTTTCTTTCTCAGGACAAAGTCATGGTAGGGTCAACCGTACGTGAAAAAAACAAACAAATTGGTTTTGCATCAAATGCTGTTTTTAAGAAAAAACTTGATAAAAGATTAATGCAGCAGACTGTTTACCAGTGAATTGTCCGCACAGTTTGTCAGTCTGATCAAAGTATTTTATGATTAAGCCTCTGCTTCAAATTATTTATTTGGGAAGCCACAAGGCAGTGTACCAATAAACAGCTTCATATTGTGCCAAGCAGAAAAAAGCCCCCCCCCCCCCCACAAAGAAAAGAAACAGAATTACCAACTTCCCAAACCTGGTGTAAAAACTAGAGCGTGACGGCAGAATTTGAATATGAAAAAGTAGCAGATTTTGGTTTCAGACACCTTGTACTGTGTGCAAACAAAGCCACCGTTTCCACCAGAGAAAAGGGGAGCGTATTTAAAGCGCCTCTGTGTCATTGTTCGGAACCGTGTTCCTTTTGTTTCCATTTGTCTCCTTTTTGGGTGGAAAGAATGGGATGAAATATTTTTAAACAGTAATTACCTGGCCGTGATCCGACATGTTGGGATTAATGGGTGACTGCAGAGCGTCAGGTTCAGCCGTATGCTGGTGTGTGTGTGTGTGTGTGTGTGTGTGTGTGTGTGTGTGTGTGTGTGTGTGTGTGTGTGTGTGTGTGTGTGTGTGTGTGTGTGTGTGTGTGTGTGTGTGTGTGTGTGTGTGTGTGTGTGTGTGTGTCTGTGTGTGTCTGTGTGTGCGCACCACGCTGTACACTGGCAGAATTCTGCTGCAGCCGTCTTTCCCTTCTCCAAGCACAAGTCACTGTATCGCGCCAAGTCCGTCACAAACGAACACGACAGATTTAGTCCTCTCTCCTCATCCTACTGCATCCAAATCCATTCGCGAGATGACTGTTTTCTTTTCATGCCTCCTGAAACAATATTGTTATGTTTATTATTATTATTTCTTTCTGGGTGGGTTACCTTTATTCGCTGTTGCCCATTCTGTCTAACGAGTTGATTTCTAAGGAAAGTGTCTGGTTTTGTGTGTAGGCTACTTGACAATCTAAAAGCCATTTATGATCAGTTCACACAGTCAATAGTGCTGGTTGCTGGGGCCAAGCTTACGTTAGTGAAGTTGAAGAAAGCTGTAATGTACTTACGTAGCTATAAGAAGTCGATTAAAGCCTGACGTATACTAGCAGCGTGTACAATAATTTTAAATGCATTGTAACTTGTAAGCTAGATCTGCTCATTTCGGCACATGACTCTGTTGTACGACAACGTATACTGTAAATGAAGTATAAGCATGCCCTTGGAGTATCATAAGAGTGGGTTCTTTAAGTCGTTTGGATAGGGCAGAGAGGATGAGGTGTTCTTACAGATGGCTTGCAATTCAGACTGTAATTAAACAGATCAGTGTCTAATACACAGCCTGCTATCCAGCAGCAGTGCAGCCAAATCTCTGTGGGAAGAACTTCCCGAGGTTCTTAGGAGCTGCTCAAGGTCACAACATTCAATTCAGATTCTCCCCTCCCATCATTTCCGTCTCCATCGAAATGTCGACTAAAAAGTAGTGTAGTACCTTGACTTGACATTTCATGAGCTGTTTCTGAGTGGTGAGCGTTGGCGCTGCGTCCATTCCATTTGACAAACTGGATTATGGATTGCTATGAATACAACACACCTCCATTTTAAAGATATTGAATGATCAAATAGAGGTTACCATTGTCGGCAGGTACTCACCAGCGTCTGGGTAACTGACTACTGAGGTTAGAGTTAGGGTTTGGGTTAGGTTTAGGCATATAGAGGTTAACATTCACCATTGTCGGCAGGTTAGCTACTCACCAGCGTCGGCAGGTTAGCTTTTCACCAGGTTAACTTTGACCCACATCGAAATACTGGGACATAGAACAAATGTTATGTCGAAATATCGACATGCAGTCGCACCCCTTCAGTGGTTATATCTCTTGGTAGATTTTGAAAAGACAAAAATAGAAATAAACTGCTGAAAAAGAAGAAAATAAAAGCAGATACTGTATGGCTGTTGAGACTTGTCAAACTGCTTTGCCTGAGCCCTTTGAACTGGAAAGTTTGAAGGTGTTTTAGAGCTTTTTGGATTCGCTTGGATGTCATCATGTATAAGACATCACTGTAGTTTTTAAAGGATGTTGAAGTTCTTAGAACTGACTCACAGCAATTGTTGAAGTTCTTAGAAATTACTCCCAGAGCCATAACCTTTAGCCTGTTTATAGTTAAAGGTTTTTAATTGGCATTTGTTTGCCTCTTCTAGCTCTTTATTTTATGACAAAGTGTTGCACTTGAACTGAACAAAAGAAAAACATAGTATCTTAATCAGCCTCAAACATTGTATTGTTTTCTCTCTACCAATAAAAGCACATTTTTATCACAGAAGCAACATAAATATTCTTGATTTATATCAGGTGATAAAGCAGCGTGTCTCATAAGCTGCCACAACAATCTACCTGCTCTAATTACAAAAGCAGCCATAAAATGTCAGAATAAAATGCAATGTAAACATATTCCAGACATCCACGTCGCACTGACTACCAATGACATTTGCATTTTAGTGTTTAATGCACATGGAGTGTGTGTGTATAATAATAATATATATATATATATATTTTTTTAAAATGTGTATATTGGGGCATGCCGTCTTATGTTCTTACTTACTTCTTACTGATATACTCACGCTACAGCCACGAGAAATAATTTGTAGAAGGTGCAGCGAATCCAAATCAAGATGAACATAATCTTTAGTTCAGTTAATGCTACTATAAATGTAATAAACTGATGGTGGAACCAATCTTTGCACGATAAGGAATTTACATCAGGGGGATCAATCTCATTATTATGTCAGAGTTGAACGTGTATATCTTACATTTAAGATTTGAAAATAGCAAGAAGAAACAGCCGAGCCAAGGCGAACACTGAAACTGTACAGATATATATCTGCAGGTATGAGCTGTCTCTTTTGAGGTGTCTGTAAACTCTCGTATAGCTGTCACTTTGAGAGTATTTTAGTTTACAAATGTTTTATTTTTGATGTACACGGTAACAACATTTCACCACAATCAATCAATGAATCATCAAAATGTTTAGACCAAGGGTCTTCAACAGGAGGTCTGGGACCCCGAGTGAAAGTTGTATTCCTTTTTTATATTAACCACTTGAACCCATGATAATCTGAGGACTTTAGCCAAAAATAGCAGATCTACTGTGAGCTTATAGATCGGCTATTTCCGGCAAAGGGGTTTAGTGTAGAGGAGAAAAAGATCAGACTAAGTACAGTACAGAGTGAAAGGTCAGGTTTATTAAGTATTGGCGGTTCAAGTGGTTAAATATCTGAAAACACAAATTGACATGAATCCAATATGCTGATGATTGTGCTATCAAACAAAACTATCTGTTGTGGGGGTCCCTGCTTCATCTCTCTCTCGACTAAGGGGTCCTTGGCCTGAAAACGTTGAAGACCCCTGGTTTAGACGATATTCTGCCCCAGTGGAAATTTCCTGAACACATTCATGCTCTCCCAGAGGAAGAACCTCTTCTTTAGTGCCACTCTCAGTTCACGTTTAGCCCCCTAGCAGGATGTTGATTAGCTACAGTAGGATGGTTGGTCGTTGGCGTTGCTTCATCCTGGCTTCTTCTGTCTGATGTCAAAAGTAGGCACATTAGCGCCCAGATCCTTATGGCCACCTCTGAAACGAGTACTTTCCCGTTGTAAGCATGGTAACCATATGATGGTCTGTAGCAACTCATAATGTAATAAGGGCTCATAATGTAATAAGGGCTCATAATGTAATAAAAAAAATGTAATAAAAACTCATAATGTAATAATCAGCTCATAATGTAATAAAAAAACGAGCGCATAACGTAATAACAGCTTTTTCAATAATGTAATAATGTAATAATGTGTTACATTAAGAACTTCCACATAGGAGGCTCATAATGTAATAAAACTCCATAATGTAATAATGTATTTTTTATTACGTTATGAGCTGATTATTACATTATGAGCTTTTATTAAATTTTAATTATTACATTATGCACTTGTTTTTTATTACATTATGAGCCGATTATTACATTATGAGTTTTTATTACATTTCTTATTACGTTATGAGCTCTTATTATATATGAGCCGTTATTCCATTATTGGTTGCTACACACCCTGCCAACTTTGTTGATGAAGAATGGAGCAACTATCTGCTAAACATGCAGCAAATGAATACCTATGGGGATCATTTAACTGTACAACGAATATCCACAATGTTCAACATACAGTTCGTGATTGTATCGACACTGGGTGTTGATGCAACATCGATAACACACACTTAATTCAAAGAGTCCAGGAAGCAGAGGAGAGCGCACCACTTCGATCTGTCCAGACTTAGGACCAGAGTGAGGTACAGGTCAGGGCCAAGGTGAGGTACCGGGTCAGGGCCACAGTGAGGTACAGGGTCAGGGCCAGAGTGAGGGCCAGACTTAGGGCCAGAGTGAGGGACAGATAGAAGTGGTGCGCTCTCCTCTGCTTCCTGGACTCTTTGAATCAAGTGTGTGACTTGTCCATCAAGGCTTACATAATGGTCCCCATGACCTTCGGCAAAGTGGCCCAGAACTAGCAATGGCAGACTGTCGTCATACTGACCACATGGGGATATTATCGATATTGCATCAATACTCAGTGTCGATACAATCACGAACTGTACGTTGAACATTGTGGATGCTCTTTGTACAGTTAATGGTTCTACACCATGCTTTTAAAAATAACTTAATAATTTAAAAATAATATAACATTGTTTGCGTTTTTCAAAAGGTCTGAGGCTAAATTACCACTCAGAGCCCCTGTCATTTCTGCCTGGCTTTCAGAGCATTTTCAGCTGCAGTACCACCTTGTCCTGAGTGGGAGGACTGCGCTATTGAACCAGTTTTGGCCCCACACTCCTCCCCACCTCCTGCTCAGCAGGCCTGCCCAGTGCCCACCCCTTCCCAACCCTCTCCCAGCTCCTCCTGCCTCCTTCTCAGGCCTGCCCACCCCTCCCCAACCCCCACTCAGCACACAATCGGACCTAAAATCAGATAGCCCGTTCTGAAACCTGCTTACATCTGCCCATAAACTGAGAAAGACACAATGGTCAGAAATAGGACTTTGTGAGGATAGAACCTGCTGGTGGGACACCAAAAAAAACACATACAAATTGGAAAAATGGAAATTCATCGTGTATTCCCTTTAAATGATCCCTATATGTATTCATTTGCTGCATGTTTAGCAGATAGTTGCTCCATTCTTCATCAACAAAGTTGGCAAGGTTTGTTACCCGCAACCAATAATGTAATAACAGCTCATAATGTAATAAAAAATGTTATAAAAGCTCATAATGTAATAATCGGCTCATAATGTAATAAAAAACTAGCTCATAATGTAATAATTAAAATGTAATAAAAGCTCATAATGTAATAATCAGCTCATAATGTAATAAAAATACATTATTACATTATGAAGTTTTATTACATTATGAGCCTCCTATGTGGAGGTTCTTAATGTAACACATTATTACATTACTACATTATTGAAAAATCGGTTATTACGTTATGCACTCGTTTTTTTATTACATTATGAGCTGATTATTACATTATGAGTTTTTATTACATTTTTTTTATTACATTATGAGCCCTTATTACATTATGAGCCGTTATTACATTATGAGTTGCTACATGGTCAATGGAATTTCTTAATGGCCACATTTCTTTATGGCCCAGGAGACATGACTTTGATGTCAGGACTTCGGTACCGAATTAGCGTAGATTTTCTCCAGCTGTTTTCCTCATTGTCCAATGTTAAGAGTTAAGACATTTCGGAACTTTTGAACTGCTTGTTAAATGGTAAATTCCATATAATTCCATTATATTATAGCAAAGTGCTTTACAATGTGCATTACATTCACCCATTCACACACACATTGAGTGATGGAGTTAACCATACAAGGCACACACCTGCTCATAAGGAGCATTTAGGCGTCCAGTGCCTTGCACAAGGACACAGACAGACAATAACACAGCAGGCCAACAGGGAATGGAACCACAACTTTCTGATTTCAAAGCGGCCACTCTACATCCTGAGCCTCTGTTTAAGAAAAGAATGACTAGAGTGGAAGCAACCAGCTAGCAGAGTTTTCAGACTATTTTATTCTTGTCTAATTTGTTAACTAACCCGTTGAACACTACTGTCGCATCCCTAATCTGAACGTTCAGCTAAAACAGGCAAAACATTCAGCAAAAATAGGTTTTCTACAAGCTCTCAGTGCATCACAACTCGACACGTTGTGACCTCGTAGATCGGTTCGTTTTTAGATTTGACTTACAAAGTACAGTATACAGGTTTTATCTGATTAAAGGCCCATTCCCACTGGGCCAGATAACAGATAAAAAAAAATCTGCCACAGATAAAAGTATCTGTGGCAAATATCTGTGGTAGATATTTTTTTATCTGTATCTACCATCCACTTTGAATGGAGAAATATCTGGAGAAAGAGATTTTTTTATCTGTTATCTGGCCCAGTGGGAATGGGCCTTTAGACATGCATATTTTAAACGTGTAGATTTATTAACACGCTGTATACATTCTGCTCTGGTGACGAGATCTTCTGTCGGACATGTCTTCATTGTAGCAACCTTAAATTTCATTTTTAGCTATCTTCACATTCATGTCAGTACGTTACTACGTTTACAGGGCTGACCCTTTTTTGACATTTTGTTCAATATGATTGTACCTAATAGGTTCCCTCTTCCCTCTCTCCTCCTTCATTATGGAAGAATTATTAACATCTCCTACACAGACATCAGGAGAAGTCATGCATGGCTTAATGGCCCCTTGTTTAGACATTTATGGCTAAGGATGTTATTATTTCCAGATTTATGATCAACCAGATATAGGGTGCACTTTCCCTGAGTTTCACCTTGCAATTATTTATTTTGATTTTTACGGCAATAAAGTTTCACATCATCCCGGACCCTGCAACTGTTATGGATGAGTGAACATACCTAGGCAAATTAGCTTAAAAATATAGATTTTTTTTGTATCAGTATTGCTATTCCTTATTGCTTTGCAAAACATAAGACAACCCTGTTTTGTCAAAAGCGGTTTATGCTGTATGCTGTAAATTTGTTTTTAACTTGACAAAAGTATTTCATACAACTACAGTACACAACTATATACACAACATGAGAGAATGTAACTATATACATGCAGCAGATAGACGCAGCAACGCTGCATTACTGAGAGCAAAATGCCTTAAAAATTTAAAGATTATTTACAGTAAATAGCCATGAACAAATACCAGGGCCAAGTTAAAACACGCACGCACGCATGCTCACACGCCTGCTAGCACACACACGCGCGCGTGCACACACACACACACACACACACACACACACACACACACACACACACACACACACACACACACACACACACACACACAGACACAGAGTAACAATGTTTTGCACAAACCCTTCCTGACATTTTGTCTCCATGCCCTGGAGCAGCCCTGGGGAAGTGTGCCTCTGACCGGGGCAATCACTTCATTCACATCACTTAATAAAAGTCATAAAGCTTGAAAAGAGTACTTCTCTCTCTCTCTCTCTCTCTCTCTCTCTCTCTCTCTCTCTCTCTCTCTCTCATATTGCCTATTTTTTTGCCACGTGAATTATTCAAATTATCTTTGGTAAGTTGAATGTGACAGATGAATCCTCTCTTTGAGGTGTAACAAAATAAGGATGCATGCAAGGGGTGTGTGTGTGTGTGTGTGTGTGTGTGTGTGTGTGTGTGTGTGTGTGTGTGTGTGTGTGTGTGTGTGTGTGTGTGTGTGTGTGTGTGTGTGTGTGTGTGTGCGTGTGTGCGTGTGTGCGTGCGTGCGCGCGTGCGTGCAGGGGGGGTTATTGCAAGAGCCACCATCTGGTGCCAATGCATGGTGTTACTCACCATGACCAATTGTGTTATAAGATTATTGAATAATTAGAGAGTGGATCATGACTACCCACAGAGCACGCCTTTCAAGTGTATTAGCGGCTGCGTCTCAAGGTCCTGTTCACAGAGACCATGCATGCCATATACTTAATTTATACTTGCCGGTGTCATGCCCCGAAAAGATCAGAATCTATGGTCTATTTGTAGATCGGCTATTTCTAGCGCTAATCAAGCTCTAGAAGTATGCTTGATATAGAATCACAAGTGTTAACTTTGGTGTCAGTGTCACTGAGGAATTCCCTCGATTTCCGTCCATACACTATACCTTGCACCAGGCTTCACCACTGAATAACAAATGCCTCTCAATTTGCTCAACTTTAATAACAGGCCTGCTTCGACAGGTCTTGACAACCGGATATCCGTATTAGGTTGATTTATCTGGGCATATCCGACCTACTCCACACCGGGCACCGCACTCCTTCAGATCCTTGCCTATGCTCTCACTGAGTTGGAAGTCGATCAATATAGGTGAACTACAGATATGGCCTACGGATGTACACAGAGATTTTGTCACGTTTGTGTCAGCCACAAACATCCCAATGTTTTGATTGCCCAAATTGGATCACAATGTGTTACTCCGTGCAAAAATGCTACAAACATGTCAGCTGTATTTGATTGGCCAAGCTTTGTGTAGCCCCCACAGTTAGTACCAGCCATGAACCAGCGACAACAGCCCTGCTAATCGGGCTCAACACTATTAGCACGACTGGTTGTGTGTTGGACTGGCGAGTGGGAGTCCCGGGTTCAATCCCCGCTTCTGCGTATCACTACAATCTGGCGTTGTCGGCAGGGTGAGGAGCGTGATATCCTCGTGTGAGGGACAGGTCCACGTCGCGTGCGGCGTGAAGTGTGAAGCGCGAGGGCGCGCTCCAAAGATCAGGGGGGTGATTGTAGCCCCCACAGTTAGTACCAGCCATGAACCAGCGACAACAGCCCTGCTGATCGGGCTCAGCCCTATTAGCACGACTGGTTGTGCGTTGGACTGGCGAGTGGGAGTCCCGGGTTCAATCCCCGCTTCTGCGTATCACTACATTTGCATGACGTACTGTATACTGGGTGGAACCCTTGTATAGTAGATCTGTATAGTACTGTAGATCTGCTACTGGGGGAGAAGACGACAGCCTCCAATTGGCCTCCCCTGCAAGTAACAAGAACAAATTGTGAAACAAATGTCGCCACCCAATCATCAAGGACGATGATACACGAAAGAAGAAGAAGCTACTTTCAATACTTTAGTTCAAATCTTTAGTATACTGAAGTTGGGCATTGATTTATAAAACAGCATACAAAACATAGAGATAGATAGAGGTTTCTGCCCGATGGTGACATTATTAACACAGCCATGCAACTGGATTGAATGAAATAGGGGATTCTGCTTGTTTCCTGGCAGACAATGCATACAATGGGCTGTATTTTGATTGTCTTAAGTACCAGCTCTTATGCCTTAATTTAACGGCCTGTCCATTCTGTCTCAGAGCACTGAACTTTCCGTCAGAAAGGTTTGGTGGTCGGAGACAGTATGGACAGGCCTTTAAAGTAAGGCATAAGAGCTGGTACTTAAGACAATCAAAATAAAATGTCTGAAATTCGTAAAAAGGTTGAATTTTTTAAACCTACAGTACTCGTGGACATTTCCTTAAGGGAAAAAAAACAGAAGGAGTTTTGCAAGCCCATCAGAGATCACAGAGGTTCACATAACAATGAATGGACTAAACGGAATTATGGACACTTGTTGCCCAAGTGCTATTGAGCTTTATTCATGAATGAATGTAGAATTTTTCTTGCAGATTGGGCTTGATGATCACGCAGCGCGATCCAATCCAGCTCACAACGCATTGCACATTTTCAAAAGCGTTTTAAATTTTTAAAGTGGTCAATATTCACCGGTAATTTACATTCATGCCAAAACTATTTTGTAAGCTGAGTATCAGTTTCTCCAAATGGCAAATATCTTATTTCGTTACAGAATGCTTCATTTAAAGATCCACATTTGATTTCTGTACATATTCACCAATCTCCCTTCGACTGAAATTTCCCTGCTGAACTGAAACAAGACTTTAAATGAGTCTTGCATTGCTGTGGGCAGTGAGAAATGTTTTATTAATGAAGGATGCACTTTGTCTCAGGTGAAATACTTTCTCAAACAGCAAGGGACTATCATCAAGGCCACCCACACTGCTCCAACACTGAGTTCAACTGAACTAAATGGGTTTTCTCCCAGTTCGGATCATCCATTTACTGTTTAGGGAAACTGTGGTTTTAGTAACTTTCTTTGTGGCCAAGCAAGATGGCAAAATGAAAATGAGATATATAAAGAATCTGATTAGTGTGAGGGAGTTGACTCTCAGATTTCAGTTTGACTCGGGACTCAAATTGAAGAAGTAAAGAATTTCATCCCAAAATGCGATATGCACCACTTGATATGACGGTAGCCTGCTCTAGTGAAATATATTTCTGCACGAAAGTAAATCACAACATGAGTTAGATTCTAAAGTTACTGTATGAGTCATCTGAAAGAGTAATCGACCCAAAAATAGATATTTTGAAAATAATCCCATCATTTTTTAAACAGGCGTGCACCCATAATATTGCATGGCCTAAAGACTGTCCACACTGAATCAGGAGAGTTCTGCAATCTCATACAGTAGGTGAGGCAAACTCACTAGTGACTCCTTCTGAGGTTCACTCATACATGGGGTGCAGCAAGAGCTTTTTTGCTTTCTAATGACACGTTTGACAGTTTGTGGTTTATGTTATGACCCCTGATGTTGTGTTGCACCTGCAAAAACGCATGGCATATAAAAATATGCAGGAAACAAAAATACCTTTTCATGATTGCTTTCATATAGCATTTACCTCGCAACAAAGCATCCCAGGCATTATTGCACAAGAGAACTCGGGGTCTACCATTTTCTTTCTTTAAAATGTCACATTCCTGTACAGCAGGGGTCTTCAACGTTTTCAGGCCAAGGACCTCTTAGTTGAGAGGGAGAGGAAGCAGGGACCCCCACAACCTTCTCATAGATTCCATATCATTTAGTTTCATTGTTTACAGCACGATCATCAGTGTATTTTGGTTTCATGTCAATACAGTATGTGTTTTCAGATATTTAACCACTTGAACCATCAATACTTAATAAACTCGACCTTTGTAGATCTGCTATTTTTGGCTAAAGTACTTAGAATATGGATCAGGAGAGGTTTTTGCAGTATTGCAGGTTCAAGTGGTTAATATAAAAAAAAAGTTTGTATCACACAAAGATTTGGAGGACTCCCTGTAGTAACTCTGAGGACCCCCTAGGGGTCCCAGACCCCCTTTTTAAGACTGCTGCTGTACAGTATATTGTACTTTAAAAACAATAAAAGAACTGATTCTGTTTCGGAAAAGTTGAGTCACTAAAACAGCACTCACAGCCAAATTCATTAAGGCTTCGGTATGAGCTCATCTGAAGATAAATAAACATTTGCCTCCTGGTTCATCTAGAGGCATCTTATTCCTGTCACGAGGCCCTGCGCGCCATGGGGAGCGCAGAGAATAAGTGAGTAACATTCTTGTCATGCACTTGGCTCCAGCATTTTATTCTGAACAGTGAATTGAAGTGTCGGCTCTATGGCCTGTTATCTTGTCATCCACGTACTGCCCTGAGATGGGTTTGACAGCCTCTCTGACTCCTAGGCTCAGGGTATTATGGCATTTTGAGCCTCTCGTTGAAATGATTTATGTGGATGGCACAGATGTTGCTCACAACACGATTTTTCATTCAATCACTATCTATCGGCGCCGTTTTAATTATCCCTATGAAAAGTCCTGCATCCCTCCTCTTCAACTGCTCTCTTCAGACCATATTAAGGCCTTGAGATTCCTGCTCCTATCAGGTGCTACACCAAGCCGTGCACTTCTCTCCCTCTGTATGCTATTGAGTAGGGTGTTATTGAGTGGCCATGAAGTTAAGGTACTTGGGAAGGTGTACTATAATTCCAAAACAACCACCACCAGGTTTGCAACATAAACGGTAGGTTCCGTACGGAACCATTGTTTACTTAGATATGGAAGGATGACCTCCCACTTGGGTAATGACGCCCCCTGGCGATCATTCAGAGAAACTACTTCAGCTCCCGTACTAACGTAGGTAGGAAGGGCCTGTCACTCAAACCGGAGTGACCCGCCTCCAGGCTATATAAGCCCCCGGAGGCGGAAGTAACATCCTCTTAATACCACTCTCTGCCACATTCAGTGAAACAGAGGGGCATTACGTGGGAGGTCATCCTTCCATATCTAAGTAAACAATGGTTCCGTACGGAACCTACCGTTTACTGTCAATATTCCAGGATGACCTCCCACTTGGGATTCTTAAACTCCCCTCTAAGCCACAACCTACTCTCATACCCCCACACACCCCTCATACGGGTGAGCACAGCCCAAACGGGCGTGACCCATCACCCAGAAGGTCCCAGGCCCACCGGACCTGGGTGTGAAGGCATGAGAAAATAAAGAGAGACCCTGACAGACCGAAGTCCGCCTCATTCAACTAAATGAAAAGGACAAGTCCGCCTTATAAGTAAGACACACTATATAAGGAAAACACAGGGTCCCCCCAAAGTACCCCAGGTGGCTACATGCCCACCTGCGGGAGGGGAAGATCCGACTCCTCTATGACGTAGAGGAGGCAACTGCACCCAGAACCGAATGCGCTAACGAAGAGGATTCGATATCCAGGTGATAGTAGGCTGCAAAGGTAGAAGGCGAAGACCAATTCGCCGAAACACAAATCTCCTGAACGGAGACTCCCTTTGCCAGTGCCCACGAAGTAGCCACACCCCTAGTGCTATGGGCTTTAAGTGCCGCCGGCACTTCCACACCCGCACTAGAGTAAGCCAGCCTAATAGCATCCACAATCCACCTCGAAAGAGTGGGTCTAGACACCGGCTTTCTGACAAGAACATTGCCCATTTCCACGAAGAGCTGAGAAGAAGCTCTAGAACCAGCAGTCCTGTCACAGTAGGCCTTCAATGCCCTGACAGGACAAAGGCAATTCAGCCGTTCATCCTCCACCGAGACAAACGGAGGAGGATGAAAAGCCAGAAGAACAACAGGCTCCTTAGGAACCACCATGTTCTTAGGAACAAACTTAAGATGAGGCTTGAGCAACACCTTGAGATCATTGTTCATAAACTGCATGCACTCCGCAGACACCGAGAGAGCTTGCAGGTCACCAACTCTTTTAGCCGTGGCCAAAGCCAGCAAAAGAGCCGTCTTGAAACTCAAAAGTTTCAAAGGCATCCCTACAAGCGGCTCAAAGGGAGCCCGACATAGGCCCCCTAGAACCACCTGCAGATCCCAAACTGGGAACAAAGACCTAGTCACCGGCCTCAAACGTTCAACTCCTTGCATGAACTTGATGACCTCCGGGACTTTAGAAGGTGCCTTGCCCGCCACCCCCAGGTGACAGGCATTAATAGCCGCCAAATACCCCCTAAGGGTAGAAAATGCCAGACCACTTTTCAAGCGGTTCTGCATAAATTCCAGAATTTCCTGGGCTGACGCCACATGAGCCACCACAGGTGGAACACGCGACACACACCAGTCCTCAAAGGCATTCCACCTTCCATCATAAGACGCCCTCGTAGAGGGCGCCTTAGCACTCTGAATGGTAGCAACCACTTCAGAAGAAAAACCGGCTGCCAGCAGGTTTAACCTTTCACGTGCCAAACCCACAGGTCTAGGACCTGCAGGTCTTGGTGGAAGATCTCCCCCCTGGCCTGACTCAACAGGTCCCTGCACTGAGGCAGCTGCCAACCCGGTTCGCAAAGGAGAGGGGCGATCGCCGATCTCCACGTGCCCTTGTAGGGAGCCACCAGGAGCATCTCCAGACCGAACCTCCTGACTCTCTCCAGAGTGGGTCGGATTAAGTCGAAGGGGGGAAACGCGTACAGTAGACCTCTCGGCCACGTGTGCGCTAAGGCGTCCAACCCCAAGGGAGGACTGCCCTTCACCGCGAAGAACAACGGACACTTCGTATTCTCCGCTGACGCAAACAGGTCCGCCACTGGCTGACCGAACTTGCGAAAAATCTGGCTCGCCACCCTGGGGTGGAGAGACCAATCCTCGTAGCGAGGACCTCCCCTGGACAGGAGATCTGCTCCGCTGTTGAGGAGACCTGGGACGTGTAAGGCCCTGATCGACTTGAGGCGCGACAAGCACCAAACCGTCAATTCTCGAGCCAGACGGTCCAGTGGCAACGACGACAGGCCCCCCTGTTTGTTGACATAAAACATGGCCGTCGTATTGTCTGTCCTGACCAGGACGTGACAATGCAAAATCCAAGGCTCGAAATGCTTGAGCGCCAGGAGTATAGCCATCAACTCCAAATAGTTGATGTGACGACCCCTCATCTCCAGAGGCCAAAGCCCCTGCGCTGTGCGCCCCTCGAAAGTGGCTCCCCATCCACTGAGACTGGCGTCTGTCGTGATCGACTTGCGGGAAACCACCTCGCCAATCGAGACTCCGCTGGTGAGGAACCCCTCCACCAGCCACGGAGACAGGGCGATCGCGCAGGAAGGGGAAACCGTAACCTTCTTGTACTTCAAGGAGGGCGGGATCCCGAGGGATAACATCCATCTTTGAAAAGGTCTCATATGAAACCTGCCCAAACGCAACAGATGTACTGCGGAAGCCATCATTCCCGTCAGTACCATGCAACTCCTGTAAGTGACCTCCTGGCCCACTTGAAAGGAGTCGAGACATTCCCGAAACCTGTCCACCCTCTCCTCTGAGAGACGGGCCGACATGTCGGATGAGTCCAGAAGGACCCCAATGAATGTAAGACGACTTGCTGGAGTCAGCATGCTCTTGCCGTGGTTGACTATGAAACCTAAGGCCTTCAGGTGAGCCAAAACCACTTGTGTGTGACGCGCCACTTCGTGGGCGGAGCTCGCTGAAATCATCCAATCGTCGATGTACGTCGCCAACCTGACGCCCTGCTGTCTCAGCGGGGCGATGGCTGCTTCGGTCACTTTCACGAAAACCCTCGGGCTCAGTGACAGACCGAAAGGGAGTACTGTATACTCGTACAGGCGACCCTCGAAGGCGAACCGAAGGAATTTCCTGTGTGGGGGATAAATCTGTACGTGCTGATAAGCATCCTTCAGATCCACTGAACAGTGGAAATCCCCTTGCCTGACCGACCGTAACATGGTGGGTACTGTTAGCATCCTGAAAACGTATTTCTTCAGGTACACGTTTAGCGCCTTTAGGTCCAGGATGGGACGTAGCCCCCCCCCCTTTTTGGGCACCAGGAAATAACGGCTCCAAAATCCCATGCGGGATTGGGTCCTGTCCAGCTCCACTATAGCACCCTTGCTTAGCAATGAGCTGATCTCTTCTCTCAAAAGACTTGCTTTTAAACCACGTGCTCTGGTATGAATAACCCTGCTCGAAAGCGGGGGTATATCTGCGAACTGTAACCTGTAACCCCTGGTTATCGTTCGAAATACCCAATGGCTCGGGTTGCATAACTTCCACTGGCGCGCACAGCGTGCTAGCGTGTTTTGAGCGAGAGAAACCCCACCACTGTGCTTCCGTGACGGCGGAGCTTTTTGGCGGCCGGACCGGAAGTGGGGAACCTGCGTATCCGTATCCGGAACGACCGGATGCGGAGCGCAAGGGTTCAATAGGCCGCATGGCGGAAACACCTTCTGGTTGTACCGCTTGACTAGCGGAGCTATTTTGCGGCCGGACCGGAAGCGGGGAGCTAGCGAATCCGTATCCGGTGAAACCGGAAGCGTTCGGTTTTCGCTCGATAGAGCGACAGGAAGAGCAAAGCGATTCGACTGATAAACAGACTCGCCCACAACTAAAGCATTCTCCCCTGACAGGAGAGGAACTTTTACGTTTAATACCTGCTCTAAGGCCTTTATGCTTGTCCCTTGACCCGGGCTCATAGTAGGCCGACAGAATTTCTGACTCAAGGTTAAATTCATAGCATTGCTCACGCGAGGGAAAATCCACTCGCGCGCATGAGGAACCATATAATTGTTTGACGTTAACATTACTGGTTGCTGATAAAACCTCTGACTGATTAAAGAGTCCTGACGGGACTCCATCATTCTTACAGGAGGCATGCATAAAGGAGTCATATTGTCGACGCGAGGGATATCCCACTCGCGCGCTTGAGGAACCACATAATTGTTTGACATTAACATTACTGGTTTCTGATAAAACCTGTGATTGATTATCGAGTCCTGACAGGACTTCATCATTACTACAGGAGGCATGCACGATGGGGTCGTCTGTGCTAGTGCGAGAGAGTTGGACAGAGACAGACTTTGCTCTTTCAACATGTTTATTGTCGACACAGGAGGCATCAAAATCAACATTTTCATTTCCCCGACACGGGGTACCGAAAAACGCCCTCGTTTGGGGGGAGGGGGACCGAGAGACACCTCGGACCCCCGCCCCAGCACAATCCCCCTCTTCAGAGTGTCATTTGCGCTGTCCCCTACCGCGGCCACCGCGGTATGAAGACTGCTGCCTGCCATCCTTGGATGGGCGGCGCGGCTGAGCGCGCTCGGGAACCACCTCCTTGCTGCGGGGCCTGTCAGGCGCCCTGGCTGCAGAGGCTCCCCTGGAGGAAGACGAGTGCTTCTTAAAAGAAGCAGAGCGGCCCCTTTCCTTGGCGCGGGAGGAGCGGGACGCCCTCCTAGCTTGCTGCGGTTCTTCCTGTGGCACTGTGGTGGACTCGACGATGTCCTTAGCCGCCTTGAAGAAGGTAACTCTACCCTGCAGCAGCTCCAAGCCCCCACCCATGAGGGTGGTGGGACTGTTCTCCATGTTTATGAGGGACTTGTACATCTCCCCGCGAGGACCTAGAGGCTTCTCGCCCACGTCCCTCTTAGGCTCGAGGTCGACATAGTCGAGCCAGCGGGCTCTCTCAGACTGGAGGTTGTAGTCCATGGACCTGCCCATCCACTTAACCGCATGCCAATTGACCTTCAGCATGATGTCAAATAGAGTGTTCAGTTCAGCTGTGTGCTCCCCCGTGGGCAGACCTTTGACCAGGTCCTTGGTGGAAGCGAGCAAGAGCTGGATCAGATTCAGGTCCTTAGCGGCCAGAGCAGCGGACCGGTAGGCGTTACGAGCCCTGTCCGACTGCAGCTTGTCCTCCAGGACAGTGAACCCCGGCGGGTTGGTGCCGACGGGGCCAACAAACGGCCCGTTTTTAGCCGTGCCTACATCTTTGTACTGGGGTCTGACGGAACCCAGAAAAGACTGTGCCAACAGGTGGTCCAGGTTAGGGCAGGTGGACATGCCTGCCTCCGCACCGCCCACCAAATCCAACACAGAAAAAGGCAGCTTCCTGGGGTCTTTATGTGTCTTCCATGAGGAATGGAGGGCCTTGGTGAAACCTTTCACCAGCGGCAGCCTGGAGAGGACATACGGGGCGGGAACCGAAGGCTCCTGCCCGGGCATTTCGTCATCATCCTCGGCCTCTTCAGAGGGGAGAGGAGGTGGCAACTCCTCTCCAACTCTGGCCAGAGCTCTCATGTAGACTGTGAGATGATCCAGCATTTCTGCTGCAGAATCGACGTCCTCTGCTCCCGCTTCACTCGCTTGACTGGCGGGTGGAGGGGCAGTGGTGCCTGAGGAGGCCTGGGAGCTCCCTGCGGCGTCCAGTTGACGTGCTGGAGCCGCAGGGGCATTACCTTTCACAGTGACCGTGAGTCGAGAACCCTCGTCCTCGACGGAGTCCTCCTCCTCCTCGGCCGTGTATCCAGAGTATTCAGAACCAGAACCCTCGCTCTGACAGGAGCTCAGGTCCGACTCTCGCCTGAAAGTCTGGACTGTTTTGGTGATGCTCACGTCGAGGGGAACGTCCCCGACGGTCACATCCGAGCGTTTCTTTTTGGGCACCGCGCCCGAAGGGGAAAAGGCTACCGGAGGGATGTTAGCCTTCTTGGTCGCCTTCTTAGCGGCGACTTCACCAGACCCGCCAGCTCCAGTGACAGTGGAGCTAGCTGCGGTCGGTTGCGCGGCAGGCGGTGTCTCATGTAGCACGGCGCCATCTTGACTTGGAATGGCGCGCTGTTTGCCAAGCGGATCTCCAGAAGGCAGCGCCGCACCTTGACCAACGGTGCGGGCCGCCTGGGGAAGGAAAGACTGGGCTGTGGGGTTGAGAGCAGTGGACCCACCTGGTGGAGCGCAGGCCCCGAGGCCTGCCCTGGCTAGGTAGAACCGGTGTATCAGTACATCGTGGTCGTAGGCCACGCAGTAGTCACAGAAAGGTCCTGCTCTCCCCTGAGGACTCAGTGCAGAGAAGGCGTGTGCAACGCCCATGCAGCCGACACAGAGAGGGTGAAGATCCTGTCCGTCGATGATTCCTGGACAGCCTGGACATTGCCTCGGCAGGAAGGCCAGAGGATCCATGGCGAAGCACTGTAGATAGAGTTAACCAGAAGCAGACGAGCTAACAAGCTAACGGCTAAGGCTAGGCCACGCTTGATTCGGGCAGGGCCTGAACAAGCGGTAAGCAGTGTAGCTAACGTTAACAAATAGCAGACGAGCTAACAAGCTAACGGCTAATGCTATGCCACGCTTGCTTCGGCGGAGGCCTGAACAAGCAATAATAATCCTTTGTTATAAAAGGAAATAACCGTCGATTTAGGACGGAACAAGAATAAGTATTCTTAAGTACGGGTTAATTCAACACTCGCCGGTGGGCGACTCCAATGCCACCGCTTTAGGCTAATGCGCGAAGAATAATAATACAAAGGCTGAGTTTCAACTTATCTGAATGTGATATCGCAGAGAGTGAAAAGAGGATGTTACTTCCGCCTCCGGGGGCTTATATAGCCTGGAGGCGGGTCACTCCGGTTTGAGTGACAGGCCCTTCCTACCTACGTTAGTACGGGAGCTGAAGTAGTTTCTCTGAATGATCGCCAGGGGGCGTCATTACCCAAGTGGGAGGTCATCCTGGAATATTGACAGTAAACAATGTGTTAAATTGTTTCTGTTTCAAATAAACATCACAATGCAAGACTGTTACGGAAGAACAAATATTGTGTTTGATTTGTGAATTGTGCCTAGGTCTTCTTATTTCTGCACCATTGTGCCTTATACTGTAGGAGTATCACGTACTGTACATTTATTCCTGTATCTATTTGGCATCAGTATTGCAGACCACTCTTTTTGAGTGTTACCCAGTACAATATTGTAAAACAGAATTCTACTGTCACAACCAGATGGTTATAGCAGAATATTCCTTCTGAGAGCTGAAAAGAGACATTTTGATTCCTCCAAACAATCTGTCTTGGGGATGGAGCCAAAACCAGCAGTAGTTCAGCAGCCACAAGGACTTCTATTGCTGTCTATGTGTATTGTTGTCTATGTGTATTGTACTGGGTGCCAAGCAGTGGTGGAAAGTAACTAAGCACATTTACTTAAGTACTGTAATTCTGCCAAAAAACGCTCCATTCTCATTGAAATGCATTGGCGGATTCCACTCTAGGTATTTTGGTGTGAGGGCACCCTAACAGAGTATTTCTACATTGCAGTATTGATAAATGTGAGCACTTTTTCCACCACTGGTGTATTGTGCTCGGTGTCAAGCTGCTTGAATGCATACACAGAGTGATGTTACTGAATATCAGTGGGGCCGGCACTGGCAGTGGTTCAGGTGGTTGCACGGCCAATTCCTGGTTCGATCCCCAGCTCCCCTGGGTTAGTGTTGAAGTGTTATTGAGGAAGACACTGATAACTGCTACTGATGAGCAGGTTGGTAACTTGCATGGTTTCCTCTTCAGTTGTGTGAATGCATTTTTAAATAAGAGCATAGTAGTATTTTATTCATCTGAACCTATACAGTATGACTCCCCAACTATTTTGATCAGATGAATAATAAACAAAAATGTGTGGTAAAGCAAGTTATGTACAATAATCTGTTTAAGGAATAGTTAGTAGGTGAAAACTGAGAGACACTTATGTTTTTCAGTTGAACCTCTCGGTTTCTTCATTTCCTAAAAGCTGGCAACATTGTATGACATGTCCTCACTTTCACTTCCTCAAAATAATATTCCAGCCCCCGCAGAGCGCTACATTTGACTTGTGTACCCATAACGAGTTGACATATCCTTGATGTTGATATGGCAGATAACAAGACGCACATCCTCAGTTCTTGGAAGTGCACACAACCAGCAGTAGTAGTGGTGGTGGTGCTGCTCTCATCTGAAGCGCTTTCCTCCGTCCTCGGGGTATCAGATTGGCAGCACACTCTACTCTACCTGCTACCTTTTTCTCTGCGGTTTTGTTTTTCCCACTTAAGTGGCTGAGCTCCTCTCTCCACGGTTCTAGCAGACCTCATGCATTTTTATTGCCATCTGGAGAATACCAACAGGTCTTAACAAGCGGGCGCTCGCCGTAAAAACTGCTTACCATGGAGACGGACTCTGAGTCAACTAGATTCATTTGACTGGCCATGACCTTGTGTGTGTGTGTGTGTGTGTGTGTGTGTGTGTGTGTGTGTGTGTGTGTGTGTGTGTGTGTGTGTGTGTGTGTGTGTGTGTGTGTGTGTGTGTGTGTGTGTGTGTGTGTGTGTGTGTGTGTGTGTTTGTGTGTGTGTGTGTTTGACAGTGAGCAAGATAAATAGAAAAGGAATATGGTCCATATGCTGTGATTAAGGCATGACAGAGTACCGTCAGTGTGTGCTGTCACTGGGTGGTTTATATATTCACCGTGCTATTTGACCACAGCGTACATTCATACATTTTTCCTGGCCATAACATACCGTACATCAATTTGTTTGTGTTTGAATAATGCACTACCACAAATAATTAAATCCTCCCGCCTTCCCACCTCCCTCCCCCTCACTCTTTCCCAGGAGCGGCAGAGTTTGATGGGTCGTCCCAGACGCCGGGTGACATTTTGTCCCCAGTCCGACCGGATGCTGCATGAAAAATTCACTCAGGCGAGAAGCCGTGAGGAATACCCACCGCCCCACCCCGGCCCCTCTCTCCCCTCCTGTGTGGAGCCTCTCAGTGGGGAGTGCAAGGTGAGCAGAACTTGAGCTTGTCATGGCTGTGCGCCTCTGACAAACATAAGTAGATGCTAATGGCAAAATCGTGACAGAGCAGAGTCCCACCACCATATGGCTAATTGCCACAACAATATCCTCTGTGTTATTAATCACGTTTTCATAGCGTGCCATGATAATTGGAATAATTAGGAGGCGAAGAGGCACAGGGATGCCAGTGCAGCGTCCCCTCGCACGAAACGAACAGACTCTGGAAAAAAAATGTGTAATTTTCTTCTTTTTAATTTTTTACCTCCTTTCCCCCCTGGCCTGTCCTCCCCTTGGCCCCCCCAGGGCGTCCCTGTTCACCTCACTGTTTTCTTTCCCATCGTTTTCCCCTCCCGCTCTCTCCCTTCTTCCCTCTCTCTCCCATCTTCTCGTTCCCTCGCATCCTCCTTTACCTCGCTAATCGCTCTCCAGCTCCCCATTTCCCTGTCTTGTTTACAGTTTTGCGGTGAAAAATGGAGTTGGTAATTAATGAATACACTGACTTGCCTGTCATGGGGACCTTGGCTGTGAATAGTGGCGGGGCGTGGAGGGGGCATCTCAGGTAGCTGAATGAGGGCACACGCCCAAGTGCATCTGAACAGCGGAGATTAGGGAGTCAACCCTTTGAGGGCCAGGCTGTTGCTATCGCAGCAGTTTTTATTTACATTTTTGTTTTGTTTTATGCCACTGACAGTTGTCATGTAGTTTGTGAGTTGTTTGTATGCACATTGCAGTACTCTGTATGGTGCAGAATAGCTGGAGTCTTTAATATTTATTGGGAAATAGAGGAAATGTCAATGTTTCATGTCAAAGTGCTAATTGTGGGTCAAATAATGTTACTTAATGAAGTGGAACTAAGACCAAAAAAGGGGGTGGGGGGCATGACATCGCAGGCTGGTATTTTAGAGGCTGCTATATCAGGCCTTCAAAACTCAATGAGCACTCTACCAGCAGTCCTTTTTTATAGCGTCCGGCAGGTGCGTCACAAGCGGGGGAAAATGGAACTGAGTTACTAGGGCCCAAGGTGGAGGGGCCTGGAATTACTTTATACTTTAGCTATTGAAAAATAGTAGATATACAAGCTCACAGCGCGGCACCAAGTGCTGCGCTGTGAGCTTGTAGATCTGCTATTTTTGAAAAGTCAGGAAAATGTGTGCAAATCTTTGAATATATGTTTTTTTAAAGCGAACATTTGTAACTCAAATTTTGCTTCTGGGGGGTCCCTGGAACTAAATATTCTGAGATGGGGGTCCGTGGCCAAATACATATAATTTTGGGGGTCCTTCACATGAAAAAGTTTAAGCAACGCTGACATAGAAACATAGGTTTTTAAAAAAAAAACGATTAGAAATATTCACAAATGTTCACGATTTTTCCAAAATAGCAGATAGCGCTTGTATATCTGCTATTTTTCTATTTAAGAGTTAAAGCACAAAATAATGCGTTCCCAGTCTAAATGGGTTAAACCCCCCTCCACCTATGAAGAACATTCATGGGGGGCCCACAGTGAATCCTTGTACCCAGGCCAGGGCCCAGAATTTGGTGCGACACCCCTGGCGTCCGGTAGATCCTGATTTACAATGTAGCGATTCGCCCTGCCATTGTGCCCATAAATCTCTCTGTTTATCCAGGAGCAGGCTTAATGTCTCGGCGGCACTCACACAGTCATTTTGAAAGCCTAACTTTATTGATTCTGACAGCGAGTCAATCAATAGGACATCTGTAGCATTAGGGGCCTATTCCGGTCGTCTGGGCGCTTTCTGCCAAAAGAGTCGGAGAGAGATCCAACTTTCCCCCGTCGCCCCCTAATGAAGATGTCATTCCTTCAGCTCCATGACCTCCATTTGAAAATAATGAGGGGCATAAAGATGCAGTACGGAGCATAGAGACATGGAGATCATCAGTGGGCGAGTGAAGAGGCATCCTAGACATTGTTTTAACCACATGAACCCTTGGGTCCCTATTCTGGGCATGTCATAATAACGTTCGGTTCAGCAAAACCAGTGGTGGAAGAAGTACTCCAATTTAAGATTATACAAAATACTTCGCTCCAAGGGAAAGTCCTGCATTCAAAAGCTTACTTAAGTCAAAGTGCAAAAGTATTAGCAGCAAGATATACCTAAAGTAGCAAAAGTAAAAGCACTCATTATTATGCCCATTTCAGAACCATACAGTACGTATCACATTTGACTGCAATTATTGATCACTATGCAGCCCTCACATCTAGAGTTCGGGCTGATACACGACCCTCACACCTACGTTATGCCGATTCAACCGATTTGAGTCATAAGCCCCTTTTCCACTACGAGGCGGAACAAGAACTATCCTGGTTCTGGTTTTGTTTCCATAGCGCATGGCCCGGTTTCAGACAAAGTTCTGGGAACCTTTTTTAGGTCCTGCTCTTGATGTACTAAACTTGAGTTCTGGGAACCTATGGGTGGAGCCAGCAGCGTTGCTGCTCTTTTTTGGAACCTTCCCGGTTAGGTCTTCCCGGTCTGTCTACCTGTCCCATATAATATGGAGATCCCTGATGATAATTAGTATATGCTCATACCCTTTATATGGGCCTATTGGTTGGATCGGCGTTTCGGGACAACTATATCCGAACAACTCGAGTCCTTGCCAATGCTAATGCAGAGTTTGAAGTCTGTATCCACATGAGCTGTATCTGGATCTCGGTTTGTTTATGGTTTTGTCTGAGTCATAGTGACATGCCTTAAGACATGATATCTGATCTGATGACCTCACACTTCCCTTCACTTTTCCTGAATTTTCCCTGTAAAGTATTTTCCCCCCCTTTGTCGTTCCTGATGTGCCTTTTGTTAAAAGAGGCCAATTCGCAACTTGCACCGTTTCACTCTTGTCAAATCCCCACCTTTGTCCGTGACATCAATGCTTGGACAATCTACTCATGTGCCAGTGGCAGGGTCTCTCTGAAACTTAGGAATGTCACATCTGTATACTGTATATGGATTTGTTCTGACTTTGTGTGTGTACGTATGAATGTCCATATGAGCACGGACCTCTATGTATGAAGATAAACCAGTAAGACTCCCTAATCGGGAGATAAGCGACCGTTGGTCGCTTATCTCCACAAATAGGCCAAAAGTTTGTTTTACCAATTATCAAGACATACGGGCAGTTGACAGTTTGCCATGGTTACTCATTGAAGTTGAATCTCCATATATGGAGACATAAGTTGCTCATACCATAGCAACCATGTTTTTTACAGGGCCTGGGATTGATGACATCAGAAATCTCCATATATGGGCATGAAAGGGATTTTGTTTCTGGAAATATGTCTGTGGGGTGCCACATTTGGAATAAAACACTTACATCACACATCTGGATATCCATACAGCCCATCTAGTTTGCCTGTGTCCATTTATGCCCATATATCTGATGACATTGGGACACTGATCTCCATATATGGGCATAACACTTATGTTAATTAGTAAAGCCTGGGGATCTCCATATATGGGCATGAGGGGTACCCTAAAAGGGCATCATCTGGGAATAGCAAATATAGTTATCCTAGAAAGTGAAAATCTTACATCAAAGGCCATAACTACCTACCTACCACCATACTGCATTCCTCATTAAACTACCTACCAGTAAGATGCCTATAGGCAGAAAAGCAAAGGGCGAGGTTGCACCATTTCTTGGTCTTCTGGCCAGTGATGTATATCGGACCATTTAACCATATATGGAGACATCTGGTACCCAAAGATATTCACAGATATGGGCTTAATATTGATGACATAAGGGATCTCCATATATGGGCGTAAAAGGGATTTGGTTCCCCTGGCATCACAGGGATCTCCATATATGGGCATAAAATGGATTTGGTTACCCTGGCAACACGGGGATCTCCATATCTCCATATATGGGCATAAAAGGGATTTGGTTCCCCTGGCATCACAGGGATCTCCATATATGGGCATAAAAGGGATTTGGTTCCCCTGACATTACAGTGATGTCAGTGGCTGGTTCTACAGAGGGGATCTCCATTTATGGGCATAAAAGGGAATGTATGTATGATGATGTCAGATATCATAGACGTCATAGGACTTTCACATAACGAATAACTGAGTAAGCATGTAAACCTGTAAAATCTATATTTGGGCATGGCTGATTTATGACCTCATCATGATGACACGAGCAAACACAGCTGAATTGTATAAATGATCAGTGCAGAAACCAACAGAAGTATTTGACCAAGACTCTTCGATTTAAACATCAACAAAGGTGTGACGTTTGTTGATGGTCACAAAGGTGTGACGGACGGACGGACGGACGGCCGGTGGAGGTTTTCATTAAACTGCTCCCTGACGGTCGCAATAACACCAGTAAGACTCCCTAATCGGGAGATAAGCGACCGTTGGTCGCTTATCTCCACAAATAGGCCAAAAGTTTGTTTTACCAATTATTACACTCTATGTGAACATTTACATCAACAAATCCCAAGTACAGGGCATCATCTGGGATACAATCCCTTTTATGCCCATATATGGAGATCCCTAACATAATCCCTTTCATGCCCATATATGGAGATCCCTAACAGAATCCCTTTTATGCCCATATATGGAGATCCCTAACAGCATCCCTTTTATGCCCATATATGGAGATCACTAACAGCTAACAGAATCCCTTTTATGCCCATATATGGAGATCCCTAACAGAATCCCTTTTATGCCCATATATGGAGATCCCTAACAGAATCCCTTTTATGCCCATATATGGAGATCCCTAACAGAATCCCTTTTATGCCCAGTTGGTTGCTAGGGTAAAAAAACATGGTTGCTATGGTAAACAGTTGGTTGCTAGGGTAAACAGTTGGTTGCTAGGGTAAAACCATGGTTGCTAAGGTGGTTGCTAACGTACACTAACAGACCAGCAACAACAGACTGTTGCCACAGCAACGTACACAAAGGTTTGTGTACACATGTGGTGTGATGTCATACTGAAGATATATGACATCACACCGTACACAAACAAAGGTGTGACGTGTGACGTGTGACGGACGGACGGACGGACGGACGGACGGACGGACGGACGGACGGCCGGTGGAGGTTTTCATAGTAAACTGCTCCCTGACGGTCGCAATCACAGAAAGAATGGCCCATACAAGGAGATATGCATGTGTCGTGTGACTCGTGTCTGATATAGGCCTTATATACCGTGTGAAGTGAGCTCTCACAGGTGCGATTCTTTTGGCGCTGGATGGCGCTGTTCACTAGCCTATGGGTCACCACTTATTTCTGGGGTTGCCTGGAGGTCACCTAGCTGACACGTCGATTATGTAACCAGAAGAAAATAAGTATTTCCTCGTCTTTAGGAGGTGATGGAAAAATACCACATCATTGATGTGGTGGACACAAGGTGGTGGACGCGAGGTTGACGCAAGAGCCTCAAGGCATAAATAAACAACACTAAACTATGTCAAATCACAGTGCATCATCTTCAAAACCTTTTAACAGCTTGTCTCATATGTAACTTTAATACATCTGATGATTGTTCCTTGCATTAGGTATTTTACGGTGTGAAGTAGAAGTTTCTCAGAATCCATTGTTTCTGATTGTCATTTCCCTAATCAACCTGAGGTCTCATTAATGACTGCACTCTCCATTTAAGCAATTATCCTCTCTAGGGCTCCCTGTTAACACGTTTCACACCTCTCTCAATATCTCTTATCAACACTTCTGGTGACACAGCCATGGTCTGTGCTATTTTCTCACTCCTCTGTCTGTCTCTCTCTGTTTCTGTCTCTGTCTGTCTGTCTGTCTGTCTGTCTGTCTGTCTGTCTGTCTGTCTGTCTGTCTGTCTGTCTGTCTGTCTGTCTGTCTGTCTGTCTGTCTGTCTGTCTGTCTGTCTGTCTGTCTGTCCGTCTGTCTGTCTCTCTGTCTCCCCGCCTCTCTCTCTCTTTCTCTCTGTCTGCCTCCTTCACACACATACACAAATAAACTGACAAACCAAGATAGATATGCAGAGAAGCGCAAGATGAACACACACGTCCATTTCCCTTTGACATAACTGTTTATAGTCGTCTTTGCCAGCTATGATATATGCAGAATAAGCAGGACGGAAATATGTTTTTCATACATTAAGGTGGTAATGTAATCCCCCCCCCCCCCCCCCCCCCCCCGCCCCGACACACACACACACACACACACACACACACACACACACACACACACACACACACACACACACACACACACACACACACACACACACACACACAGGCAGTTAAAGGCCCAGGAACGGCAAAAAGCAGCTGCTCCTCCGACCATAAAGCACGGAGCTGGGCCTTTAATTGTCACTGTGTAGAGAGGGAATAATCTCCACCCAAGTCCTCCCTGGGGACCTGGGTAGAGAATGAAGAGGAGGTGGAGATAGGTGAATGGACAGAATGAAAGGAGGGATAGCAAGGTGTGGGCACATATTTTGGCACAGCCAGCTGAGTGAGTGGGCGGAGGGTTGATTATTACCCCTTTAACCAACCATTAAACGTAGGGACGCTACGTTTAATGGGCATATTCTGGGCATGTCATAATAGGTGAACATTTGGTGAAAATAACAGATTTGTGCAAACTTTTGAACTTATAGGGGCGCCCACTGGCCTGGTCCGGGCGCATACCACATAGGCATGGATGCCTGCCGGCGTCACTGGTTCAATTCCCGATCCGGCCGACCTTTGCTGCATGTCACTCCCCCTGTCAGTCTACTGTCCTATCAATAAAGGAATGAAAGCCCAAAAACAAATCTTAAAAAAAAAAAAAACTTTTGAGCTTATAGGCTATTTTCGCGAATAGATTTAGATGTAGATAGGGGGTGAAAGGAAGGGACCATGTAAAGACTGGAGACCATGGAGGACCTCAGGTTTAAATGTTTCATTTTGGGCATCACGAGCGACTCCAGACTGAAACTGGATATTGTATATTAGATATTTTGTTATTGTGGATGTGTTTTCCTTCATATTTTATACATGTTTCTTTCTGCTGGGGCGTAACCCCTGAAAGAACACGTCCCTAAGCAAAGGGCAATTATGTGAGACTGTGGATGTGGATGCACAGTACTGGGCAACTCTCTTCAGGTGTGAACGAGTCAGAGCTGCTTGAATGAGAGAGAGGGCAGGCAGCACTGAGCAGAGCCGCGCATTTCACATAAAAATCGAACATCCGAATGATTGAAGATCAAAGACGGCAAAATGATTCACAGCTGCATGTCAAGAGAGCTTGTCTGTCTCTTAACCTTTACAACTTGGTTCAGGCTGCAAGAGCTCCTTCCTCTGAGTCCCACCACTATGAAATGAAAGGCTCTGTGAGTGAGTGCCAGCCTCTCCCGCATCTCTAGAGGTGAGCTCTAGGTTGCTCCCCATATTAGTTTGCTTTCCACTTAATGAGGCGGCGAAGCATGAAGGTCCAAGCACTCCTAAATGGCGCGTTCATTAAACCAATGGTGCTTAATGATGACGGTAAAGGCACCCGCGACCCACTGCTTCCTACTGAGGGCAGCCATTAGTGTTACAACCAGCCAGCTGGGGGGGGGGGGGGGGGGACGACAACACAGGGAGGTAACTGTCAACAATGTCGCAAGGACACTTAAGCCTCCAATAAATGGTCGTGTCAGAAACTTCGCGGGAAACCATAGGTAACATATTATGAGCTTTACTCTACAGCTATTCAGACATTTGTGCGATGATAATAATAGTAGCCTAAACGTGGTTTGTTCATAAATATGATTTAGCTCAATTAAAGCATTTTGCCTTATTGAAGGCAATATAAATATATATAAAAAAAGTTGACAAATGAATATGAGCAGCAGCTCTACAGCAGCTCAACACTATTAATAACATGATGATTGCTATTATTGCGATACAGTTTCTCAATATTAAGTCATATTATACTGGTTCAACAATTTCAATTCTTGAACTTGATTGAATATGTCATTATGACACTGCCTTTTTTCTGTTCCGCTACCACTTTCACTGTGCTGGTAAACGATATTCACATACTTTCTGATCTTGTACACCTCCAAATCCTAAGCTACCCAATATACATTTGTGAACTACCATATGGGCGACCGGGGCTTGACCTTCATAACATTCGTAAAAAAGCCCTCTTTTAAAACCACGCTGCAATTCAGAACTGGCCCCTGTAAAAAACTCAAAACCTACCCCCCCCCCCCCCCACACACACACACACACACACACACACACACACACACACACACAGGACCCCAAGGGAAACAAGCCATAGACTTTCTTGGATAAATCCTTTTTGCAAACCTTGTACTGTACCTGTCTCTGCAAACTGTTAAAGTATTCAATCAATCAATCAATCAATCAATCAATCAATCAATGTCAGTCAATTTGTTACAGGAGTGCTTATGGTGTGTGTGTGTGTGTGATATAAGATGTTAGCTTATAATATAAATACTATCATTATTTAGTTTACATCATTGCGTAGTGCAAGCGGGCACTGTACACTGGGCCTGTCCGTCGGGGTGTCTATAGCGAACATACCTTTGGCAATGCATAAAAAACAGTCCATTCTTTATTAGACTGCTGTCTTTCCTTATCCAATTATTGGATTTACTTTGGATGAACTGTCATCCATTCCCATTGCCCAAGAGTTCAAAACCTTTAATCCTTAAGGCCCATTCCCACTGGGCCAGATAACAGATAAAAAAATCTCTTTCTCCAGATATTTTTCCATTCAAAGTGGATGGTAGATACAGATAAAAACAAATATCTGCCACAGATAAAAGAAATATCTGTGGCAGATATTTTTTTATCTGTATCTACCATCCACTTTGAATGGAAAAATATCTGGAGAAAGAGATTTTTTTTATCTGTTATCTGGCCCAGTGGGAATGGGCCTTTAGCCAAGTTGGTCTTTGTTTGGATTTTGGGTAGTTCAAAACCAAAAAAAAAACGCATCACTTTGATATCCGATCTGTGATCATAGAATTTTAATTTTTATGTTTCATTAATCAAAACATATTTTTAAACACCCAAAATCCAAGTCTGACCCACTTGGATAAGGACTAAAAGTCTTGAACTCTTGAACTCTTGGGCCCAGGAGATGATCGCCTCGTCTGACCCAGAGTACAGGATTATAACACCAGGTTTGACAGCTGAGCTATCAAATATACATACAGTAGTGAGTTCTCTCTGACTAAGTGGGGAACCAATAGGCTGCTGTGATGTTTATGTGAACAATCAAATGTCTGAATATGTCTTCAGCTAAAACAATAGACATCAACAGCTCGCCATTTCTTTTCAGAACAGGGAATGCATCATCGTCAGGTTGCACCTGTAGAGGCAGCGCGTCTGCTTTCCTTATGTCTTATGTGTCTGAGGTGTAATGTCGGAATACATTTCATCTGCGGTGGGACATTCTGAGATGCATGTATGAAACACGTGTGAAGCATGACCCTCCATGATTTTAACAAGGTCACCAAAAAAAACACATTCCATTCTTCGTCACACACTTTGGCAACATTGCAGGCAGTGAAATGCTTCTACTACATTGTGAAATAAAAGAAGTACGTTTTTTTTTAAACCTTTAAAATCAGCATGCAGTCACAGCCTTGACTGATAGGCAGTTGTCCAGAACCACCAAAAATGCATCCGAAATGCCCACATACAGTATGGACATTCTATATTAATTACATCAGGGATCTCCATATATGGGCATAAAAGGAACAGCGGCAGACAGACGAGATCTCCATATAGCCAGGGCATCGAAGGGAAACAGACAGACAGACGGGCCATGCATTCCGACGGCATGACTGATTGATTTGATTGATTGAAGATTGATTGATTGATTGATTGAAGACTTTATTTGAAGTTTGCATAGAACAGTTTCATGACGGTACAGTTCACTGGTACAAGGTCTACTAAAAGGAGATCCTAGAAAAGACTAAGCTTATTTCCACAGGAAACCATTTAAGTATCTCATATAACATTGAATGACAGACGAATAGAACACAGTACTATGCAGTAGATATAGTCAGTAAAAAAATCAAACCTCGGTTCGAAGTGAAGCGGTGAACTGTTATTCTATGTGTTCTAGAGTTATGAACTCTGTGATCTGTACATTCTTTATATTCTGAATGAATGAATGAATGATTTTATCTGGAGGGCCGAATTGTCATGTGAAGCTTGACCAATCCTCAAAGTATCCAATCATCAGACCGGGACGGACACTACACACATATTCTGGACGTACGGGACAGATAAAACCTGTTCATTCTGGACTGAAATGACCATATATGGACATGGGACACGCATTTTGTTTTTGAAAAACCCTATTCATTCTGGACTGATATTCTGGACGTACGGGACAGATAAAACCTGTTCATTCTGGACTGGAATGACCATATATGGACATGAGGTGACAGACATTTTGTTTTTGATAAAACCTGTTCATTCTGGACTGGGATGACCATATATGGACATGAAACACACATTTTGTTTTTGAAAAAACCTGTTCATTCTGGACTGAAATGACCATATATGGGCATGGGACACACAAAGCCACTCATTGGAAGCGGCTTTCACCGCTTCAAAAAAGAAAAAAAAATGAAAGAACATAAAACAGTAAGTTTATACAAACAGAAAGTATATACAAAGAACGGGCAGGGTAGGGCTGGGCTGGGCTGGGCTAGGTTTGTTTTTACCAGTTGCGAACTTACTGTAATAGACTGGCCTCCAAGTACTATGATAACGGGTACAGAACTAAGTACTCTTACAACGGGTACAACAGGTATTGCATAACTGAGGGACATGTCCCAGCGGGCATCAACCTAAAACAAATAGTTCTGCCGTACCTATCATGTCAAACTTAAATATAAATTGTATTGTTGTCCTTCTAAATCCCATCTTCACGCTCACGCTCTCTGGCTCTCCTGCAGCATTGTGATAAAGGACCATGTTTCATGGCTCCCTCCATGCTCACAAGGTCACCATGCCACATGTTGTGAACTTGTAGAATGGAATGGGCAGGCAATATCTTATTGGTCGAGCTTGAAACCAACAGCCCACAAATTACTTTTGGGCCCACTTTTTCAGTTCTTTCTGCCAGCAATACCATTTGCTCTGACCTGTGTCAAAATTGTGAAACTGAATTGCTCTGCTGACAAAGGCATAGTTTACTGCCTTCAAGAGTACTTAGTATTGTTTCAATTATATTGCATATTGATGACTTTGTTGATTACATATTATAGTGGTTTTGTGATTTTGTTGAGGGGCAGGCATCAACCTTTTCAGTGCAGTTGATTTATGGGCGGCAGTGGCTCAGGAGGTTGGGCCTAGAATGTCCACTTGGGAAATGGAAGGTTCCCAGTTCGATCCCGCGGGCTTCGCCAGTGTTAGTGTCCAAGTGTCCTTGAGCAAGACACTGAAGGCCTAATAATGCTCCCGATGAGCAGGTTGGGGCCTTACATGGTTTCCTCTGCTGTGTATGAATGTAAAGCGTTTTGCATGCGCTATGTGAATGCACACCATTGCAAAGGTGCAAAGAATGATTTGGGGAGTGGGGGGACTTTCTGATTTGTGTTCATCTTGGGCTTACTGTAGGTACTGTACTGCATGTGTCTTAAGGTTTGACGCAGACTGTATAGTAAATTGTTTACTGTTTTCTGACTTTTTTTTACTGGCTGACTATACGACCGTGACTCAGACTGATTGCCTTAGGAGGAAAAGTGCAGAGTTGTGGATGTAAATGGTACAGTATACTGTATGTGAAGGACAGACGGTCACAGACAGAGATTCCATGAATGTATAGATCACAGAATAAAGACACGTACTGTAAAACTTTTTACAAATTAAGGGCAGAGAAAAGAATTGAAAACCTCATTATTGTCAAGCATGTGTGGCTTAACTGTCAAGCTCCTGAAACTCAAAGCACTTTTTCATGGTTCTCTGAATGCTGACTTTCAAAAGGTGACACCGAAACACTTTAACATAAAACCTCAAGATGTTGTTTTAAGTTATTACATACTTGTGTGTCTGCTATCAGTTGGCCATACTGTACAATTTAGAGCAGGCAATTTAGTTGATATTTTTTTGTAAATGTACTGTAGTCTGTATTATTCTAAAACCCCAATTTCAACAGGAATGAATGTGCACTTGTAGTGCAATACAATTGAATTATATATTTTCTACACAATTTTCCACTCCTTATATATTCCAGTGGTAATCTGAACGGGTATACCATTTTAATGTACACACACATGAATTATGTGTGTGTGTGTGTGTGTGTGTGTGTGTGTGTGTGTGTGTGTGTGTGTGTGTGTGTGTGTGTGTGTGTGTGTGTGTGTGTGTGTGTGTGTGTGTGTGTGTGTGTGTGTGTGTGTGTGTGTGTGTGTGTGTGTGTGACTGTGTGTGTGTGTAACCCTAACCCTAACCTGCGTCAGAATAATCACTTTTATCTTGAAGGCCGATGCACATATACTCCCACATCATGTCATGTCACTTATTTTAAGCACACACAATGTATGAAATGGACCAGACAGAGGTTTGGTCCTTTGTGAATATATCCTCGGATGTACTTAATAAAAGTCTTCTAGGGGGAAAAGTCCACTGCTGCTCAATGCCCACAGTGTCCTGTTTCAAAGCATGAGTGGCCACTCTACTGCATAAGTGAAGCACACAACAACACAAGTACGCACACACACACATACACACACACATGCAAACACGCGTACATGCACTCACAGTCTGCCTGCGAGTTCCATGCCGCTCCCAGAGGACACACTAATGTATCCAAATATATTTACAACAGATGTTGCATTTTATTTTTCATGATAAAAACCCATTTCAGAAAATTTACTTCATAATGGGCAAGGCAAGTTTTTCCTTTTTTTCCTTTTTGGCTTATGTTGAGCTCTCCCGTGTACAGTGAGAGAAGTGCACCACCTACTGGTTGTATGGCTCCTTTAGGCAAACCTTCACTTCTACTGTGGCATCCAGTACTGACCAGTAAATAATATTTTCAACTTGTAAATGAATACAAATGACAATCTTTTGTTTCTGATTAAGCGTTATCTACCTGCAATAGTTCACAACATCATCCTGATGTATCTAGTGCATTTGTTTATTTATTTATACCATAAATGATTTGGTCCAGCATTTAGTATTTGTAATTTTTTGCTTTCACTCAAATCTTGGACAGAAGGTGCCACAATACACTACCCCACAGAGAATAAATATTCATAAATATAGTCATAACTATTGCAGGGCTAGAGAAATATTTTGTACATTTTATTTTACAATACATACATTTACATACATTTAGTAGTATCGTGACATGCACATTTTTAAAACTGCTTTCCACAAGATTCTTTGTTTTAGTTTTCAGGCTAAAATCATCGAAATAGTAAATTGTAACACGTTTCAGAGTTAATGAGTAGACTACATCTTAACTTTGTGACAGGTGTTGTGGGAACCGGTTATCTATGCCAATACTGTTGTAAAGTGGATTCTAATGAAAAACACGTTCTCGACTGGATTAAACTTTGCGTATTCGAAACACTTATGCAGGGAAAGGGTCATAATAGATAATAGGAAAATGAGGAAAATGAATCCAAGCATATCCGAGAGGACAGATGAAGAGGAGACAGGGATTAGGAGAGGGAGAGGACGAGGGCTGCTCTCCGGATGGAGTTCAAAAGATGAGAGGAAGAGAGAGGCAAAACAGGAGACCATCACAAATGAGGAAGAGACACTAGTGTGTACAAGAGCTAAGTGAGGCCTTCATAAATGAAAGCAGATGTCTGGCATTAACAACTTGTCGGGTCACAGATGGGGGCTGCTATGATGGAGCACTTGATTCCCCAGGTCGTGATCATTCAACCCCCTCAACAGGCAGCCACGCTGACAGACAGATTCACAGTCTGATAGGTTGGATAGATAGACAGAGTAGAGGGTGGACTTCTCAGTGAGTGATTAGTGGGGCTTCAAAGCCCTCACAAAATAAAGAAATGACAACAGGCGGCTGCTATAGAGATAGAAAACACTTTATGTATTCTGTCTTCCCCTCTTCCTCTTTCTTCTGTTGATTGATCTCGGCGGCGGTGTGCGGTGATTGATTGGGTCGCCTGCGGAACATCATCCCGCTAACTAGTCTCTGCGAGAGGGGTGTTTGTCACTGCCATTGATCTTCTTGTAAATGAAATGTTTCATTTCCAGTGCATTTTATTGTTAAATGCAGTTCATTAGCTACCCCGAGATTTATGGCTGCGTCTCTTCTCTCGAGCGAGAGAGAGGGAGAGAGAGAAAGAGAAAGTCATGAGTATGTGAAAGAAGAGAAAGTCTGTGTGTGTGTGTGCGTGCATGCGTATGCGTGCGTGCGTGCGTGCGTGTGTGTGTGCTCATTATTTGCCATTTCTTTTTATTTTTAAGTAGGAAACATGAATCAAAGTTCATTCATTCTTTCCTCACACCCCTTACAGTCCACAAACCCAGCTGCCCACATATCAACAACCATAGACTATAAGCTGAATTCAGCCGTGAGGAAGAATGTGTATATCACGGTGGTGGTGTGTGAGGGTAAGTAACTATGCTTTCAGCCCTGCTAAAGCATCTATTTAGAGTGCGATGGTCACCAGTCTACTCAATTGTGAGCTAGAGGTCCAGTAAGAGCAGAGGGGGCAACAAGTGGCAATCATAAGTACATTGACACTTTTGCCCTTGAATCTGCGTAGTGCAAAGGAGCTGTAATACTCCCCACCCAGCAGCAGAAATAGTATGCAGTAACAGTACATGCCCTTGAGCAAAGCCTTCTAACCTCCAACAAGTGGAGCTGCTCATAGTAGAAGATGGCATTTATTCCAGGCATCTCCCAGGTGTGAATATATTTAGTGTAGCACACAAAAATGATACAGGACAGCACTGACAGAGAACAATGCACCGCAACTATTTTCCTTTCTTCTTATTTTCTTCTCTCTTTTCAAGTTGGCCACAAAAAAAATCCCCTTTCTGTCAATTTGGCACAAGACCTCCCTCCTCCTTGTCGCTGATGCACAGCACCACTTGCAGACCCACAGTCACTATTTCTGGCTTTTCTTCTCCGCTGAAAAGAGTGCTGGCTTTTCTGTCTTAGTTTGACTATGAATGAGGTATTTCATTCAGCCGTGCCTCTGGGGAACGGGTTGGCACTTCTGAGCGTCAATATCAAGGAGCCAGGCCACACCTCTGTTTGCGGCTGTCAAACAGTGTGCTAGCCCAGAACAATTACAAAAGCAAACTTTCCTCTACACTCTCAGTCACAATGCAAAGCATGAGTTGAAAGACCAACTGTTAAGTAATTTGTGCGTGTGTGTGTGTGTGTGTGTGTGTGTGTGTGCGTGCGTGTGCGTGCGTGTGCGTGCGTGTGCGTGTGCGCGCGCGTGTGTGTGTGTGTGTGTGTGTGTGTGTGTGTGTTTGTGTGTGTGTGTGTGCGCGTGTGTGTTTGCATGCGCGTGAGCATGTGTGCGTGCATGCATGGACCAGCGGTTGTGTGGGTGGGTTGACTCATTCCAGCACTGACTCTGACAGTAATTGATGTGATCTCAAATCTCAACAAGGTTGCTACAGCGCTGTATTTTTTCACACAGTCCTTATCGATGTGATTTAATTGATGTGATCTCAAGTCTTACAAAGGTTGTAGCCGCACTGTTTTTGTCACACAGTCCTTAATTTAATTTCACAATGTCATGCACATTACTGAACCCTTTCCATATAGAGGTAATTGACATGTGTAATTAGGTAACTGCTAACAAGTGAGTGACAGTTTGCTCGTGCTAAACCAACCATTTTCCAGTGCTAATGGAAACACTGCAGAGCAAAAGAACACTTTCAAAAACAGAGGGGTTCAATAAATATGGCTTTCAATAACTATGACTGGGCCTGTTTATTTTCTGGATACTGTACCTGTAGATGTGTGTAAAATGTCCCAGAAATGCAAAAATGTGCAGCCAACAACCGACTTGGTGGAAATGATTGAATGAATTGAACCATTTCTCCACTGGAAGAGGAGGATTTTCATTTTAAGAGGCTGTATCAGTCATATCAGTGGGAGTAGCTCTGCATAACAAAGTAATGGCACCAGGTAAGAAGTGGTATTTCATTGAATACAAAGATTTTCACATGTGTTCATTTTCAGAAACACAGAGGGCCCATCAACAAAACGTGCCATCAAATAGTTCACTAACAATAGACACATAGAGGATGAGATCTCACTATAAGTCAAAAATAATGATGTAGTATTTATGGGGCAATTGTCTTACAGGTCGGAAATATAGCAGTTTTTTTGTACAGTATGTGTACAGGTCTTTAAAAAAAGAAGTGGCAGTAACAAGACTGCCAAGACTTTAGTCAAGACACTCACAGGTGCTGGATGGTTTAATGCACTGTGAAAACAGGAGGCTGCTTTCCCGCTGAGTTCCGGCAAATGAAGCATGCGGTTATCGTTGCCATGTTGCCAACCTTCACTGCTGCACTGCCCTTGAGCAAGGCAATGTGATACATGTTGTCACAACAGTTGTTAATAACATATGTTGTCTTGCGGGAAATGGTTGCATGGAGGAGTGCACGTAATGGTGATAATTGAAAAGAATAACAAATTGTACGGTAAGGATGTGTCTGTATGTTTGCAATTCAGAGTTGCTAGCCTAAAAGGTGAACACCTTAATTTGAGGCGTGCAGTTTTAACAAGTGTGTGTATGCTCATGTGGAATAACCTTCAGGCTCCTGCCAGCAGTAGGCCTATAAGAGGTGCTGCTTGGTGCACAAAACACAGTAACCACCAGTGGTGTAAAGTAACTAAGTACATTTACTTTTTTATACTTCTACTCCACTACATCTCGGATCCTAATATTGTACTTTTACTCCGCTATAAGTTTATTTGAGAACTTTATTTGCTAGTTACTTTGTAGATTTTGATTATTAATACAAAACAAACATTAACCATTTCAACCCTATCCACAAGTTTCCAACGTCCCATTGTGCATTGCGCAGAAGGTGTGTGGCAGTTCCGTGTCGCAGCCGAGTGTGATCTACAAGCTTACAACGGTTGCATCTGCGACATGACGTGAGCTTGTATGTCAGCTGTTCTCCGGATGTGTCCCACACATAATTCAACAGTAAATTCTCACGGAAACGTCATCAGCGCCCACACCCTTGGTGGGGTCGGTGATAGGGCCTTTCTGTGTGGAGTTTGCATGTTCGCCCTGTGTCTCCTAGGGTTGATACCCTCACAAAAACATGCAGTAATCCTGGTCTCAATAATGCCTCCCCCTGGCCAGCCGGGGCGCCTGATGGAGGGGAAAGGAACTGGTTGGAATAACGTGTTCCTTCCACGCGCTACGTCCATCAAGGGGAAATCGCCCCTGTCAGGTGAAATGAAACAACTTGGACTACTCATGCATTGAAGGAAGCATGAGGTCAGTCCGTTGTCTCCCCAGGCGCGGCAGAGGGAGAGCAGAGCCCAGGATTACATAGGCAATTGGCACTGGGTGAAAATGGGTTGCAAAATCGTGGGATAAAAATTATATATAAAAAATAAAAATAAATCACGGAAACAGTTGGATATACAGTACATTTTGGCCTTTTGAAAATAGCCGATCTATAAGCTCACTATAATGCGTTGCGATGCGTCATGTGACTGACTACCTTTACTTTATTATGGATCCCCATTAGCACTTGCCTAAGCATCAGTGTTGCATTGCTGATTCAATGTTTGGGTGGACGCTCATTTAATGACATCACACGTACGTCGCTTAACACCTACACAACAGGAGTCAACAGGTCAGACAATGGGCTATTGATGTGCATACAGGCCCATCCCTTTGTTAAATCACCCTGGTGTGGCGCTACAGCGTAAATGTTGTCGAGGTGTGAACTTAAGGTTGTTTTACATCGTTGCATGTCTTTGCGTGTGCGAGGCGTGACACAGCTTAAAAAACTATATGGGACGGCGTGTACCCGTGTGACCGGAGTGGACCAATGCAACACTGCTAAGCGTGGCTATTCTTACTTATTCCCTTTAAATGAATGTCGCATGCGGCGCCCCAGTGGCTCATCTGGTATAAGAGCATACAGTACATGAGACTTACCACATCTGGTCACGGTTCGAATCCAAACTGATATGAGGCTCATTGCTCCATGTCATCCTCCTCTCACTTCCACCTTTGCTATGTCACTATCAGAAAGAAATCATTAAACAAAAGAACTGTTAGGAAAATCAGCTATTTTGGATACATTTGGCTGCTACTGATGGCATCGCAGGGACCCATTTTGTTTCTCATTCGTATTCAGTCTCGTCGAATTGGGAATGGTGACATATGGTTGCTACCTCGGTAGGCCTACGTCTCACCCCCCCTGAACCCCCCCCCCCCCTCCAAACGACAGACACAAATTCAGAATTGGATTTAACACATCAATTCCCCACTGACCAGCAAGGCTGACACAATTATCATGCCAGAGACGCCCCACACACACACACACACACACACACACACACGCACGCACGCACGCACGCGCCCGCACACACACACACACACACACACACACACACACACATGCGCGTGCACACCCCTAATCCAATTAGAAAACAGCCCACATGTGTGTGTGTGTGTGTGTGTGTGTGTGTGTGTGTGCACGCGCGCGCGCGCGTGTGTGCGTGCGTGTGTGTGTGTGTGTGTGTGCGCACGCGAGCGTGCATTTGTGTGTCGTGCAATATTCAGAAAAGAGACAGACTTTAAGGAAAACAGAGAGAGAGAGAAAAAGAGAAAGAGACTGTAACAGTCAGAGTTTCAGATGGTTCGACAGGTGACTGCTTGAGAATCTGCCCGTGTGATCACAAGCACTGTCAGTGTCAAGCATCACATTGTCACTTTTTAAGCCCAATGGCTGACATGGAACAACTGCTTAGTCAGAGAAAGTTAAAGGTATGAGATCAGAATTACTACCAGTAAATTCTTTCAAGGGACATCTCTCAGTGTAACGTAATGTGCTCCACTGTCTGCCTGTTTTATGTTTTTATTCGTTTTTCTGTGGGGACCGCAGATGTAAATGAGCATCTTTGCTAAATCCGATATATTTTTGTTGCATTTTTACGTATGTGATGTGATGTTCATTAATTAACCCATTTAGACCAGGTACGCATTTTTCATGCTTTAACTATTAAGAAATAGCAGATATACAAGCTCAAGTGCAAAGCAAAGTAAAGCATGTCAACTGTCTGTGCTGAGATACTGAGATTAATGCTGTTTCCACTGAACTACAAAACCAGGTGAAACTATGGTCCAATTCTTATACTGTTAGTGTAGAAATGTAACCAAATGAACCCATTTATAGGTTGCATTTGGTTACATAACACAGAGTTGTATATTTATAAATGTAGGACTATTCAACGTGTAGAGCAGGGGTCTTCAACAGGGGGTCCGCGACCCCTAGGGGGTCCGCGGAGGTCCTGCAGGGGGTCCGCGAAATTATTGCAAAAAAAAAAAAAAAAAAAAAAAAAAGATTTCAAAAAATGTTTTTTTTTTTTTTTTTTTTTTTTCATTTTTCACATTTATGTTAAACAAATAAATCATGATTCTATCCATTTTGAATAGCTTGAATACATGATTACTATGCAATTGACAGATTGTTGATATTATTGACATTGGTTCTCAGTTAATAAGTAGTATGTTTAGAAATGGTTGTGGTACGGCCCACCCTGCTCGCTGTAACTTGTACATGTTTAAAATAAAAAATATGTCGTAGCCCCGACCCCCCCACCCTACGAGGTGGTAGGGGGTCCCTGCTCCATCTACCCATCAGTTTGGGGGTCCCCGGCCTGAAAACGTTGAAGACCCCTGGTGTAGAGGAAGAGGAAGTGATTAAATACAATTGTTTTAATAAGAGTTGGTTGAGATACTCGCTGAGTGCACATACTGTAGAGTTAACCGGGACGATCAATGCGCTATGATGGATCCGCCGTCAAAGTTCAACTTCCCCTATGAAAGTCACGCATAATCCCTTCTAACCGACTGGAAGAGACAGCATCTGCAATACATCTCTGTAGAATAAAAGGAAATCTGCCATTGAAGCACCAGCTAAGATTTCACACCATTACATCACCTGTCTAATTGATCTGCTTGTTTCATACCTGCATGGAAGTGCTGATGAAGTGGGTCTGTCTGGTTGCTCCCCCTTGGTCTTGTGTGTGTGTGTGTGTGTGTGTGTGTGTGTGTGTGTGTGTGTGTGTGTGTGTGTGTGTGTGCGTGTGTGCGCGTGTGTGCGTGTGTGCGCGTGTGTGCGTGTGTGTGTGCGTACGTGTGCTCGCTCCTGCGGGCTCGCAGAGAGGCAGGTATTAGCCCTGACAGATCGCACTGTTAATTGCTAATTGTGTTCCTCATTAGGCGCGGGGTGACAGGTGCTGTTAGAGTGTTGTGAGTTCTTTGCAGCGTTCTCCTGTGACTCACGCTGGCTCCCCGCGCGCCACGCCAGCGATCCACTCGCTAATGGCTCCCCCGAGAGCTCCCATCAGCCCCTGGGCCGCGGTGCAGCGAGGGGTCCGCTTTAGATACTCTGTAGCAGCACCCGCCGCTGGGGTGGTCTCAAAGGGACGGGGAGGGGAGGGGGGGGGGAGTGTCGACTCACAGTGAATACGCTGGAAATTCCGTATTTTTTTGGACACTTTACACGCATGATTATGTTCTAAATGTAAATGTAAAGTGAGTAAAGTATATATAATATTAATTGAATGGGTTGTCATTTTCAAGTGATATATAAAGGCTTAATTGAATGGCATACAATTGTATACTGTAAACCCCAACTGTATAGCTGCACGTACAGTAAAACATGATGTAGTACGTCATAGCCTATAGACACAGCATGCTATGATACAGTACAAGCATATTTTTCCTTAAAAAAAAAAAAAAAAAAACAATATACCAACAACAAGGTGTCTGTCTACTCTCGAGCCCAATCTAATTTCACTTTCAAAAAATAAATTGGGTCATTTTATCGTCTACTCAGGCTTTTGGGGACACCCCAAACAGTTTTTAAGTTGCTCGATTGAGTATTTTGAGATTTGATAATAATTTCATTAGACACGCCCCCTTCCACACCACCCATTGCAACTTCAAAGTCACCAGAACCAATGACGGGTGTTTTTGATGAATCTATCATGGTTTAAATGGAGTTTGACGTTACAATGGGTTTGTATAGGAAGGGGGCGTGTCTGATCAAATTAATATCAAACATCTAAATGCTGAATCGGTCAACTTAAAAAACTGTCTGGGATGTTCACAAAAGCCTGAGTGAGTAGACGATAAAATTACCCAAATTGTCTTTGAAAGTGAAATATCCCTTTAAGCATTACTGTCAAGAATTTGGGGGAAAACACTCTGGGTCAGTTCTTCAGCTCTGTCTACTTAAAGGACCAGGTCACCTCTGGGACAACCAGATCTTATTGTATTGTTGTGTGGGACACGATCAACACAATCCTGAGTTATTTTTTGTGTTCAATCTGTGTTTTTAGATATTTTAGTATTTCAGCCGATTTCAGCATGCTACAACTGGTCATATGATGCAAAATGCATCATATGACCAGTTGTAGCATGCTGAAATACTAACATATCTAAAAACACAGATTGAACACAAAAAATAATTCAGGATTGTGTTGATCGTGTCCCACACAACAATAAAATAAGATCTGGTTTTCCTAGAGGTGACCTGGTCCTTTAAGAATCATTTCTCTCCACATTACGAGACTACAAATGCACATGAGGCATTCATGTTTAAAAGTCCATTCAGGCAGTTGCACTTAGCAGGTCAGTGTTTCCAATGTCTCACACATTTCATATTTCATTTGGGGACAATGAAATATGAAATTGTCTGCCGTTTCATTGCAACTTAGTAATTGCGTCTCAAACCGGCAGTGAGGAGAGCACAAATTGAGCTCAATATGTATTTTGAGGAAGGAGAATGGGCCTCTGTCTCATTTTTATTCGATTGCTGTTGCAACATTTGCTACGTTCTTATCTTTTAGCTCATCGGAAATAAAGAAAAACATTTATCTGCAAAATGAGCAACGCTGTGAGACAGTTGGATGCCTCGTTTCTTTACTCACTTAGAGTCACAGTCTGACAGAAACAAAATCAGTTGGGGGTCAAGGTAGATTATATTTCTATATCACGCTGAACTTAAACAATTTAGATTTTGGTTGTTTGTTTGTTTTTATCATATATTTCTTTTTTTCCATCTAAGCTTTTTGCCTATAACTCCTGCATGAAGCTTATGCAATTTTCTGGACCTTTAAATCCAGCTTCTAAAAAGTCTCTACTCTCTACTGATGTCCTTAGAGGCCTGAAGTCTTCCTCACAATATGAGACACCATCTCATTATTTAAGTCCAGAGTTTTTCTTCCCTACTGTCTGCTGTCCCTACTGTGTGTGTGTGTGTGTGTGTGTGTGTGTGTGTGTGTGTGTGTGTGTGTGTGTGTGTGTGTGTGTGTGTGTGTGTGTGTGTGTGTGTGTGTGTGTGTGTGTGTGTGTGTGTGCGTGCGTGCGTGCGTGCGTGCGTGCGTGCGTGCGTGCGTGCGTGCGTGCGTGCGTGCGTGCGTGCGTGCGTGCGTGCGTGCGTGCGTGCGTGCGTGCGCGTGTCCTGATGTTTTTAACATCATATTTTAAAATTCATTGTTTCCTTCTGTCTGCTCCGTCTGTTTGCGTCCCTCTTCTGAAAAGCACTTTTTTTTAGGGAGCCTGCTGGATAAAGTCCCTCAAACAGACTGGACTTAACAGAGACTTGATGTAATAGAATACCCAGCTGGGGACTGAATAAGTGATTGATAATTATTATTGTTGTTGCAGACACTCCCGCGTCCCTGTTTTTCTCGCTAGCGCTGCTCTGTTGAGCGTTGTTGTCACTGGCTACTAATTACAGCATAACCCTAGGACATGGCCCCAGTGGCCATGCAGGACTCAGTGAGTGAGAGACGAACCCCCGTAGTGACACATGCCTGTCCCTCACCGCTGCTATTAACAGAGCATTTATCACCACTTGGCAACCACTATTAGACAGAGTATTAACGTCTCGCTGACTTGCCTTAATGCCCAGCGGGGACCCTGTGAGGCTGTGTATTGTTCTTTGGACTCTCGTTGGGGACACACAGCAGATCATGCTTCTAATAATAATAATTACCCCCTCAGAAGTCATCCAGGTCCCTGAAGCCGTGTTTACAAAGAGGTTTCGCCCGGGTCCCCATATGCTGATAGGGCGTTGCTGGCTCTTTTTTTTACCTCTTGAACTGTGTTGTACTTTATTGTTGCTCTACTATCGTGTGTACAGGTACATGCCTTTTCAACTCTTCTGTATTTACTGCTCTTTTCCTGGAAATGTCCTGCAAATGCATGTTTTTCACCGGTTTCTTTCCCTGTTTTGCTTTTTGAATTTGTATGGAAAACAGAGCTTATTTTTGCAGAAACTAACAAAAATAGCTGATCTACAATCTACATTTTCTGCAAATCCCCTGAAAATCTACTGTAAAAACGTAAAAAGATTTAAAGAAAAGAGTTAAAAAAAAGAGCAATCAGTTCGTTTAAGTTTGTTTTATTTTTCAACACAGCAATCAAAGAATAAGAGAAAGCATCATCATACTGTATGTAACTGCATATAATCTCTGTATATTTTATACACCAACATTTTTCCCCCAGTAGCTGCCACCTAACTTTGTGTAAACAACTTTCTTTCTGTATTATTCTGTATACAGAAGATTGGGTAGGTGGAGTTCAAGCGTTAATAGTGCAAGAAAGGGATGGATTGGAGGGGGGCTGGGTGGGGCAGCTCCTACAGCTGCTAGGCTAGTGACTATTCCATGGAGAAGATTGTACCTCCCTCCTCCGCCCCCCCTCCACCTCCCATCACACCCATGTCGTGAGTTCAAGCCCCTCTGGGTCTTTTTATTTTCCCGCACATGCAGCAGATCCATCCGGTGACAATTAGCTCATTATCTACGCTAACTACTCCAGCAACAAACCGTATGGCAGTGAGTGACGTGCTCTCCGGTTCTGTTTTTTGTCAATGTCAGTTTTGCAAGCAATACTTGACTTCAAACCAATAATATTTATTTTTTACAAAAGGCAAAATGATAATAAAAATACCTTGTAACCTATGTTATAATGCATAATCACTGTTAAAATGCAATACACCTGATTGTGAATACTTTAAAGCAGGGTTCCCCAATAGGCGGCCCGCGGGCCATTTGCGGCCCGCGGGGGGCTACTGTCTGGCCCCCACCAACCCCAGTAATAATGGTGGTTTAAGAGCAGCAACAATACTAGTATATTGTGGTTGTCGGGTGGAAATCTCGTATCTCCAAATTTGTACGTTCTTTCGCAAATCATACAAGGCCGTCGCACAAAAGTAGTGAAACCAGCAGATCTACAAGCACACATGTAGATCGGCTGGTTTCACTAGTTTAAATCATTTTTAAAATGATAAATGCAAAATGAAAGTTTTTTGGACATACAAGATTTTAACCCGACAACAACGATATCTGAACTGTCGCTGAAGTAGTGGGAACGCCACCGCCGCCCCCTGCAATGGTGTGGCCCTCGGCTTGTTACCCTAGACATAATTCGGCCCTTGGGGAAAACTAATTGGGGAACCTTGCTTTAAAGTCAAGAAAAGTAGCCTATAACATCTATATGCAAGAAGAAAAGGTTCTGGTAACTAAGGATCAGAACAGATGGTTTACAACAAAACCATCAGGAATCAGGGTCTGAACTTTGACCCATAAATGTAGTAAAAGTAACACACTTTGACCACTCCAGTTTAAATGTAACCCAAACTAATTTGAATCTAAAACCATCACTGTTTTTCTTTGTACCAAGATATTAAACTTGCTTTAAAAAAAGGTGAAATTATCAATAAAACACAAGCATCAACGATCAACTACAGTTAGTTGGGCACGTTATAACTATATTTAATGGTCATTGAAAGAAATGGATCACCACAGCTCTCTGAATATAATAATGAAATTAAATAATGTCAGTCAACCAACTGAATTGTCAACGTGGTGTGACCACCGTTCATGGAGCCATTTTGGATATTCTTTAAGAAGACCATGGTTGCATCCCAAACCATATACTAATTTACTGCCGTACATATACTGCACAGTGTGCTACTTTCACTCTATTATTTAGCATCTACAAAGCAGTAGGGTTTCACTTCAGTTATTTGCCGTACTAAATAGTAAGTAGGATAACTGTAGTTTATCCATTATTAGCTTACATCTTGGTTTGTTTTTGTTACTCCCAAGGCTGCAAATAATACAGACCTCAACTTTTTGTGTTTAGAAAATGTGGTTAGGTCATAGAACTGTCCTTGAATCAACAGTGATGTAGCGCTGCCGCTGGCCTAAGTGTGCACATGTGATGATGGGGTGTGACGGCAGATCCCTGAACAGAGTTGAAAGTGTCTTCACAAATCTCTGTCCCTGTCATTCAAACGAGCGCAGTCACATGCTATGCGTCAATGAGTCAGACGGCCCCAGTTTATATCAACTGTATTGTACAGCATTGCCTGCTGGCCATACACTACACGATAATCGGGCCCGACTGAATCGGGTAGAATTAAACACTACAGGATCATTTTTTCAGATTATCTGGCCAGAGAATCTAAACGGGCTCACACTAGCCGTTTTGAACAGTCGGGCGCACCGCACGCTACAGGATTCTATTCCGATTGAGTCGGGCCCAAACACAGCAATAATAAATAAATAATTTATATAATGAATACAAAACGTCACTGTTCCGAGAGCTTCGCCTTGCAACACGCGTGCAGACGCACATACAAACAAACACATTATGTTATCCACTCACAAACACACCATTGCCTCACGCAACGAAAGCTTCAAATGATACTATGAGTTCACTTTGACGCGTTTCATGTTCATCCATGGATCAACTCTGATCGACTTTCCCCCTCTGCGCGCTGTCTGCTGGTGCTTCTCATGGTGGCATGGTGCCTGATTTATGATTAGTCGTATGACTGTGTTGCGCAGAGAACATATCAGATCTCCGAGATCAAACTGCGTCCCTCCGCGCCACATTGTAGGTTTGTAGATCAGGCAGTGGGCGTGTAGGCCTACTTGCACTCGTGTGCTGTTCCCACTCCAGTCTGTGACTGACTGGTAGTGACTATTTCTGCTGATATAAAACAAACTCGCGACCATTGAGTTTTAATTCCCATCGCAAGCAATCATGATACAACCTGGGAGGATGGATGTGGATCATTATTTGAAATAATAAGCAGTGTATTTATGTAATGCTTTATACTGTAATGCTTTAAAAAGGACAGGCCTATTAGGCCTATATCCATTATGTTTCTTTCATGTCCGCTCCAGGTTTATCATTGTCAGTTTTGATAAAGTCATTTTATTTTATAATAGTTAAGCTGGCCGCACACTAGCCGATAATCGGGCTATTTAATTACCCTCCCGACAATCGGGCTGCCACCGACTGAAACGGGCCCGACAATCGGGCATGAACGTCGTCTAGCGTGAGGTCTCACAGATCCACTCGGAGCCCAGCCGAGTGGCTCGGAGGACGATCGGGGGTTGCCCGACTCTTTTCAAACATGTTTGATATTTTCCTGGATCAGTAGGCCTACTGGTCTGGAATAGCAGCAGGGGACTGATTGAAAATAGGTAGGCCTAGGCTACAGCAGCCGCTGATAGACGCAAGTCTCTGAGCATCTGAGTGACAGAGCTATCTCTTTTTCTCCCTCTACACACACACACACACACACACACGAAATCAATCAATCAATCAACAAAGACGTAAAACTAGGCCAAACCAATTAGTGCAAGTCTGGACTCGCTAATAACTTTCCAGCTCTGCTCTCCTCCTCCAACTTTATGGTTCTCACTCTCAAATGTATGATAAACCTGTGCATTCTCCATGTTTCCACCTCAAAATGCTGGATTACAGTTCTTCAAATGGACCAGACAGAACCGTCCCCCCCCCCCCCCCTCTCTCTCTCTCTCTCTCTCTCTCTCTCTCTCTCTCTCTCTCTCTGGGACATTGGATTTGGATCTCCGTGCCCTCGGATCTTTTTTTAATGATTATAGCCTATTTGATTGATCCATCCGCCCACACCGCGATAATTTGTTAAAAGACATCTTGAACTTGAACCTGTCTTGAACTTGAACCGTCCGTGGTGGAAAGCAGCCTACAACAGCAGCTCACCCCACGTCAGTCACTTTCTCTGATGGTCCGTGCACGGTGCAGTAATCTCTACTCCTTTCAAGTTCCAATTGGCCATAGGTACAGCGTGTAGCTTAATTAATGGGCCATCATCAACTCGTTGTTTGGTCTACCAGCTGGGTTAACAACTCCTGGCTACTCCGGCCACAGCGCGCCCCGCATAGCCAGGCGTTTCGTATTTTAACAGACAGCAGGTTTAGAAAATATGCGCGCACGTTACCTTAACTATTATAAAATAAAATGACTTTATCAAAACTGACAATGATAAACCTGGAGCGGACATGAAAGAAACATAATGGATATAGGCCTAATAGGCCTGTCCTTTTTAAAGCATTACAGTATAAAGCATTACATAAATACACTGCTTATTATTTCAAATAATGATCCACATCCATCCTCCCAGGTTGTATCATGATTGCTTGCGATGGGAATTAAAACTCAATGGTCGCGAGTTTGTTTTATATCAGCAGAAATAGTCACTACCAGTCAGTCACAGACTGGAGTGGGAACAGCACACGAGTGCAAGTAGGCCTACACGCCCACTGCCTGATCTACAAACCTACAATGTGGCGCGGAGGGACGCAGTTTGATCTCGGAGATCTGATATGTTCTCTGCGCAACACAGTCATACGACTAATCATAAATCAGGCACCATGCCACCATGAGAAGCACCAGCAGACAGCGCGCAGAGGGGGAAAGTCGATCAGAGTTGATCCATGGATGAACATGAAACGCGTCAAAGTGAACTCATAGTATCATTTGAAGCTTTCGTTGCGTGAGGCAATGGTGTGTTTGTGAGTGGATAACATAATGTGTTTGTTTGTATGTGCGTCTGCACGCGTGTTGCAAGGCGAAGCTCTCGGAACAGTGACGTTTTGTATTCATTATATAAATTATTTATTTATTATTGCTGTGTTTGGGCCCGACTCAATCGGAATAGAATCCTGTAGCGTGCGGTGCGCCCGACTGTTCAAAACGGCTAGTGTGAGCCCGTTTAGATTCTCTGGCCAGATAATCTGAAAAAATGATCCTGTAGTGTTTAATTCTACCCGATTCAGTCGGGCCCGATTATCGTGTAGTGTATGGCCAGCTTTAAGGTAACGTGCGCGCATATTTTCTAAACCTGCTGTCTGTTAAAATACGAAACGCCTGGCTATGCGGGGCGCGCTGTGGCCGGAGTAGCCAGGAGTTGTTAACCCAGCTGGTAGACCAAACAACGAGTTGATGATGGCCCATTAATTAAGCTACACGCTGTACCTATGGCCAATTGGAACTTGAAAGGAGTAGAGATTACTGCACCGTGCACGGACCATCAGAGAAAGTGACTGACGTGGGGTGAGCTGCTGTTGTAGGCTGCTTCCACCACGGACGGTTCAAGTTCAAGACAGGTTCAAGTTCAAGATGTCTTTTAACAAATTATCGCGGTGTGGGCGGATGGATCAATCAAATAGGCTATAATCATTAAAAAAAGATCCGAGGGCACGGAGATCCAAATCCAATGTCCCAGAGAGAGAGAGAGAGAGAGAGAGAGAGAGAGAGAGAGAGAGAGAGAGAGGGGGGGGGGGGGGGGGGACGGTTCTGTCTGGTCCATTTGAAGAACTGTAATCCAGCATTTTGAGGTGGAAACATGGAGAATGCACAGGTTTATCATACATTTGAGAGTGAGAACCATAAAGTTGGAGGAGGAGAGCAGAGCTGGAAAGTTATTAGCGAGTCCAGACTTGCACTAATTGGTTTGGCCTAGTTTTACGTCTTTGTTGATTGATTGATTGATTTCGTGTGTGTGTGTGTGTGTGTGTGTAGAGGGAGAAAAAGAGATAGCTCTGTCACTCAGATGCTCAGAGACTTGCGTCTATCAGCGGCTGCTGTAGCCTAGGCCTACCTATTTTCAATCAGTCCCCTGCTGCTATTCCAGACCAGTAGGCCTACTGATCCAGGAAAATATCAAACATGTTTGAAAAGAGTCGGGCAACCCCCGATCGTCCTCCGAGCCACTCGGCTGGGCTCCGAGTGGATCTGTGAGACCTCACGCTAGACGACGTTCATGCCCGATTGTCGGGCCCGTTTCAGTCGGTGGCAGCCCGATTGTCGGGAGGGTAATTAAATAGCCCGATTATCGGCTAGTGTGCGGCCAGCTTTATTTATCAGAAGGGTGTTAGTATAGAACATTTTCCCTTACGGCGGTCACAAAATCATAAGCATTTAACGTGTTTACCCCATGAGCTGCTCATTTAAAAAGAAATAATTGTAACTTATATAATATTTGACTATCATTAATTGGTTTGGGATGAAGTTTGTGTGCGCATGTATGCCATGCCTGCGTTAGTGTGTGCATGATTTGTGCGTTTGTGCAAGCACGCGGGAGAGAAGGAGCGTGTGTGTGTGTGTGCGTGTGTGTGTGTGTGTGTGTGTGTGTGTGTGTGTGTGCGTGTGCGTGCGTGCATGTTTCTGGTTATATCATGTGCGGGGCAGGGGTGCCGATAAAGCAACACCTCCAAACAACTCATAATTTTATGCATTAAGCAACTATAAAATGATTGCTAGAGCCAAATTAGTCCAAATACATCTTCTTTTTATACCCAGTGCCTCCTCCTCTTCTTTATTCCACATGTCATTCATCGTGTCAATCTACACGGAGCACAATTACAGGATTTGTACTGTACACCTCCAACTCTGCCTCCATCAGACAACAGTCCATCTAGATTCCAGCATCCCTTCTCCAAGCAAACACTGTTTAGACAAGCCGGTAAACACGTCTGTCTTCATTCATTACCGTGCTTCTCATCATGATCAAGCCTCCCAATTTAATGAGCCAAATAGATATTTCTGCGGTGATTGTCTCGCTCTCCCACAAAGTATTAAGACTATTAAATGGACACATCTGTTTTTAATTAGGAGCTAAAGTCACCTCGACGCTGCCTTCCATGTTAATGGAACCCCGCTTCCATCAGGCTCCCCTCAGCCTGATAAACAATGCAGTGCTTTGCAGTTTGCACCAAACAATGGGCTGAGGATGTGATCAGGAGAGGAAGGGAGGGTTGCGGACATTGACTGTACTCTTGGGTTCGTGCAAAGAGGAGCACTGAAAGGCCACAGGATCGTTCCATACTTTCATATGCTACACTAGAAGTTATATCAGATTTCTTATGAAAGTATACTTACATACAGTGTGCTCATCGGAAGCAGAATGTTTCTGTCAGAAGTACTTTCATGAAAAATACATTGTTTACACTCCATGGTTCATACAAAGGTTATGTTTCCCTATTAAGCTGTGTTGACTTCAGTACGTACCTTAAAGAATGGGACGAGCCTTTTTCCGATAAGATTCATTTTTGTTACTGTATGGAACTAATCATACGTCGGGAAGTATTATCCATATAACAAATACAATTATTTCTACCCACATCATGAACTGTATGCATGCATTTCTAGTCCTAGCATTTCTCTCTTACATGCAGACAAGGATATTGTATTGGCCCTCGGGCAAAACCCCTTGGCACCCGGATTTGAGCTTTTGTAGAAAGTTTCAATCGCAGTGTACCCCAGAGGGTGCTGTTTGCATATTAAAAGAGCCACACAAGTACAACACAAACCTAGCTATATCATTGCAAAAAGAATTCATCTAAAGTATGCACCAACATCCTCAGCATCCCTCTCTCCCCATGAGCTATGCAGCCCAAATGAGCATTTGACTTTAAAGGTTACTTTCTGCCTCTTGACTCTTAAGAAGGTGCCATATGCTCACAGCGCTGCAACAGTGCATCCTTATGGAGGGAAGCTGCAATGCATTGTGGGGGTGGGTTGCTACATTCCCCTGGTGGTAGGCAAAGGGAAACGGGCAGGTGTGAGTCTCAGGGAGGAAGAGGAAGGTCCCTGCAGAAACAGATTGATGATTAGACGGGGAAACTCATGGGCAGAGGAGGAGCTGCTGTCTTTGGGATGCACCTGCCATCTAGTGGAATTTAAATACATGCACATACAGTTGGTATTAGTGATGTGGATCAATTGAGGCATCTTGAGCCCAGTTAAACAGGTGCTCATGAATTCTAAATACATGTCTAATATCCTACTGACCATGATACTGTTCATGTTAAAGACCATGTTACTGACCATGATACTGAAATGATACAGACCACAATACTGACATGATACTGACCATGTTACTGACAGGATACTGACCATGTTACTGACCATGATACTGACCATGATACTGACATGATACAGACCATGTTACTGACCATGTTACTGACCACGATACTGACATGATACTGACCATGTTACTGACATGATACTGACCATGTTACTGACCACGATACTGACCATGTTACTGACATGATACTGACCATGTTACTGACCACGATACTGACATGATACAGACCACAATACTGACATGATACTGACCACGTTACTGACATGATACTGACCATGTTACTGACCACGATACTGACCATGTTACTGACATGATACAGACCATGTTACTGACATGATACTGACCTGATCTATTGATATTCAATAAACTGATATGGCCTCTCTCTCTCTCTCTCTCTCTCTCTCTCTCTCTCTCTCTCTCTCTCTCTCTCTCTCTCTCTCTCTCTCTCTCTCTCTCGCTCTCTCATGCACACGCACACAGAGGCTGCTTGTGAAGTTTTAGGGTTCTGAGGACAGATACTGTCCATAAATCAATCATTTACCTGCAGATCCTTTGACATTTGAAGCACAGAAACAGACAAATACAAAGAATACACTTGATCTGAAAAACAAGATGAAATGAGCTGGAATTATACTAGACACTTGTGTAAGACGCACATTTTACATAGCTTTACATTTTAATCTCAGATCAGTGGACAGAATAAATGCTGGTCTCGACACAAACATCACACAAGACAACATGCACTGTAGCCTATATGAACATACTGTATGTGAATTATCTGTTGAAGACATAATCTGTTTTGAATTGATATTTTCAGTTATATAATTTCTAAAGGCACATTTTAAACTCGGTGAGGCACATCACACCATACAACAACAGCTGATTACATTCAATATATTCACATCCATTCTTTTCAGAGTCAGGACAGCCATCCTTGCCATATCTTATCAAACCACATGTTTGAGTTCTCAAGTGGTCCTTGACACTATTTAGTGTCCAGTACACTAACTTTCCATTGGGTACAATGACGTATCCAGTGTTAGTATATGAGGAGGGAGAGGATAAAAGGTGGCTGTACCGTATAGCTTCAGTGACTCAGCTTCAGGATGAAGGGCTGTGAGGCGTTGCTGGTGTTACTGTTCTGTCTGTCTGAGGCCGGGGCTCACGGACAGAATGGACCGGTCAATGAGAGACAGAGAAATTATGAACCGGGTGGCCTCTTACAACCTGACTTCTGGGCAGCGTTGATGGAGGTTAGAGACATGGTGGTGGTGCAGCAAGAGAAGATTAGGAACATGGAGGAAGAAGCCAAGAAGCAGATGATGTTTATGACAGGTAAGCATGATCACAATGGAGCTTGAAGAAGTTTAAATGTATAAAATGTTTCATAGTTTATGTTTCACCTAATGTTTCTCTGTGATATTGTTCAGTAATGGCTGCCAAATTGAGTGCTAGTGAGAGCCACGTGAAAGACCTCCAAACCAGACTCAGCACCAGTGAGAGCAATGTTGAAGGCCTCCAAACCAGACTCGGCACCAGCGAGCGCTATATTGAAGACCTCCAAACCAGACTTAGCACCAGTGAGAGCCATGTTGAAGGCCTCCAAACTAGACTCAGCACGAGCGAGCGCTATATTGAAGACCTCCAAACCAGAATGACTACCGGAGAGGCCCAAATGGAAGACTTGAAGGAAGAAAGTGAAGGTAATTTGAAAAGGATGATGTAGGTATAAGGGCAATGTTGACTTACTTTGGTGCTAATTACTTCAATTGATCTCAGAGAAATTTTAAATTGATCTTTATCATGTAATATACTGTATTTGATCTATATAATCCAAACAGGAAATTTTTCTGACTCATCAACACTGAAACTGCTTGAGTATTTACTGCATGATTGACTTAATACTAAATGATGTTCTGATTTCAGCCCATCTTGCTCGGCTGTCTACCATAGAAACCAGGCTGACTGCTGCTGAGAGCCAAGTGCAGAAACTGTTGAGTAAGTATGTTTATATGATATACAATACAGTATACAATATATTCTCCAAATATGCATATAAAACTAATTATCTGAAACTAGTATCAGTGAATTTATAATCATTGCCAAAAGTTAAAGAATAACCGTAGCATATCTATTCTTTGGCACGCATTTGGCAAAAATAGCAAATCTACAAGCTCAAAAAGTGCCACAATGTGACATGTTGTGAGCTTGTAGATATACATTTTTTGACAAAGACAATTGGTATTTGTCTCTATTGTTTAGATTGTGTCAAAGGTCATGTCTCCCCTAGAGACAGGAGCTGACACAAATATTTACCTGATAATCACCCCTCCTGTTTTGCTCTACACTAAATATGTTCAATGAGATAGCAGATCTGAAAGCGCACAACATGGCCCAGTGCAACTCGTTGCAAGCTTGTATATCTGCTATTTTTGCAAGACCGGTGTGTCTGCTTAATAGCAGCCAATATATGCTTTAATTAGGGCCCGAGCACACACAGTGTGAGAGGACCCTATTGTAATTGCAATGTTTATTCTTATTATTCTCCCGAATAAATCGCGTTTTTGAGGCGCAAAACATACTCCAAAAGTTGTGAAACTTTGCACACACATCACAAGTGGCGAAAATTTACGTATTTAAAAATAATCAAAAGGGGGCGTGGCCTAATGGCTCAATAGCGCCCCCTACATCATTTTCCGCATAGACGGTTACAGAATAAAGTTTCACCTACACGTACGAAAATCAGTACACACCTGTATCATGTCCGGACTTACAAAAAAGTCTCTTGGCGCCATGTCCGAAACAAACAGGAAGTCAGACATTTTGACTAATTAGTGGCGTTTTGGCGCATTTTTGGCTTTTTTCACAGGTCACACTTTAAAGTGATCCCTGACTAATACGACAAATATGCCTTAATACATTATAATTGTCCTCTATAACTACAATGTAAAATTAAAAACACCTCAATTATTTTATTTCTTCTAGAAATAGCTAATCTTTCACTCAATAGGGGAAATGCCCGTCGCAAGTTGATGATGTCATAAATGTCAAGTGTGATCTATCCCTATGGAATTTATGGCATGCATGTGAAAATAAAAACAAACGTAATACTTCCTATGGTTAATATGAGCATCAAATCAATATTTCAAATGTTTTTGTGTTTTGTTTTTTTGCACATGCATGCCATAAAAATGACACATGACATTTATGACATCATCAACTTGCGACAGGCATTTCCCCTACTGAGTGAAAGATTAGCTATTTCTAGAAGAAATAGAATATTTAAGGTGTTTTTAATTTTACATTGTAGTTATAGAGGACAATTATAATGTATTAAGACATATTTGTCGTATTAGCCAGGGATCACTTTAACGAACTCCTCCTAGGGGGTTAATCGGATCAACTTCAAGTTCGCTCGGCATACTCAAGACACCTTAACGATGAAAAGTTGTGCGAATCGTGAGTTTTCGTAAAACGGCGTGCCCGTGGCGAAGCGTCAAACTTCCAAACAGGAAATTCCCTTCCCCAAACAGGAAGTGCCTCTATAAATCATGTCCCGTTTGTCGTACAGACTCGTGGCTGGTGTCATATGATTTGATTAAGAGTCCTTAACCATATTTGGCACTTCCTTCGCCAAACAGGAAGTGCCATTCGCCAAACAGGAAGTGCCTCTTTATCTCATGAACCGTTTGTCGTACAGACGTGTGGGTGGCGTCATATGGCTTGATTAAGAGTCCTTCAGCTTAATTGGTTAAACTTGCCCCGCCCCCTCTTCTGATTGGCTGCTGCCCCTTGTGATGTGGGTAGAGCTGCGAGGGCCCGGTCATCGCTGCTTGCAGCTTTATTAGGGCCCGAGCACACACAGTGTGTGAGGACCCTATTGTAATCGTAAAGATTATTCTTCTTCTTCTTCTTATTATTCCCCCGAATAAATCGCGTTTTTGAGCCGCAAAACGTACTCCAAAAGTTGCGCAACTTTGCACACACATCACACGTGGCGAAAAATTTCGTATTTAAAAAAAAAATAAAGGGGGCGTGGCCTAATGGCTCAACAGCGCCCCCTAGAAAATTTCAATGGTGCAGCCCCACTAGACGGTTTCACCTACACGTACGAAAATCGGTACACACCTGTTTCATGTCCGGACTCACAAAAAAGTCTCTTGGCGCCATGTCCGAAACCAAACAGGAAGTCAGCCATTTTGACTAATTAGTGGCGTTTTGGCGCATTTTTGGCCGTTTTCACGGGTCGCACTTTAACGAACTCCTCCTAGGGGGTTAATCGGATCAACTTCAAGTTCGCTCGGCATACTCAAGACACCTTAACGATAAAAAGTTGTGCGAATCGTGAGTTTTCGTAAAACGGCGTGCCCGTGGCGAAGCGTCAAACTTCCTTCGCCAAGCAGGAAGTGGCCTTCGCCAAACAGGAAGTGCCTCTATAAATCATGAACCGTTTGTCGTACAGAGGCGTGGGTTGCGTCATATGACTTGGTTAAGAGTCCTTTACCTTAATTGGTTTAACTTAGCCCGCCCCCTCTTCTGATTGGCCGAAACTTGATTGTTCCTTTTTTTGGCTATTACTCATCAACCGTTTGTCGTACAGAGTTGTGGCTGGTATCATATGACTTGACTAAGTGTCCTTCAACTTAATTGATTTAACTAAGCCCCGCCTCCTCTTCTGATTGGCCGAAACTTGATTGTTCCTTTTTTTGGCTGTTACTCATCAACCGTTTATCGTACAGAGTTGTGGGTGGTATCATATGACTTGATTAAGAGTCCTTAACCTTAATTGACGCTTCCTTCGCCAAACAGGAAGTGCCCTTCACCAAACAGGAAGTGCCTCTATAACTCATGAACCGTTTGTCGTACAGACTCGCGGCTGGTGTCATATTTTTTTTTTCTCAAATTTTTTAACATTTTTTTTTCTCAAATTTTTTTTTTCTCAATTTTTTTTTCTCAATTTTTTTTTTCTCAAAACTTTTTTTTTCTCAATTTTTTTTTCTCAAAAATTTTTTTTCTCAAACTTTTTTTTCTCAAAAACTTTTTTTTTTCTCAAAAAACTTTTTTTTTCTCAAAAACTTTTTTTTCTCACAAAACTATTTTTTCTCAAAAAACTATCGTTAAAGTGCGACCCGTGATAACGGCCAAAACTGCGCCAAAACGCCACTAATTAGTCGAAATGGCTGACTTCCTGTTTGGTTTCTGATTGGCTGCTGGCCTTGTGACGTGGGTAGAGCTGCGAGGGCCCGGTCATCGCTGCTTGCAGCTTTAATTCTTATTATTCTTATTCCCCCGAATAAATCGTGTTTTTGAGCCGCAAAACGTACTCCAAAAGTTGCGCAACTTTGCACACACATCACAAGTGGCGAAAATTTTCGTATTTAAAAAAAATCAAAGGGGGGCGTGGCCTAATGGCTGAACCGCGCCCCCTAGAAAATGTCAACGGCGCAGCCCCACTATACGGTTTCACCTACACGTACGAAAATCAGTACACACCTGTATCATGTCCGGATTCACAAAAATGTCTCTTGGCGCCATGTCCAAAACCAAACAGGAAGTCAGCCATTTTGACTAATTAGTGGCGTTTTGGCGCATTTTTGGCCGTTTTCACGGGTCGCACTTTAACAAACTCCTCTTAGGGAGTTAATCGGATCAACTTCACATTCGCTCGGCATACTCAAGACACCTTAACGATGAAAAGTTGTGCGAACCGTGAGTTTTCGTAAAACGGCGTGCCCGTGGCGAAGCGTCAAACTTCCTTCACCAAACAGGAAGTGCCCCCTCTTCTGATTGGTCCATACTTGATTGTTCCTTTTTTTGGCTGTTACTCATCAACAGTTTATCGTACAGAGTTGTGGCTGGTATCATATGACTTGACTAAAGCCGGTTTTCCACAGGCCCAACTCCACACCACTCCACACCACACCGCCCACTTGTGTCAGGTTTTCCACTACAAGGAACTGGGTAGAGTGGTGTGAAAGTGGTACTTAACGTGGTACCAAAACGGCTCCACTCTCGAGTGGAGCCGTTTTAGTACCCCTATGCCAAGTGAGGTCAAATCAGTGACGTATACACGCTGCTGATACTGATTGGTCAGAGTCTCACGGCTGAGCTGTGTCTTTCAACACAACTTGAGACAGATTTTAGTATGCAGTCACGGCTGCAAATCAAATATAAAAGCAAAGCCTGTTTGTTTTATATATCTGTTTATAAAGAGGACGATTAGGCAGAATTGTTGATATATATATATAATAATTGCTGCAGTTGAGATACCACAAAGCACCAAGGACATTAACCAACACAAACAGTGGACATAGGCTATATCGTCGCGAGTCGCAATTATCAACGGCAAATGCGTCGGCAATCCGTTATTTTATATAGATCTCAGTGAGATGTCTCCTGTTTGTATTTGTAACTGCATGTGTTGAATGGGGGAACGAATCTACAGTAGCCTACATGTACTGTACTGTAATGTTGCTGCGCTAGCATAGCCTCTACATTAGCTTACTTCTTTGTGTAGTTTGGCCAATAAAGTTATTATTTGACCATGAACATCCCGATGTTAGTCGTCGCTATAGTTGTAAAGACTTGATGAAGACCTGTGTGAGTGTGTGGCATCTAAAACATTGTCCACCACATCTCCGTGTTGAATGGGGAAAATAATCTACAGTAGCCTACATGTACTGTACTGTAGCTTAGCATGTATGCTAGCGCAACTAGCCTCTACTCTTCTTTGTGTAGTTTGGCCAATAAAGTTTTTATTTGACTATGTTCACCCCGACGTTAGTCGTCGCTATAGTTGTAAAGACTCGATGAAGACCTGTGTGAGTGTGTGGCATCTAAAACATTGTCCACCACATCTCTAAAAATAATTAGCGCAAGTTAGCATCTCCGTTGTGTTTACAGACTGAGAAGATCCTATCCAAGTATCCATATGTTGAAAGGGGCGTTGATTTCTTTCGGGAGCGGAGGGGAGGAGGGGGAGAGGGGAGGAGGGTGGGGGTACTGTAGTGGAAAACCTACATAAAAAATGCGGTGTGGTGCGGTGTCGTGCCGTGTCGTGTAGTGTCGGGCTAAAAAGTGGTATGGAAAACCGGCTTAAGAGTCCTTCATCTTAATTGGTTTAACTTAGCCCCGCCCCCTATTCTGATTGGTCGATTGTTGATAGTTCCTATTTTGGCTGTTACTCATCAACCGTTTATCGTACAGAGTTGTGGCTGGTATCATATGACTTGACTAAGGGTCCTTCATCTTAATTGGTTTAATTTAGCCCTGCCCCCTCTTCTGATTGGTCGATTATTGATAGTTCCTATTTGCTAACTTTTCAATGGTTTGTACTAAGTGCAATAGTGTAACTGTGTCTAGGTGTAATAACTGTAATAGTGTAATAGCGCAAAAGTGTAATAGTGTAATAAGTGTAATAGTGTAATAGTGTAATAGTGTAATAAGTGTAATAGTGTAATAGCGCAATAAGTGTAATAGTGTAATATCTCAATAAGTGTAATAGTGTAATAAGTGTAATAGTGTACTAGTGTAATAAGTGTAATAGTGTAATAGTGTAATAAGTGTAATAGTGTAATAGCGCAATAAGTGTAATAGTGTAATAAGTGTAATAGTGTAATAAGTGTAATAGTGTAATAAGTGTAATAGTGTAATAGCTCAATAAGTGTAATAGTGTAATAAGTGTAATAGTGTAACAGCACAATAAGTGTAATAGTGTAATAAGTGTAATAGTGTAACAGCACAATAAGTGGAATAGTGTAATATGTGTATTAGTGTAATAGTGTAATAGCGCAATAAGTGTAATAGTGTAATAGCGCAATAAGTGTAATAGTGTAATAGTGTAATAACTGTAATAGTGTAATAGTGTAATAAGTGTAATAGTGTAATAGCGCAATAAGTGTAATAGCGTAATAAGTGTAATAGTGTAATAGTGTAATAGTGTAATAAGTGTGATAGTGTAATAAGTGTAATAGTGTAATAGCACAATAAGTGTAATAGTGTAATAAGTGTAATAGTGTAATAGTGTAATAAGTGTAATAGTGTAATAGCACAACAAGTGTAATAGTGTAATAGTGCAATAAGTTTAATAGTGTAATAGTGTAATAAGTGTAATAGTGTAATAGTGCAAAAACTGTAATAGTGAAATAAGTGTAATAGTGTAATAGGGCAATAAGTGTAATAGTGTAACTGCTGCCCCTTGTGACGTGGGTAGAGCTCCGAGGGCCCGGTCATCGCTGCTTGCAGCTTTAATTAATAATATTTTTACAATTTGTGCTCCTGTGTTGACAGACAAACCAAAGGTAGCCTTCTCGGCTGGTTTGGTTGGACAAGTTGGACCGTATGGTTCTACCACCACTCTGGTCTACAAGAAGGTCTTCAGTAACATCGGCAACTCATACAATCCATCTACAGGTAGGTTGGGATTAAACCATATTACTACTCATACAATCAATCTACAGGGAGGTGGTCATTATACCATGTTACAGAAAGATTAGCTCTCACCATTGTCACCAACTAATTACACTTTACATCTTTACATCTACTGGATTATAGGTGCAGACACTGCAGACTGTTTGTTTTTATATTTGGCAGCGTATGACATACCCATAGACTGGTTGTTAGAGGGTTTCAACAACTTGGGATGCCCAAAAAGGCTGGCAAAGTATTGTGCTGTCTCTGCTATAATTGGCAGCCGCCACATAACTGTATGGTGGAGACGCCGTCACTTATACCCATAGTGTACCGAGTCACATGCTTATATTGTATCATGAAAACATATGCCATGATTTTGTGAATGTAACCTTACTGTACCTATACAATTCTCTCATTTGCCCCATGCAGGTATCTTTTCAGCCCCACTAAAAGGAGTTTATCACTTCACATTTACTGCAACTGCCGTGTGGTCATCAGAGTACTTCGTTATCCGCATGTTTAAAAATGATCAGCAACTCTTAGGTAATGCTGGATACAATAGTGGAGGTCATGAACAGATATCCAATGGAATGATCATAGAGATGCAGGAGGGGGACAGGGTCTCCATGCGTTTAGAAGGAGGGGACAGGCTCTATGATAACTCAGGCGGCCACACCGTGTTCAGTGGTGTTCTGGTCTATTCTATGTAACACTGTTACTGGAACCATTACTTTATAGAATGTTCTGGCCTATTCTATGTAACACTGCTACTGGAACCATTACTTTATAGAATTCTTTATAGAATGTTCTGGCCTAGAGTTAACCATAGAACAAGATTTATACACAGTATCTCTCCACTGGTCAATAAGAATACTCTGAGGACCCTAGTAGGAGCACTCATCCAACTACGACTACGGAGTCACCTCATGGTAGCCTACTACAGTATAACACCACTAAAGCCTTAAAAACAAGGCTCCAGACATCCCAAAACAAACTGCTCAGGCTTCTGCGTGGCCTTACACCCAGACCTCATCTAGCACGTACTGTACATGCTCATTTTGTCAGTTTGGGATGGCTTAGGGTACAGAAATTTGCAATGGGCCTTGTCTACTTCAAAAGTATCAATGACGTCCACAGTCACAGCACCAGAGGGATCTCCACTAATCACTAATAATCACCCAGATTTGGCACAAACAAGGGGTTAAATTTGTTCTCCTCCTATGCCATTCAAACGTGGAATGCCCTTCCAACAAGCATAAAAGAGTGTAAATCCCTACTTTCTTTTAAAGCCGCTCTAAAAGGGCACCTACAGGTGGCTGCAATTTGAAACTGGCCCCAGTAATAAAGTCACCCCCTTCCCCCCAAATGTAACCCCCCACCCCCCTGACCTAGCAACTTTTTTCCATATTCTCGTATGATGTTTTAGCATAGCATAGTACTGTATATCTGTCTGTCAGTGAATGTTTTCTGTTAATAAATGTATTGAATCAATCAGTGATTCAGTCAGTCAGTCAATCAATCAATCAATTCAATTTAACCAGCTCCATTTGATGTCAGGTTCTGGCTTGGAATAAATCCTCAAATTAGTGTATATGCCAAAATACACTTCCCAAAGTGCTCTATGGTAAAGAAATGGGCACTGCCCATCCCGGTAGCTATGCTGTAGACACAGAGGATGTGTCGGAGTTGACTGAAGATGGTAACACAGCTCCACATGAACCAGTTTCTGATCAGTCAGATGGAGAATCCACGGTCCAAGCTTCAGATCTGTATGACCACAATGTTTAGTTAAATGCATGTGAAATACTCCAGCGAAATAAGCCAGCGTCTCTTTGGGTGCATAGAATGCCACCATGGTAGATGAATTAACAGCTTCACTTTGGCATGTTCATGGATGTATACATATTAGTCATCTTGTTAATAAATGTTACTTGGATGACCCTGGGGTGAAATGTTAAATGATTGATCCAAAAAACATTGTGGTAAACATATTTTGTATTATTTGGCATTTTGGGGGAATGGAAGAGGCAACATTTTATGTGCAATTGTACAAGGATCTTTTACAATGCACCTCACGGCCACCAGGTGGCAGCATAACACTTCTAATATGCTGCCTATACCCATTTGATTGATTGAAGACTTTATTAGAAGTTTGCATAGGAAAAGGTACAGTTTCATGACGGTACAGTTCACTGGTACAAGGTCTACTAAAAGGAGATCCATGAAAAGACTAAGCTTATTTCCACAGGAAACCATTTAAGTATCTCATATAACATTGAATGACAGACGAATAGAACACAGTACTATGCAGTAGATATGTAAAGAAATGAAAAATGAGAGAACAAAAAAAAGAGTCTAAACAAACAGCAAGTATATACAAAGAAGGGGCAGGGGAGGGTAGGGTTGGGCTAGGTTAGTTTATTTACCAGTTGCTAATGGCTGCTGCCTGTAAGTGGTTTTTCAGGGCAATTTTAAAGGATGCTAATGATCCACACTCCTTTATGGCCTCGGTAAGGCTTTCCACATTTTGGTGGTATAGCAGAAAAAAAGAGTTTGACCCTTTGTTGGTTTTGACTCTGGGTTGAAAGTGATCTGTGGCGCTGCCTCTGGTGTTGTAATTATGGACATCCGTAATGTAAGTATTTTGACAGGTACTTGAGTATCATAGTGGTTTAGTGTATCTTGTACACCAGGCCCATTGCAAGTTGCTGTACTCTGTCATCTACTCTGAGCCACCCCACTCTTAACTGGTGAGTAGCGGTGAGGTGAGTCTGATAGGGAAGGTTAAGCAGGACCCTAATTAGTTTATTTTGGGCTTTTTGGAGTTTAGTTTTCAGGGCTTGTGGGGCGTCACGATACCATATGTGGACTCCGTAGTCAAAGAGGGGCTGGATTATTGCACCAGCTATGGTCTTTAGTGTGTTGAAATTGACCATTGGGGCGATCCTCTGTAGGAAACGAGTTCGTTGGTTGATTTTATTTATTACTTTAGAAGTCATCTTTTCACTGGAAAGATTAGCTTCAAGGATACATCCTAAGTAAGAGATTTCGTTTTTTCGTGTTATGACCTTGTCACCCACTTTGATTGTGAAGTTATCGACTTTTTTGAGGTTATGATTTGATCCAAAGAGGATGGACTCAGTTTTTCCCAGGTGAATTGATAATTTGTTGTCGTTAAGCCATGTGCAGATCTTACTTAGTTCGGAGTTAAGTGTCTTTTCAACCTGCAAGTGGTCCTTGCCCGAGACTAGGAGAGCCGAGTCATCCGCGAACAGGAACAGGTTGCAGTCACAAGCAGATGCCATGTCGTTCACGTATATTAGGAACAACAGAGGTCCCAGTATGCTACCTTGAGGAACACCACAGTTTACTGGGAGGGGGGGGGGACAGGGTACCGTTAATCTCCACCACCTGTTCCCTCCCCACCAGGTAAGATTGCATCCAACTCACTGCTGCGCTGTCAAGACCGATGGCTTTTAGTTTCTCAATCAGAATAGAATGATTTACGGTGTCAAATGCCTTCTGGAGGTCCATCATGACCATGCCGCTATATTTGCCGTCATCCGCTTCGCGTTTGATTTGGTCAGTCAAATAGAGAAGGCATGTGTCAGTGGAATGAGATTTTCTGAATCCAGATTGAAACTCGTAAATCAGATTATTCTCATCGAGATATCTTGCAATCTGTTCGTAGACTATTTTCTCCATGACTTTGGATATGGAGCTAAGAATGGAAGGTAGTTTCCAGGGTCTAGTTTGCTACCTTTTTTATGCAGGGGGGTTACTTTTGCTAGTTTGAAGTCCTGTGGGACATGACCCTGTTCGATGGAAAGGTTAATTATGTGGGTCATTTTATCAAGGCCAGTGGCCTTGTGTTGAGGTAGGGCGCTCAATTTTTTAAACACTTCATCAGTTGTCACTGTGGCAAGTTTAAAACTGTCTTTTCTGACGCCCAGTTTATTGTAGAATTTCTTAACAAATTTTACACCATACCGCCCAGATGGGGCGACCAGTCTTTCGACCAGTGAACGGGCTGTGATGGTAAAGGTTTTGTTAAGATGGATAGCCACTTCACATTTGTCAGAAATGAGAGCGGCGTCCGTTTTGATGTTTATGCTGTGGCATATGGTTTTAGGTTTTAAGCCTAATTGGTTGTTAAGCAACTTCCATAGGTCTCGTGGTTTGTTTTTGTATTCGTCGATTTTCTCGTCGATGTAGTTTTTTTGGCGGATCTAACTAGGGCGGTCGTCTGGTTTCATGTGTAGCATAATAATCAGTTCATTGGAGAATTATCTATTTGCATAATTCTCATTTTTCTTTTTGCTCTTGGACTACTGTTTTAAAAATGTCTTTCTTCCCCCTTTTTTGCTGGCATAATTATTCCATATTAAATGTTAGACTCTATATTACCTTTTTTATTCTGTTGATCTAATGTCCATATTTTGACAATGATAATGTATATACATGTGTGCGTGCGTGCATGCGTGTAATTGTCCTTTTGTAAAGGTAATGGTAAAAGTGTGATATTTTAAATTATGGGGAAGATGTTCTGTTGGTTGTTGAGCAAATAATGTGACAAATAGTTTGCTAAATGCTAATATACCTTTTTTAAGGGAGTGTAAATCCCTTAAAACCGCTCTGAAAAGTCACTTATGGGTGGCTGCAACTCGAAACTGGTAAAAAAGACAAAGCCTATCCTTACCTCCCCCTGACCTCTCTACTGTAAATAGCCTACCACTTATTTTTTTCTTATTTTTGTTTCTGTCTTATGGTGATATTTTTTTGCATAGTACTGGGTTTTATTTGTAATTTGTGTCATTTAATGTTGTATGAGTTTGAGTTGTAAAAAGGGGCCCCAATTTAAACAAGCCCAAAAGCTTTCTTGTGGTGTTTATCCTTTTAGTTGACCTTATCAGTGAACTGTACTGTCCTGTACCTTTTCCTATGCAAACTTCTAATAAAGTCTCCAATCGATCAATCAATCAATCAATCAATCAATCAATCAATCAATCAATCAATAAATAAATAAATGGTACTCCATCAACTATACTGGCATAGAACATCAGAACCTTCTACTACTGTAAATACAACAAACACAACCCTGACTGTCACTGGTCACACCAAAGTTGTTTGGATAGCGATTGTGACTGGAAGTGGGTTTCCGGGCAGCTCCGTCAAATTCACTTTGGCAGTTAAACCGTTTAGCAAAGACCTTGAGGAAGGACAGTGGTTCATGTCTGAATAAAGGAGCTCTCAGGTAACCATGCACAGCTTCTGGTTGAGTCACTGATAGATTGACTGAAGGGGAGACAGACAGACAGACAGCAGCATTTCATCCACGTACAAAAGGGATAATGTGTTGTCATCATCAATCCAATAAACCACCCAGTGGCACCCACCCAGCACACACGCACACACACATTCATTCTTTATTTGAATCCAGAAAGCCTCGTATAAATTGACAGGGAAACAAATGTAACAGGGTTGATAGTTTACAGTTTAGGCATTTAGCTGACGCTCTTAATCCAGAGCGACTTACAATAAGCCGGGTTATACATCAATACAATAAGCAGGGTAATACATCAATACAATAAGCAAGGTAATACATAAATACATCAACATCAATACATCATTTGCAAAGAAATATCAATCTAGACAAAATAACATAGGTAGACCAAGCACCTAATTAATAAAAAACTTTATATAAAACCTAAGAAAGATGGTAGGTGATTGCTACGATAAGTGCTATGGGCTTAGGTGGAGTCTGAAGAGGTGAGTCTTCAGGCCACAGCTGAAGAGTGATTCTAAGTTTAACAGGGAGTCTATTCCACAGTTTGGGGTCCAGGAGGGCGAATTGACGGACACATAAGGTTAGGATACACATGGCACCTTCTCTTCCACACAGACAAACTACCTATAACTGCTGAAACAGAGCAATATTTAGCAAGTTGTTTGGCCTTGCTCTTTGTCATTCCATCAAACACGCGCACACACACACCTCCTTTGTCACTGTCTATCTCATATATACACTGTCAATTCCTTACTTAAGGATAATTTTTAAATGTTAACTTGTAACATTTGTACACTCTCAGAGTTAAATAAACACTCTGGGTTTTACAGCGTTTACTTGACATATTTCCCTGGGTATTCTCAGGATTCTCTGTCTCTCTCTCTCTCTCTCTCTCTCCCTCACACATAGCACTGCTTGTCCACACATCTTCCAACTCTGTTTGCCCCCCGGTAACACAGAGCACTGATTTAACAATGGTATCCTCTCTGTCCTTATAGGCTCTCTCTTTCGACATAAACAATAGAACTTGTTGTGAACTCTTCTCCCTGTCCGTCTGTCTTTCTTTCCTTTTTTTCCTTTTCTCTTTCCCTCAACAGGCTTGTGCTGGACATTTTTGCATTTTTGTTAAAATTCTATTTTTGCCATGGACATACAAGATGAGTAGACAAACGCATTAAAGGGGAAGACCACCCATTTTCAATATTGAAATATGTCATTAATATATCTTAGAGGAGTTGTGTGGAAATAGAAAAAAAGTTCCCCCCCTTCTGTGTTGCCTAGAACTGGAGGATTGATTTTGGGGTTTGTATTGTAAAGTACAATGTGTGATGTCATCAAGTTGTACTTTACAATACAAACCCCAAAATCAATCCTCCAGTTCTAGGCAACACAGAAGGGGGGGAACTATTTTTCTATTTCCACACAACTCCTCTAAGGTATATTAATGACATATTTCAATATTGAAAATGGGTGGTCTTCCCCTTTAAGCGCAAGCCCTAAATGACCATTACAGGTCTATAACTCTTGAGCATGTACAAATGGAAACAAATGGACCCCTGGGGGTCCTTGAAAATAAAACATTTGAGAACCGCTGGACTCCTAATGTGCCATGCAGTCATATTAAATCAATGTCATACATATTCTGAAGAAAACCAAAACCTGGAGACTGATATTCAGTAATTGGGTCTTATATGAAGAAAATTTGATTATTAGATTATAATGTTATGTAAAAATCACACCCAGTGTGATGTGAGCAGTCAGCAGTGCTATTTATGAGTTAATTTCATTAAGAGCCCCGCAAAGCTTGGCCAATGTGACCCTGGCCATACAAACATACACTAATTGACCAAATATGGAAACATATGTCTTAGATATGTCAAGATGATGACTGATGTCATGGCCACTTGAAGTCCAAGTTCACACGGAGGCCACACTGTTATCAGACCACGTCTTGTTTTTCTGCAACAATGGATCATCACCCAGACAGGAACCAGCTGTTTCAGCAATTACGTTCATATCCATCTCGATGCTTATTGGTCCGCGGGCCATTTTAATCAAGTCAAAGGAAACGAGACGATCCCTCATGGTTGCTGATGTTACAGTAGCTCTCTCTCTCTTCCTGGTTTGACTGAGAATGGATGTCAGACAGTCAGTCTACCTCCATTACCCTGGCACTGTATATCGTTCTTTTTAGCCATTACTTTAAGCCAAGCCGGTGTGAGTTATAGTGTCACGGTATATCAAGACTGCAATGAGCATCGCTCCACATCTCCTGGTACACTGCCACTGTGCCTTTGAGCAAACCAAGTAAGATGAATGACATCTGTAGCCAAACCATTACGCCAACTGTTGTCACTCTAAAGTACAGTGTGTGTACATTGTGCTCATGCAGATAATGTCCCATTATGTGGTTTGAGTCAGGGCTGTGAACACAGTCACAGTTTGTTTGGGGAGTTGGAGAAGGGAAGTCAAATCTTGACAACCGAGTAACAGCACCGTGCAGCCCAAACAGAGGCACAATGTCCATTGGCAAGAAGAACAAGCCTTTATTGTGTCACACTGTGAGAAACAGCAAGTGCTTGGGGGCGGCATTGACATTGGAAATAACCGGAGGGTCAGTAAACACTACATCCTTCCTCAAAGATCTGCCAGGTTGTCGTGTTCGCTTTTCAGACACGTTAGACACGTACGTACACTCCTAAAAATGGCAGTGTCTGTTTTTCGAATCTAGACAGAAATGTTGCACTGTAAATAGGCACAGTCTGCAGGGTTGGATTTGGAGTTGAGGCTTGTGGTACGTTTAGTGCACCGAACACACAATTGTAACATTGTCACAAATGGTGTCACCTAACAGAAGACCTCAGCATCTACATTCCCCCGAGGGTCGAACACAGGGATGCATGCACCATGTGAGACTACTCAGGAAAAAATCACACCCGTGTGAACTGAGCGGTGGTTTACCCACCAACCCCCCCCCCCCCCCCCCCCCCGTGTGTGTGTGTGTGTGTGTGTGTGTGTGTGTGTGTGTGTGTGTGTGTGTGTGTGTGTGTGTGTGTGTGTGTGTGTGTGTGTGTGTGTGTGTGTGTGTGTGTGTGTGTGTGAACAACAGCGCCCCTCCCTTAACATGTGTGGTCAGAAAAGGTACTGCCAGGCTACATACACGGCCGGACGGCCGGACGGACGGACGCATACATACCCACACACACGGCCACGTATAGGAGACGGTGTGACCACCGCTCAAAAAAGTAAGAATAATGGGGCTCATCAGAGACCATCCAACAGGGGAACTGTTCAATGTCCCTTTGACAAGACAAGAAAAGATTAATTAATTAATAAGACCATTTATAGAACAGAGTGCCTCAGTTGTATAACTGAGGCATATAACACTTGTATACATTTGACTTCCATTAAGCTGCTGTTGAGAATAACTACATAGTGTTTTTCTTCTAGTGCTACAGGGTATTTTTGTAGTCAAGGCCAGACAAAGTTACCTCTGCCATGGAATCCCACCACAGACTTCCAATAGATTTTTTGCAAGAAAATATGCAGTGAACAGGTTTATCATTTTCACACCTTGGCTCAGGGGTAGAGCAGCCGCTTGGCAACCGGATTGAAGTGTCCTTGAGCAAGACGCTGAACCCCTAATTTCTCCCGATGAGCAGGTTGGTGCTTACTGCTTTGCATGGTTTCCTCTGCGAACCACACACAAAAAAACACATTCATTGTTGAGATATTAACGGGCGTCATAAAACAAAATATGAAACATTGTATTAGGCTTATATTAAATACGTGAATCAAAAACTATGTGGCGGGAAAAAAAAGCAAAGGAAAATCTGTCGAGGGAACCCATTGTGAATTTACTTCCGACTTTTGGGACAAACTGTTTAATTCTACTGTAGTCGAGAGGAACTGTTTGGTATATCATATTCACAACAGCTTCTCTATTTCCTGTGCAAAACCGATAAGGCGGGGTAACTAGTCATGTCTGTTAAAAAATGGGCCTCTTTATCAACACAGTGAAGTTCTCCTGATTTGGTATGACACACAAACACACACTTCCTGTCTCCCTTGCTCTTTTTCATCTTGTGCCGCATGGCCGCAAAGACGCTAAGTGCTGCAGTGGAGCAAACACTTGCTTAACACAATGTGGGCTGTGGGGCGAGAGACATCGCTCTGGGACACACAGTACACTGACTGACAGAGCATGAAATATCTATAGGGAGGATATGAGTGCTGGAAAAGGTGACTGTGCGACAGCGTTTCTTGCTAACATTCGTTTGATAGGCCTCAAAGCCCCCAGGCAAAGAAATACTTGAGCATCTAACACGGAAACAAGTGCAAATGTCGCAGAGGTACAAAAGGTGGGATCAAAATGTTAAAATACATCACAAAGGCTTCCTTCGGAGGAGGAGACTTTGAGTGACTGAGCAACAATGAATAGGAATACATTCATAGTACATCAGGTTTTTCCCCCATCTTGCTTCAAGGCAGGAGCATGATCTGCCAAGTGTGAAGCAGTACCTTTCCCAAGCAATATAGTAGTGTTCATATGTGTTTGCGTTTTGGAAAATAATTCACTGGAATTCTTGGAGATTGGTTGGAAACACCTTTAGAATAATCTCCATAAATGAAGCTCTTTGCATATATTTACACAATCTCCTCTCGGCTTTCCATTCATTAGCCAATTTATGCATGCCTTTTCTGTCAGTCACTGATCATGCTCACTGAAGGGTATTTAAACCCATTTATCTAAACCGTCGCTTGCTTTCATTTCAGTCGATGCTGCCTCACGCCACCACTGCCAGTGTCAAGGCTTGCTCAATATCTGCCCTGTGGGGGGTCGCTGGAATGCCTTAATTCATAGGGTCATCATCAGTAGTCTATCAAGCCAGACGACTATTCCACAACCTTTGAATGTCGTACAAAAGAAGTTATCACGTGTGTCATTTTGAAATATTTCCTTTGAAATATTCTCTTGACTTTCTGCTAAGCAGCCTAGTTAGTGTGTTAGGCCTCTAATCACAGTGGGTATTCTATCAGTTGTCTGATCCTGTCTGATTTAAATTTCGTAAACAGACAAAGGCGTCATGTTAACGCTTTACACTTGCACTATTCCAGTATATTAACATGTAGAACAAGGCTGTTAATGCTAACACCAATACTTTTCCATTAAGTCCTACACAAATGAATTAATTGGAATAAAGCTGTTAGTTTCCGCATATAGGACAGCTGAAGCTAAATCTCAGAACTTGAAAATGCAGCCCACAACATGCCATCCACTCAGGATGTAGTTAACATTATTTTGACCGTGCCAGGTAAATACCACTGTACCGGTCACTGACAGCATTGTGGCTGATGATCTTCACTTGCAATTACTGGGTTGAAAATGTCATTTCAGTCTTGGTGAAGAGGCCAACTGAACATAAATACACAGTGAGATGAGATTGGTGTGTGAATTGGAAGAAACAAGGGACTGACAACTGACTGTGAAAAGAATGGAAGAGGTAAAGAAATGGTGAGAGTGATAGATTCTATCACTTCCCTAAAAGGCATGACATAATAGGTATTTTTTTCCGGCTATTTGTGCTACAGTATGAACACAGGCATGCCTTGAGATTGTAACTTGCCAATTGGTGTGCATTGTGCATTTTGTAACCACTGATATAGACATTGATAATTCTTACCCTGAACAACCTTTTTCCTTTGCTCAATGTTGTAAACCTAACATACAGTATTCATGCTTCATTCCCCAATTGCTTGCTTAATATGTGAATGTGTTTTCTTTCTAGTTGTTGACATTGACAAGCCTGAGGTTTTGTGAGGTGACTGATAGCTTTAATTCTTACCCTGAACAACCTTTTCCATGTCCTCAATGCTGTACATCTGACATACATTCATCATTCTCCAGTTGCTTGCTTATGTGACTTGTGACTGTGTGTCCTTTCTAGCTGACATTGAAGTGAATGATGGCCTACAGGCAATGTTTACTGTTTACCTTTTTCACAATGGCACTCGGTATCCTTCCCCACTCCTCCACTTTTTCACGCTTTTGCGACCGAAGGCCGCAGTTTATTGTGCAGTTGTTTAGTATGAGAAACGGCATCATGTCTCCGTCCGGACGAACGTCTCTCCGCGTACGCTTTTTTACGGTCTATGGGTTTGCCGCTCTGACATCACTGTGATGTCAGGGGAACCACACTAACAGAATCCCTTATATGCCCATGCAGTATATGGAGATCAATATTAAAGGACCACTTCACCTCTGGGACAACCAGATCTTATTTTATTGTTGTTTGGGACACGATCAATACAATCCTGAGTTATGTTTTGTGTTCAATCTGTGTTTTTAGATATTTTAGTATTTCAGCATGCTACAAAGCATCATATGATGCTTTGTAGCATGCTGGGTGTGTAATACGATGCAAAATACTAAAATATCACAGATTGAACAAGAAAAATAACATAGGATTGTGTTGATCGTGTCCTATACAACAACAAAATAAGATCTGGTTGTCCCAGAGGTGAAGTAGTCCTTTAAGCCTATATCTAACAGGACTTCATATAGGAATGCCCATATATGGAGGAAGACGGCCCATATCTGTTTGGCTGTTTATACAGACAGGAATCTCCATATATGGGCATAAAAGGGATTGTATGTATGATGTCAAATGTCATAGACGTCATAGGACTTTCACATAACGAATAACTGAGTAAGCATGTTTGGGGTCTCCCAGCATATCTCCCTATACAGTACATGGATCTCCATATATGGGTACCAGGGGTCTCCATATATGGGTAACTGGTCAGATATACTGTACATCACTGGCCATGGCCAAGACATGGCACAACCTCGCCCTTTAGGGCTTGTCGCCCTGAGGCGTCTTACTAGTATTATTACTAAGTCTACCATGCTATGCACTGAATAACCTTGTTTGACTCATTTCAGCATTATCTCTGCACAAGAGCAGCAGTGTTCATAAAAAAGTACATATATCTTTCATTATCCACTCTCAACCTTTAGCTCTCTCATGGGTGATGGACCTTTTTAATTAGGATTTAGTGGCACTGTGGCACTGATACTAAACGCAGGCTCTTCAAAGGGTGCTTTAGACTAAGAGCCGTTCCATTTAGTTCACTGCGAACATGGTCAGTACATTAACACCGATTGAACAGCAGCCTGTTGGAACAATGAGGTGGAAAATGACACGGACAGAATCACCCCATGCGTGTTTGCATTTCTTATCAGCCATATGTACCCATCTGTAAGTACATGGGTGACGTGTGCGTGTGTGGTATCAGTACCTGCTCGTGACCACTACCTGGGTACAGAATGTGCGTGTCAAGAGCATTAGGCATCTTGAGTGAACTATAAAGCTTTATTTCCCTATAGGCTCTCTTTGCTTGACTCAACACAGTGAACTAATTGGTGGTGATCACTGGCATCCTGGCTTTGTGAAACAGCTGGGATATTCAGAGCTAGACATCTGATCTCATGACTTTAAAAGCTAATTTGTATTGTTGTTGTTGGTCAGAAACCTTTTTGTTTTGAATTAGTATTTCAAAACATTACAATGATTCCTCTAAGTAATTTAATTATTAAATTAAAAAAAATCTATAAAAGAAATTCCATAAATTAGAAAATGTAATGTTAAAAAGTAGCCGTTGTGAGCTTGTAGATCAGCTGTTTTCACTAGTTTGGGTCCGGGGCTAAAGTCTAATCTCTCTTTGGGTCTCGAGCTAAAAGTTTGGGAACCGCTGATTTATGGAGCCTCCCTGTCTATGGTGGTTCCCTGTTTTCTATGGTGCTTCCAGGGGTAGCCATAGCTGAGTGGTTAATGAGTTACAAACACAAAAACCAGAGTAGACCCCAGAAGTGTTTTAAATCGTTAACTAAACTTTAAAAAATCACACCCGTGTGAAGTGGAGCTGTGTGTGTGTGTGTGTGTGTGTGTGTGTGTGTGTGTGTGTGTGTGTGGATCATGTGTACCGATTTTTGTGACATTTGAAGAAAATATGTAGGAAAAGGAGCAAAAAGTGTGTTTTGGAGAAAATTCAAGATGGCGGAAAATCTATCATGGCGCAAATGGGCGTGGCCTATATGGGGAGATGCGTCATGACCCAAGGAATCCAGGGAAAAAATATTTTTAATTTTCCGACCTACGGTTCAAGAGTTACAGGCCAAAACGTAAAGTGGGGTGTTATGGCGCCACCATGCGGCCAAATGACACAATTATTTTTTATTTAATCCTTGAAATCATTATGAACCTCCTCTCCAAGTCTTGAAACTCTAGCCCCTATGGTTTGCGAGAGACAAATAATTGAATGTGAGTTTTTGCGATTCCCATTATAAGTCAATGGGGAAAATTAATTCACTAATAAATTAATATCAATTAAACTATAGAACCTTTCTCTTAGAAAAGTAATAGCCCACGATTCCCGAGTAAGCCGGTCGATTTGACATATGGCGCGAGTGTGTGGTGGCAAAACTGTGGGACTAGTGGCGTGCCGAAGTTTAGGAAGTTCAGGCTACATACACACAGACAGACAGACACACAGACAGACACACACACACACAGACCCACACAGCCACGTATAGGGAGCCTGTGTTTCACACAGCTCCAAAAATAAGTCACAGACACAATCTTAACTATTCAACACAGTTTATTTGTGAGTGTTCCAAGGAATTGACACATAAAGAGACAGTTGTAGACCTACCTAACCCTTTTTTTGTTCTACTCCTTTGTCAGTAGAAATGGTTAACAACAGAAATATGATGACTGTTAGAGAGACTAGACTCTCTGTCGGTCCAGTTAAAATACTAGCAGTGAGATCTGCGAAGGGCAGAAATGAGAATGACAGGCTACACTGCTGTGTGTTCTTAGTTGCGCACCAGTGTCACTGTGAAAATAACACTGGTGTACAACTAGTATAACAGGGTTTTACCGAGGAAAAATTAAAATGAGCAGCAGACGAAAATTGGGATATATTACATTACAGTCCACTGACGATTGCTTTAGAGGGTTTGCAAATCTATATGTGGATTTAAAAAAATGACAAAAGGTGGCATTTCATGTAGGCTACACTAAAAAGGCATTTATCTGACTGTATTATGTTCACCTATGGAGAAACGTAAATACACAGTAATTAAGTAGTCTACTAGTGAAAATCTTCAAGATGTTATACTTACATGTTTGTAACACAAAATAAATGATTACACTTCTAGACAAAATTGAGCTATTACACCCATGTAAAAACATTATGTGCATTTTCATAAAGTAGTATGGGTGTACTTGCAATGCATTTCCATAGATTAATAGAGGCAAACACACTGGAGTTAAGACATTATCAAATCCTAATAAAGTATGGACAGTATGTTAAAGTGCAAGCATAAAGGCTATAGACCATTTTCACAGGGTGGCCATTTAGATCATGCTCTGGAAAGATGGCCACCACCATATGAATAGCCTACGCACTACAGTTGAAGCAAGATGTGGGAAAGGACACGTTGAAAGACAGTTTTAGGATGCATCTTTTCTCGCACCTCACATCTCTTCTGATAGATTTGTGGAGTATAGCAACGGGACACAGTTACATCACACATAGCATTGTTACCGGGAATGGTTTAGATGCTGTTATCGTGCTGCACTCGTTATCTTTCAGAGAAATCTCCCCTGACCTGAGAACTAGTTGAAATCTTTTCAACAATGTCTGTTCTATGGTCTAGCATGCCTCACCAAAAAGAACAATTTAACCACTTACCGGTGTTGCCAGATGAATAAGCAACCAGGACTGCGAAAACAAGCCCAAAAGAAGCGACTATAGGCTACATGACGCGTTGTGAGCTTGTAGCTTGCCATTTTCAAAATAAATTCTTTCAGTGAAAAATCAAGAATTTTAAATATTTTTACATTTCCCTGGCATAAAATGTTTTCAGATGGGGGATAAGCGGACAATTAGGCTACTGTACATATTAATTTGGGGGTCCTTGACATGAAAATGTTTGAGAACTGCTGGTTTAAACAACATTAGGAAACAACTACCGGTATACTTTTGGAAACAAGGCCAAAAAACTGCAACCTGCAATTACCAATATTTTCAAGCAACTTTACAGAGACACAAGCTCAAAGTTTCTTATAGGCAGACATGGCAACCATGCCACTTACACTAGTGTACAACGGCTCTATAACAGCCCCTATATCTTCACCAATTTTCGCTATTTTTGCACGCCAACCATATTGCATAATGAAGTAGCCTAATGTATAATACAGGGCTTTCAAGTGCTTAATCAGACTAATTGATTTAGTAGATAATTAAAAAAATATATTAGGATTTATTTCATGTTGATTCGTTGATATATTATGGGAAGATTTTTGGTTTAGATATATTTTCATCAATTGCCATGCAGCCCTAGTTCAAATTACTTCTCAAATACTGTAAATGAAAGAAATTCAAGCAGAATGTCTGCAACTCCCATAGCAGTGGTTCTCAAACTTCTCTTCAGTATACAAATCTATACTGTCAGAGTTACAGACTCGTAAGGGTCCATCTAGGACCCCTTCAAGGAACCCTGGACCCCAATTTGAGAAACACTTTCCTAATGAATGGCAACAAACACTTGCCAACCCTTAATGACCACCAACAGGCTTATGCAAAGGCTAAAATGTAATTTAAATAGCATTTTTATATAGACCGACATCAGGCCATTTTCCACTTAGCATCCTATCGTACATGGAAGCTATAGAGTGTGTGTGTAGCTTCAATATACAGACTATTGATGTTTTGATTTGATTGATTAGGTTCTTGGTCTAACTACGTGTTTAGATGACTACTTCTATGCTAGGCTATTATTATCTCGTGCCGTCCTTGCTTATTGTAAATTGCTCTGGATCGACCCATTAAGACCTGGAATTATTTCATACTTTAGCTATTGAAAAATATAAGATCTACAAGCTCACAGTGCGGCACCGAGTGCCGCGCTGAGAGCTTGTAGATCTGATATTTAATCATGAAAATTTGTGCAAATCACATCTTTTTTTAAAGTGAACATTTGTAACTCAAATATTTGCTCCTGGGGGGTCCCTTATACATAATATTTAGAGATGGGGGTCAGGGACCAAATACATATAATTCTAGTGGTCCTTGAAATGAAAAAGTTTTTCAAAAACCTGAGAAGGGTTTAGAAGATATTTATAGAATTGGGTAAAAAATATTCAAAGACTTGCACAAATTTTCTAGATTTTTCTAAAATAGCAAGCTCACAACAGTGATATTGTAGGTCTGCTACTATACTATACAGTAAAACAATACAAAGAATAAATATGCTTTATGTAGCATGTGAGGGGTCAAACTAGGGGTGTGTCATGATTTTGAATCCAATGCAAGCATTTGTTTTGCACAAAAAACATCTTTGGGGCTAAAAACGGCCCCCATAAAACTATGGTTTAGTGATGAGTCGTCACTTTTCACAGTTTTGTGGGGGCCGTATTTCGGAAAGGAATGTTTGTTGTGCAAAACTAATGCTTGCATTGGACTCAGAATCCCGAAAAAAACCTAGTTTGACCCTTCACATGCTACTTAAAGCATATTTATTTTTGAGCGGTGGTCACAACGCTCCTATACGTGGCCGTGTGTGTGGGTATGTCTGTCTGTCTCCGTGTCTGTCTGTCTGTAGCCTACAGTACCTTTTTTGACCACACATGTTAAGGGAGGGGCGCTGTTGTTCAGGCCAGGCCAGGCCAGGCCAGACCCCCCCCCCACACACACACACACACACACACACACAATGGATGGATACCAGTGGCGGCCTGAGTGACATGCATTTTATTATTAATATTTTGTTTAATATTTTTTTTATTATATATATATATATACAGGTATATATATATTTGTTTTGCTGTTGCGCAGCCTCCACGACCACCGCTCAGTTCACACGGGTGTGATTTTTTGTATTATTTATAGTATAGTAAAGTCTATGAGAGCCCAACTTTAATTGGTTCCTAAAAGTTTCCCAAGACAAATCTGCGATGGCCCTATAGCCAAAAATGTTCCATATGGCATGTTCTGTGTGCCAAATGTCATGCTTCTATCATAAAGTGCACGATTTGTGCACAAAACGCTCGGACTAAGGGACATTTTCTCTATTTGTGAGCTGTGCCTGCCGCTCCAACATTTGACCGAGTGTGTATGTCTGTCCTTATGTATGTCCGTATGAGTAAGCCAAAACCAGCTGCAGCCACCCGGCGGTGCTGTGGAGCAGCCTGCACCGCTCATTCACACTGGGTGTGATTCTTTTCATACCCGTGATGAGGATTGAATCTACAAAAAGAAGATGCATTGAAAATATACTTTGTAATTTGTATTTTTAAAAGCATGTACTTTTGGATACTTAGGTGTACTTTTGGATACTTAGGTATTTCTTAAAAGCAAGTATTCCAGTACTTTCACATGTAGTTGAGTAGTATTTGACCAGAGGTATCCATACTTTGGCTCAAGTGCTGAGATTGAGTACTTTGTCCACCATTGGTGAGATTTAATTTGTGTCGTAAAAATAGTTAAAGACTAGAAGCAGTGCTCTTCCGAGCACAGGTCTCCACCAGGCCGTGCGTCCTGGTGGTGCTACTGTATAATAGGCCAATGTAAAAAGGGTGGCATATGTTCTTCACCTTAGATCTTTCATGGCAATCGGACGCTGCATGCATGATTTCAAGCATTGTGTTCCAAAAATGTGTTTTGCTAAAGTCTACCTGCTGGTGGCGCTATAACAGGACAATGTTAAAAAGGTAGCATTTGTTCCTTGACCTAGTGGGAATATGTGTGGCAAATGTCACGGTAATCGCAAGCTGCGTTGATGATTTGAGGCATTTTGTTCAAAAACGGAGCAATCCTGCAAACTTTGGAAGCTAATATTAGCCAATCAGGATGGAATGTGAAATATCGGACTTGATCACATGACTATAGAGATACTGTGTACCGATTTGCATGATTGTCTCCACCAGCCGAAGGCTGAGGGAGAGTATGTTTTCCCCTCCGTCCGTCCGTCCGTCCGTCCGTGCGTGCGTCCTCACAGTTTGTGAGCAGCTAATCTCAGTCACCGTTGGCCCGATCGCTGCCAAACTGAGCACACACACTCCCTGGATGCCAATCTAGAACCTCTGCCCCACATTTTTCAAATCAGCCTCATGGTGGCGCTATAACAGGCCGATTTGTGTGGCCTGGTTGTTACCAGCTAATCTCTGGCGCCGTTGGCCCGATCACTGCCAAACTGAGCACACACACTCCCTGGATGCTAATTCAGAACCTCTGCCCCACATTTTTTAAATCAGCCTCATGGTGGCGCTATAACAGGCCGATTTGTGTGGCCTGGTGGAGACCTGTGCTCGGAAGAGCACTGCTTCTAGTTTTTGGATAAAATCTCAAGGAGTAATATCCAAAAATGTGTTTTACATAAGTCGGCCCAAAGGTGGCGCTATAAAAGGCTGATGTGAAAAATGCAGGGCAAAGGTTTATCCTTAGCCTCTAGGGAGTGTGCTTACAAAGTTTGAAACTGATCGGTGGAGTTATAGGTAAAACCACAAATCGGGCTGTTATAGCGCCACCATGAGGCTGATTTAAAAAAAATTAAGTGGCATTTCTTCCTCGGCCTAGTGGGAACGTGTGTGCGCGATTTCATGATAATTGCACTTTGCGTTTGTGATTTGAGGCATTTTGTTCAAAACGGCTCAATCCCACAAACTTTGGAAGCCAATCTTAGCCAATCAGGATGGAATATGCAAAATCGGACAGATCCGTGTCAATCACATGACTGTCGAGATATTGCCTACCGATTTGTAGGATTTTTGGACAAAATCTGTAAGAGTAGTGCACAGAAATGTGTTTAGCAAACATCGGCCACTAGTTGGCGCTAGAAAAGGCCCATTTGAAAAATTTAGGGCAGAGGTTCTAGATTGGCATCCAGGGAATGTGTGTGCTCACTTTGGCAGTGACCGGGCCAACGGCGACTGAGATTTGGCGCTCACAAACTGCGAGGACGCACGCACGGACGCACGCACGGACGGACGGACGCACGGACGGACGGACGGACACACGGACGGAGGGGAAAACATACTCTCCCTCAGCCTTCGGCTGGTGGAGACAATTATGGCTTTTTTTTATATGCACTCTGTCTCCGCCTTTGAGTCTGCAAGTTGAACATATCGGACTCTTAATATCTTCTACAAATGAAGGAAATGTAATGAATGGAGTAGCTGTAAACTTGGAGGTGACTCATCAAACCACTCAGAGATAATCACCTTCCTCCTAATATCTTCACAACAGGAACGAATTGCACAATCATTTCCAAATGGCCACCGTCATTAAATTAGTAGCCGGGACTGCTTCAGTGAATACCACACAGAAAATTCCTCAGTGTTAGTTTATCCATTTTCTCATACAAATACAAATGCAATTTAGATACATTTGTGCAATCTTTGTGAACACAAGAGGAATGTACCGTGCAAGTCTCAAAGCTCAGTGGAACAGTTCATGTAGTGTAACGCAACGTATAATGACTATGGCATTGCAACAATGTAGAAAAAAAGTCTACTGCTCATATAGGAACATTGAAATGCTCATGTACCGCTGCTGCAGACCTGAAAACAATACATCAATGTTTAGTGGTTGCAGACGCTTTTGGCACCCTGAAAGGAAAGGACCAATGCCGGAAATAGCCGCTCTGCAAGCTCACAATGCATCACAAGCTTGTAGATTGGCAATTTTGGTGTGTGACTCCCTTCTTACGAATTGGGCTTTATTCATCTGACGATGATTTAAAGGTGAATAAATTACACACAGAGTGACGAGTACAAGCAGAATATAAAAGATGTTTCCATGTGATTACCTCCATGTGTGCTTCCATGACAAACAGCTGCTGGTTGTGATTTCTATTAGACCAGTGGTTTTCAACCCATGGGCCGGGACCCACTGTTGGGCCGTGAGGATATTGCAAGTGGGCCCCCATGATTGGCAAAAAAGGAAAAAAAAAAAGAAAACGAATATTCTGATTTCTGACCTTATTAACTCATTTAGTGCCACCCCTTTCACCACTAGAGGGCGCCCAGTGGCCAGAGAAAATCCCATAGAGATATGCTGGTATATGCAGAAGCCCTGCAGCCATGACTTGCCTGAACACTTTCCTTTGTGCATGACTGCATGTACAGGAAGAGGATGAAGTTAGCTTGAAGTTAGCTATTGGCTACCAAGCATTTTAGAAGCCTTATTTTCGTCAACTTAGCCATGATTAAACCTTGCACACCTCATGCATGGGAAAAAAACAGAGAAGAATGAGCTCTGAAAAATCCAATGCAATCCTGGATTGCATTGGAGTGGATTTGTGCAGTTTGTTCACAGCTTTCAAACAAAACAATCCGATTGGAAATCCGTTCAGGCATTCTTGAGATAATCGCCCTTATGTTTTACATGTAATGTAAACAAAAATGGCTGCCCTGTATGTTAGATGGGGTTGTATGGGGGTGGAACATGCAAAATCGCGATTGAAATCATGTTCACCAGATTTGATGGGGTCCAAAAAAAAAAAAAAAAAATTCAAAACATTTTTTTTCAAAAAAAAACATTTTTTTTTTTTTTTTTTTTTTTTATATCCCGAACTTGTTCGGGATAGGCACCCTGTGATACGATCATATATCCCGAACTAATTCGGGATAGGCACTCAATGAGTTAAAAAAGAAAATGTTAAAAACATTTCATAGTATTTTTTTTCTTCTTTAAAACCTTGAAAATTAGTTTTCATTGTGATACAGATAAATTGGAACTTAATACGTTAGCTCCATTGATCCAAGCCAGTGCCCAATCGATTGATTCATCATTAAAATAAACATGCTCTGAAAATACACGCTGCCCACCCAGCCGATCACTTAAAGGAGTAGTTCACCCCAAAAATTTATTATTTTCTGTCAATTACCCACCCTATGAAGACTTGAATTCATGGAGATTTGTTTCATTTTTGTCACATTCCTAAGCCAGTAATTTGATGGCCAGGTCATCGGTCAGTAGGAGACTCCATAAGACAGTGGTTCTCAAAGTGGATTCCAGGGACTCTGTGGGTTCCTTTATGGAGGTACAAGTCAGTAAAGGTGGTTGCACACTGCACTGCGTGTTTTCGTTGCGTTTTGGAAATCCGAAAGCCGTAGGCCAGGGAGAGAGAGGAAAGAGAGAGAGAGAGAGCAAGGGAAATCAACCCTGGTCCGAAAATAAATACAAAACGGGCGGCAGTGTGCAAACGTGATTGACATAACGTGAGGTTGATTTTTTTATTCACGCACTCCGAAATTAACTCCGATATTCGGCCCGAGAAACGCAGCAGTGTGCAAAGACCTTAACTCTAACAGTATACAATATGGAACCAAAAGAACCCTAACAGGCCCATTTGATTCAATTTTTATGCTGTCAGAGTTAAGGGGAAACCTTGAAATGTAAAAGTTTGAGAAACACTGCAGTAGAGACTCGTTGGGTCTCCGGTAGAGACTCATCGGGCTGTCATGTTAAGTGGTCAGACGGGTGGGTGGCCGATGCTTTCGACATCGTCAAGTGGGCCCTGCTCCAAAGAAGGTTGAGCACCACTGTATTAGTCTGCCTGCGTGGACCACACACATGCTGGAAATGTACATTCTCTATTTGTCCCTCTGTCTAAACAAAGGAACTCTCCAGTGGGAAAGTTCCATGGTCACTTTGTAGCGGCACCTTCTAAATATTAGCTCTGTACACAGTGTACAGACAATTTTTTTTTCTTTTTTTTTTGTTTGTTTTTCCGTGGACAAGCCATATATATCTTTTACAAAATAAATCTTATTTCCATTAAGTATACAATAATAAAATGATGCAGGTTGAGAAAAAAACTAAGTAACAGAAATCTCCATACACACACATAGTATATTATACGTTTTTGGCAGACAAGAACATGTCTCTTTCATTCATTTTTCTCTCCCTCCCCTGTTCTGTCATTTATTTTCCCGCTCATTTCCCATTCCTTCCCATTACATTCACAGCTCTGGTTTCCGACTGGTCAGAAACCCTTTTGTAAAATTGTGCTTTTTAGAAATCCTTTGACCAAGTCCAAAGTACAATGTCTCCCCTCCCTACCAACCTTTCTTTTTAATTGTCTCCTGGGGCAACACCCACGTCCACTATGTCGAAGTGCTTTGTCCTCAGAACGGCAGGTCACTCTGCCTTAAGACTTTCCTGTGGCTGCAAGTTCACTTGGCGCTCTCCCAGCTCACCCAGAACAATGAAGAGACGGGTGCATGGCTACAGTCAGCTATACTGGAGCTGTGAGGATTAGGGCTGGGGGTTTATGTTCGGAGAAAGCAATGGGAACTCTACATATATATACTGTATACAGTATATGCATTGTATGTATGGCACTGTGGTAGATACACTATATGAAGAGTTGTTATAGCCACAAGAATCCCAGATTATTCTTTGTGATAACAAATATCACAATATGTGCGACAACAGAAGGATGATAACAGCAAACACAAAATGTGCAGTCAATTATTGTATGTGTCTTGAAAAACTGTTTTCTTTAGTACAATTACCAAACTTTTACCTGAAAACGTTTAAAACAATGCACCTAAATCAGTACCACTACTGGTTATCAAGTATCTTTGTGGAGTAACTCATTGCAGAGATTGAGTATGGAATGGAAGGGTGTGCATGGAATACAGAGGACATTTGAACTTGATACAAAAGTGGTGAGTCTCTTGAGGTTTAGTGCTGTGCTGCCTCTGGGCGACTGAAATTCCCCAGCGGGATCAATAAAGGTATCCATCTATCCAAGAAGCTGTACTGTAGAATATGGAAAAAGCACTGGTGCCAGTAGAATGAATGATTGGGAAAGCAGCACTGTGTGTGGTTATGTTACGGGGTGTTGGGGTTTTGAGCTTGGGGTTGAGATTGGATGGGTTATCTGTAAGAGGACGAAGACAACCTAAGCAGCAAAGAGTGAGGAAGGCTGTTTTTCAGTTGTCCTCGTCGGTGAGCTCATCCTCTGCTGTGGCCTTCTCTGGGATGGCCTCCAGACTGCGTCGGTTCTTGGATTCGGTGGAGCCGGTGGATGAGCCAGTGGGACCACCTTTACACAGGCTACAGGTGAGAGCAGCGTAGTGGATCTGCTTCAGGTTCTCCTGAACTTCACTCCTGGCGTGCTTCAGCAGGTCTGCCTGTCCCTTTAATTGGAAGAGGTGAATCACATAAAATGCATGGCCTTGATGACAGTGTCGGCTTAGCTAACGGCACTCTTTGTTGATTTCTAACCTAAATTCCATTGTTCTGATGTGAGTAGATCTTATAAGTATAACGTATGTGGGGAGAAACGAATAGAAACAAATAAATATCTTTGGCCTACTGGCAGTGTGTATACAATTGTTTTCGCTGATCCATCCAGCGGTTTGTGAGATTATCACAGACAGGCGGACAAAGACAGAGCGACTGACCATATTACAGACAGCTAGCCTCCTGCAGTGTTTGTTTTCTGCGTATTTTTCCCATGAAATGCCCAAGTGTACACCCTGATGAAATGAAACTAAATATTTGACATCATAGGAACACAACTTGGGCGTACACCGTACACCGAAGACATAAGGTATATTTTCCTTTCCCTTTACCCCAGGCTCATTTTATTTACTGTTGCGTGTAGTGGCGATGCGAACGGCTCATGCTTAATGCTTTGCATGGTCACCCACCAAAGGCCCTTTCTGAGCCAGGAAAAACCCTCTCGAGTGATGCAAATGAATATCCTCAAACAACACAAAGTGGCTAAAGAAAATATTATGGTGTATGGTGTCTGTTTACAGAAGAAGATTTCCCAAAGTTAACTGATTATTATTTATTTTCTTTTGGCTCAGTCCAGTTCTGGCAGGAACACTGGGATCAATGCATAGCCTTAAAAAATACTTAACACCAGATTTATTTATCATGGCTTTCAATTCAACCTCCAATGCCAACACGAGGGACAATTATTAATGAATGACCTCCTGCATTCTTATTAATTAAGATGACATCACGAGTCGTGATCAGCTATAATTCATATTTGATGTCTCCAGGCGGTTGAGTTGAGCCAGGAGAGTGTGCCACTGCTGCATAATTCATTGGGAATTGCATTTTCCCCCCTTCTCATAATATGGGACTGTAGCTCTATCAGCCAGTGACAGAAATCTATGCATTTTCTTATTATGCTTCAGGAAGTGAAACCACAATTTACAAAAAGGTTAAAACATAATTTTATAAGAACATTGGAAGAGGAGGATTGGAAGAGGAGTGGGGTTTTAGGGAGAGTGAAGTGTTATAAACCATTGGAAGGGGCAGATGATTGTGCAAGATGATCTCAGACATTCTATTAGCTTGATTGCTAAGAAAGCCGAGACCATGTTGTATTACACTTCCAAGTCTGAGAGTAACAAATGTGGTTGCATTTGTACACTCAGAATTTGACTACTGTGTGAGCAGCCCACCTCACCTTTAGTATAGTGATATTCCAGGTGAAGCTCTCCACAGCCTTGTGCAACTTGCGTCCCTTCAGGCCCTCCTTCACCGCCATGTCATGCAGGTTTTCATGGAACTCCATCGCTGAGAGAGAGAGAGAGAGAGAGACGATGCAAAAGAATCATGTCAGTTTTCATGGCGAGTGTTCCGGATGATTTGTGGAAACAGAAGAGCAAGAACATCTTTCCTAATGAGATGGGTGACAATCTATTTTGTCTACTTCCACATTTTCTCTCATCTTGTGGAAGGCATAAGTCACCATTACAGATGACAGATGAGAGTAACATCGATCAATTTGGACATTTTTATTTTGCCAAACAAGTGATGTTAACTTTTTTGGTGCCATGATTTTTTCTCTTCAATGTCCCGCGATGCCATGGTCTCCATAGACTTCCATGTAATTTATAGTGCACGGATCGTGCACGCCCATGCCTAGATGATGCACCACGTGTGTGCCCACTGTTCACATCTTTCAAACAAAAAAATCCGCTTGGAAATCCGTTCAGGCATTCATGATTTATCAGCCATTATGTTTTCTTCAGATGTAAACAAACATGGCTGCCATGTTTGAAAGAATGGGTTGGTATGGGGGTTAAACATGCAATTTCGCGATCGCGATCATGCCTAACACATTTCTGGAGGTCCAAAAAACATTTTTGAAAAAAAAAACTTTGAAGAAAAAAAAAAAAAAGAAATCTTCAAAAACGGCCCAAACTCGGGAAACTCGGGGTTGGCACAGCGGTGGTACCAATACAAACTCGGGAAACTCTGGGTTGGCACAGCGGTGGTACCAATACAAACTCGGGAAACTCTGAGTTGGCACAGCGGTGGTACCAATACAAACTCGGGAAACTCGGGGTTGGCACCATATGTGTTAAGACGTTGACAAGCAAGTCAATGTTTAATGATTCATATCAACATATAAATTCCACACAAAGTAAAGCATGCGCTTCAGAAGTTCATCATAGGGGGTAACACGTGTCATACTAGTTTTAGAGATTTTAGCAGAGGTGGAAAAAGTACTGTACTGTATTTAAGTAAAAGTATCAATACTGTACTGTAGATGTACTCCGTTACAAGTAAATGTACTTGAGTAAAAGTATGAAAGTATTGGCATCAAAATGTACTTAAAGTACCAAAAGTAAAAGTACAAAATGTTTGAAAATAGCAGATCTACAAGCTCACAACACGTCGCATCGCGACGCGTTGTAAGCTTGTAGATCGGCTATTTTCAAATAGCCAAGGTATAAAATAGAGTGTAATAAAGTGCAGTTTATGTATGTTTTAGCATATCATAATTTATATCAGCAAAGTAACTAGTAACTATAGTTTTCAAATAAATGTAGTGGATCCCATATGTAGTGGAGTAGAAGTGAAAGTACTGAAAACTGGAAATACTCAAATAAAGTACAAATACCTCAAAACTGTACTTAAGTACAGTACTTAAGTAAATGTACTTAGTTACTTTACACCACTGGATTTAAGTATGTGTTTGGGATGACCGATACAATAGTATAGTCATAAGTTATAACATCTTTCTATAGGTGATAGTTTTGTAGCGGTACCAAGATGGATTGGTGGTGTGTTGTCAATTGCCAGTCCCTATAATCTTTATTTCCTGGAATTGATCAAGTATGGCGAATATGTTCTTTCTTTGACGAGAATGCCATTCCAACAGTCTATACTTTTTGTCCATGTAACCATACTAAGACGAAAAGAAGTGTTAATCTATTGATACTAGGGAATAGGGATGGTCCGATCAGGTTTTTTGGAACCGATCACCGAGCACCGATCACAAAAGTTTGATCACCCGATACCGATCAATCACCGATCCGATCAAGTTATTATTTATATATTATTTATATTTTCTAAATGTTAATGTTTTAACTTTAATTAATTAATTCACTCGTGAATTCATTTATATATTTGCCTTATAGTTATTTACCAGCATTACTATGTATTTATTATCATAGCAGTAACTCATTATTCCTTCAGCACTGTGGAAATCAATACCCCAAAATGGCCTCAAGTGGGCATACTGAACGGCTGGTTGATCGGATGCACCGATCGGATCGGATCGGTGAATTTACCTTTTGATCTAAACCACCGATTATCACCGATCACGCTTTGAACGGCCCGATCCGATCCATTGCCGATTGATCGGTAACATCTCTAATTGATACATGTTTGTGTCATATGCCATAAGTCAGTCCTATGTGAATCCCCCCCGCTGTTAAATCCCACCTCAATATTCCGTTTCATGTGGAAAATTAATACATCAGGCAGGGCAAGGAAGGCAGAATTGCCCTGGGTTCCATTTCATTAGCAATTTAACCACTGACTAAAGAATTCTAGATTATTCTAAAAATAGACGATCTTCAAGCTGCAACAAGTGAGGTTGTGTGTGTGTGTGTGTGTGTGTGTGTGTGTGTGTGTGTGTGTGTGTGTGTGTGTGTGTGTGTGTGTGTGTGTGTGTGTGTGTGTGTGTGTGTGTGTGTGTGTGTGTGTGTGTGTGTGAGAAATTGTTTTTTCACCTATGCTGACAAGCCCAAAATTGTGGTCTCAAGGGATACTGTATGAATAGAATGGAATCTGGTCCCGCTGAAGAAAATACAATAACTTAACTAAGAAAGAGAATGTTAGAGTCAGAGAGAGCGAGAGAGTGAGTCAGAAACGGTGGTAGACAAAGAGAAGGAGAGGGAGGAAAGCCGAGGTTAGAGACCAATATAAGAAAGGATGACGTGGTGAGAAGGGAACTGAAGAGAGAAATTAAGCGAGAAAGTAAGGGGAGAGGAGTGGCGTGGCGTGGGCAGACAGACGTGACGTTCTTTCACTGTGGATTAGCATCAAGCCTCTGAACAGAGGAGGGATTTGTCTCCTTAGGAGCTTCTTTCCCGCCTCCTCTCCTTCTCTGCTGCTCGGCTCCGCGTGGCGCATATCACGTCAACTCAGGGATGCGTTGCTTGTGATGTCACAGCAAACGGGGGAAACGTTCTGTTACCAGTGTTGATTTTGACAGCAAATTTTGATTTAGTTTTAGTTAAGTCTTTTGATAAAAAATGTATTTAGTTTTAGTAATATTTTAATAATCTGAAATGTTTTAGATTTAGTTGACTAAATCTAGTTGATTTTGTTGCCAAAAAAATGTATTTTGGTGGGCATCGATGTAAGGGATAACGTCTGACTCAGTGGTCGTTATTGCTATCAAATCCCTTCAGGAAACACAAGGAAGTTGATCAAATAGAATCCATTGCAGAATTACTGCATTGTCTATTTTCTCCCTTCAAATATTTTTTAAAACATTCTTGAGAGCAACGTTTAGTTGTAAATGACACTGTGTGTTTGTTTACATGGCTGTCATGTTGGATACGGCATAAAGTTCACGCAGTGCAGCAGGTGCTTCGAGCCTTTGATTAGGCATCGGTCTGTTATAGAGCGGAGCAGTCTGTTATCCAGAAGTAACACACCGCTGATTTCAGCGATTGACCTATCAGAATCAAGCATTCAACCAAGCCGTGTAATAAGATGTCGTAATGCCTGATTTTACACTTGGTTTCATGCTGAAAATAGACGATCTACATTCAAGCTCACAGCACATCTTAGCGCAACCAAACATAAAATGACTTGTCTTTTAGTTCTACTAGATCTCTTCTCCAGTAGTCCCTCCCCAATATTTTAGTCTAGTTTTTAATTTGTTGACAAAACTGTTAATATATTTAGTCTTAGTTTTAGTCATCATAGCTTAGTTTTTATAATTTTAGTTTTCGTCAGTGAAAGAAAGTTAGTCGGCGAACATTGTTCGCCATAGTTTTAGTTGACGATATTTACACTGCTGGTCACTGAGGTGTATGCTTGGCAAAAGGAATCAAGGCCGATAACTGGGGCTGCGACTATCGATTATCTAGTGATTATTCAATCAATTATGATTAAGTGCAAGGGCATTTTTATATATCAACGTCATTTTTATATTTCAACGCAGAACAGTGTCATGCAAAAATAACTATTTTGAAGAAAAAATTAAATATAAATATATTGTTTTAACATTTCACAGATTATTTTGATATTTATAGTTTATTTTGTATCTATTAAATCGATTAGTTTGATTAACTCTTGCACCCCTACTGATAACACTTCAGACTAAGAATGTGCACTTCACGCTCCCGTGTCCCAAGACCCATGTTGGTGTTGTTGCCACGGCAATAAGTCTCTCACATGGGTCCAGGCCGTCTTTGGGACGTCAGCTGAGTAGAAACACTGACCAAGGAAGATGGTTCGCTCATTATCTTTGATCATTTAACAGGATCAAGGGGAATGGGTGATGAGATGCTGCGTGACCAATATCTCTGACAGATCTTCTTACAACTATGGGAGGATGCAAATATCTTGCTGTTGCCAAGTCACTCAAGCGATGTTGCTTTGATGTAATGCACAATGTAGAAAAGTTTACAAATTGTTTCCACAAACTGATTTAGGCATTTACCCTTGGTAAATGCCACTGAGGGTGCCACTGCCATGCGCTTGTAACACTATGTGTTCACTTGGACCGCGCGGAGGGGCCGAAAGTCGGGGGGACGAATATTTACGATTCTGTCCATATCACGACATAACTCGGACGGCGCTGAGTCGGCTCATGCGACCTTCGCAAAGCTCGACATGGCGACTCGCTCGGCGGTGTTTCGCGTGGATCAAGGACGCCTGAGACGGTGCGCCTCCGCCCTTGGAACTGGAACAGTGTTTTGATTTACGCCTGCCATGCACGTGAAGCATGACTGTGCTGAGGATGGTACCCAGCACTCGTACACAACACTCAGCAGAGGTTGCCTAGCAACATTTAATTGGAGTCTGGCAGATGGGGAAAGCTCATTTTGAGCAAGGCAATTCAAACTCAATTCTCTGTGAGCTCATGCTGCCACATGTAGACTGTAAGGTAAAGGCTTATGCTTGTGACCTTTGACAAAATGTCATACACATCAGTTATGAAGTGCTTTAATAGATAATGAAGTAGGATGCAGTCAGTGAATAATTAAGTGTGACCAAGCAAATTCACATGTACACTTGTACATGTTCATGGGAAATACAAGATGGCTGCAAAGACAGCTGAAATGGACCCTTGGGACAATATCTTGAGTTGGGAGTTTGCTTATTAGACACCTTGAGGTGCCGAATCTTTTTCGTCAGTTTTATTAGACAAACACTGCTTTTCTTGTAAAATTAATGAATACACGCCAGATTCAAGCAACAGAGCTGTTTGGAACCTATATGCGGTGTCAGGTGAGGTAACTGTTTTTGTTCATTGACGCCCCCTAGCCTTTTGAAGGTACAGTGGGATCTGGCTGGGCTAGTATGATGGATAATTCACAACTTTAGTTGATGCTGAAATGTTATACTCTCAGGAAAGGGGGACATTTTCTATTGGCCTACTTTCTATCCAACAGATGTGTGAAGACAGATATACGTTTATGTACACACTCTCAGAGACATAAGCATACACAAAGAGACACACACACACACACACACACACACACACACGCGCCAGAGCATGTGAGTGGAGCTGAGGGGGGAAAATGCCGTTCAACGCTCCAGGGGGCTGTTGTCACGCTCGCTATCTGCACATCTTGATTCCCCCCACTACTGTACATCGCACAGCCAGTGCCCACTCCGCTCTGGCCCGTCCGCTCAGAAGCAAAAATAAAAACTGGTATTTTGCTGCATGTCCGCAACACTTCCTCTATTGGCACAAATGCGTCCCCATCAGTGTAGAGAGCCTAGATTAGAGATTATGCAAAACACACCACCCAAGTTTCCTTTTTTAATAAGGGCAATATTAAATCCTGTGGGTTAATGATTATAATCACCAGGTTCGAGAGAGAGAGTGGGACTTGCATAGCGAGTGTAGTGGTTCAGCCAAAACCCATCATTTGCGTTTCAAATGGTATCCATTGATTGGCTTGTGATCTAAACAACTTAGAGACATTTTAATTAAATCTTGATCAAGGACATGCACTCTGCACTTTTGTTGCAGTGTTGAGGATTTCTTTGTGTGCAGGCATGCTCAAACATGTGCGCGGGCCCGACTGTGGTGCGTGCATCTGTGCTTAAAAATACACCACTAACATAAAATTATTAATAGTCAGGTAGGGAAATAATTTAGTTGAGATTCTACCAATTCATCCTCCGTTGTTGCCCTAGCCCTGTTCGGTCTAGAGAAAACGGCGAGGTCCCATTGCGTTGTCACGTTTTTCCATACGAAGACGCATGAGTGAATGAAACGCTGTAGTGTGCATGCCAGGTAGCGGTGACGCACTGCCAGAGAGACAAGTGACGTAATGTCCGCTCTACTTCCTATCACAGCTGTCTCGCTTCTCCAGCGCAGCATGGCTGCGCCGATGTCATCCATGACATCACACGTTTTGCTGGTTTCCCTGTTTTTTTGCTGTTCAGATGGAGACTGAAGGTAGAACGTTCTCAAAGATTTCCACCCTGGAAGGAGGTTTCACTTTGTTGCGTTTTCAACCCCCGAAAACGTTGTTGTCATCTAAACGGACAGCATATCTGACATTCTATTTTACAGTTTTCTATAGAAACCATTTCCGTCTAAAAGGGGCCTCAATCATTTATTCTTGCTTGGTGGCCAAAAGCTGCTTTGTAACATTTTGAAACACCTGTGGTCTAGTTTTGTGTTTATGTTGTGTGTGTGTTTTATTTAGTCGGAGATTGATGTTTGACATGGCAGAGAGCTGCAGACCCAACAAAGACCATCAGAACCATTTAGGACAAAATGTGTGAATTTAGACTGATATTACCATATGAAAGAAACAATACTGTATCTACACCGTTTTAGAGTTATCCAACCTCAGTCTCTCTCTACATACAACCTGGCTCAGACTGATACGCAGGCCTTCAGTTGGATAACCTTGGGCAACATTGTATGCCTGGGTAATAATTGATCACATAGCCACAGTCTGGCCTTATTTATTCACAAAGACAACACAGCGTTGCAGGATTTGGCAGCCAAGTTTGACACGCCGAGTTCCTTCCAAAGTGTGGATGCTCACGTTGACCGTGACACTTTTGGTCAAATTGACTGCCATCACTCTGGGTTATTGCGACCGTAGGTCGCATTTACTACCAAAACCTCCACGGGCTGTCTGTGCGTCAGTCAGTCAGTCAGTGAGTCCGTCACACTTTTGCCCTGCTCATATCTCCACAACCGTTGCCCCCATCCATGCCAAATTTTGCACACACACTCCTTGACTGCCAAACTACAACCTCCAAGGACCCCCGGAGCCCCAGGGACTGGGGGACCCCCAGATGTAAAAAATGTCCAAATGTGCTCACACGTCACACGTCACACTTTTTCCCTGCTTATATCTCCGCACCCGTTGACCCGATCCATGCCAGATTTTACACACACACTCCTTGCCTGCCAAACTACAACCTCCAAGGACCCCCGGAGTCCCAGGGACCCCCAGGTCCCTGGGGGACCCCCAGATGTAAAAAATGACCAAATGTGCAAAAATGACCAAATGACCACCCCAACGGGGCTGCTCACGGGGAATTCCCGGGGACCACCGACTCCTGGTGCTCCAGAACGGATGCAAAAGTGGTGGCGCCCCCAGTGGAGGACCCCCTGCCACTGCAGCGCACATAAAATGCCGTAACTCAGGCTAGGAGCGTCCGGGAGAGCCGGGGCCGGTACCTATTCGTCCGCCAAGGCAACGCGGAGACCCCACCCCTCATTTCTCACATGGCCCTATTCTAGCGCCACCTTCAGGCCGATTTTTAAAACACATTTTTGGACACTGCTCCTACAGTTTTTGCCCTAAAATCACGAATATCACTACACAGCATGTCTACACTCATGTCATCAACATGGATCAGGAAGATTTGGGAAAAACAAATTTTTGCCCTATTTGTGGAGATAAGCCACCTACGGTCGCTTATCTCCCGATTAGGGAGTCTTACTGGTCAGTTTACCCTCTTGGTGCTTTTTATCACTATTCTCACCCAGGGCAAATAATTGCTGGGTATGTCATGAATTACATTACTTAAAAAAATATATATATATATTTTTACAGTATATGATTTGAATGTGCTTGGATGTATTTTTTTTTTTCCTAAATCATTTTTCAAATTAAAATGTTTTTTTTTTTCTTTTTGACCGGGTGTTTTATCAGGCTTCGCTAGCTATAAGTGACTTGTGCAAGTAACACATTTTACAAAAAGAAAAAATGCCAAAGTGAACGAATCCATCATCAGATCTACCAGCTGTCATTTACATTACTGCCCTGATTTGTGTTTACAGTCTGGCCCTGTACAAACTAATGACACAAATAATTGACACGAGTGTTAGGTCAGTACCAAAATAGTACTGGTTCTTGGTACCCATCTTTAGTTATGGCCGCTCTACTTTCCTCTGTTTAAAAGCAACACATACATTATATTTGTTGGTTTTTGAAGTAATACAGAAACTGTTCACTAGGGGCCAAGTACAGTACAAGTGAGAGCACATCTTTTATTTTGGCAGACTACACTGATGAGCTGCCAATCAGGCAGTGCTGGGGTAATTTCCTCATGGCTCTGAATGCATTCATTTGGGTTCTGACCACATTTAGTAAACACATTATTATTCACAGAGCTCCCCTTCACATGACTGGATATAGAGGCATCACATACAGTACATCTGGTAAACATGAGCTACAGTTACCCTGGAGCTGTGAATGTACAGTACAGTGTAGGTGAAGTGAAGAAGATGTTCATGTTCCTTTCAATTTCTGTCACCATGCACTTGCACCAGCATGGTGCATTGGTGCAAGCCCATGCTGGGGGCAGGCTTACACAATACCATTTATATATTGCTATAAAGCATCATTCTAAATACACAGATTATATGGCAGACAGTGTGTACTTTTGCACCTAAAGCCATTTTGTCTTTTAGGAAACACTTTGATTCAAGTGTGTTTGCTGGGTGGATGGACTGGTATCTCTTATCTTTAAAGTTGTATCCTTCCTTGCCTGGAAGGGAAACATTTCTTTCAATTTAGACTTACATTTCTGACTGCTAAAGTATTCAATCAAGCAATCAGAGATTCTCGCACCGAGTCACATTTAGTGTATCTCCCTTTTTATCTCATCAGTTCTTACCTGCTTTCTGGGTCTGCAGGATTCTCTCATAGACCCCTTCGTAATTCTCCAGTAGAGTCTTGCTGGTCTGGATGATCTAGAAAGAGACAGCCAAACTGTGAGCCCTTCCTTGTGTTTTAACAAAACTCTAAGCCTACACTATTCCAGAGAGCTATCTACATCTGTTGCCCAAGTGTCTATATTCTCTTAAAACTGTATATATTTAATTTATATCAGAAATAGTTACTCCATAGGGACCACTCCGTCATCAACGCAAGTTGATGATGTCATATCATATGTCCATGTGTGGTCCAGCTCTATGCAATGTATGGAATACATGTGCTAATAAAAACAACGTAATACTTCCTGAGGTTAATTTGAGCATCAAAACAATATTTTTAATCTTTTATTAGCACATACAGTACATTCCATGGGGAATGTACCACAGGGAAGGGAAGAAAGGAACAAGAGCACATTTATTATAAGCCTGACTCGTTTTAAAGGCTATAGTGCATTCCTGTCACAAGAATAAACTCAGTCCTGATGTTTGGCCTTCAAATCATGTCAGTTTAGAAGCAGTTAATCAAGGCTGTACATTTTTATGACAAGAGCAACTCAATTGATGCCTTGTTTTTAAGTGTGCTGTTAACCAGCTTTTCTTACATCTAGAATTGAAGAGCCCTTTTTGTGTGTTTGTGTTCACACAGCACACCAGTTATCCAATTGACTCCTAATCTCTTAAGACAGATTCAGCACAGCAAAACAATGGGTTCCCAGATTGATTGTCTACAAACTTGGCACAAATATTGCTCATGCTTCTGGCCTTTGAACTAGTGTTGATTTTGGCAGCAAATGATCGATTTCATTTTAGTCATAGTCTTTTGAATGAAATGTAATTTAGTTTTAGTCATCTGTAATGTTTTAGTTTTGGTCGAAGATTTTACAGTTGATTTTGTTGATGTATTTTGTATTTTGGTGGTGCCTTGATGGTTTCGTAATGGCTGATTTTCAATTTGCATTTGTACACTTTGCTTTATTGACCCAGAATATGGCCACTAGGGGGCTTCGCCCTACTGTGTGCATGCACAGGCTGAAGGGATGCATGCCCCCATTCACATCAACAGGGCTGCTTCAGGTTCCTCTGAACACCGTCGCACTTTTCTTCTAGTAGGCCAAGAGGAATTATAGCTGTGGAGCTGGCTCTAGGTTGAGCTCATCCTGCTATTATTCTCAGTCTTTACTGAGAGCACAAAACTCTGCTGATCTGCATACTGGTTTAACTCTCACGGTGCCCCATAGCACAAACAGAAAATAACTTGGGAGTCCATGTGCAAGTTAAATACTGTCTCCCTCATAAACCTACGCACACTATCTGGGCCCCCAAAAAGTCCTTAATTTCCTCCCGTGAGGAAATGCACAGTGGTGCTTCAGGAAGTTAATGACGCGTATGTTTGCTATTACAGATACTGGTAAATACACCACCGCATGACTGGGTGCCATAGACACAGGCCTGACACACACTCTGGATCTTTCCTTTTTATTGCCTTTATGGTCACTTAATTTAACTGAGATCATAAATAGAGTAAAAATAGGACATTCTTTTTCTACCTAGTAGTACAGTACCTACCCATCTTATGAGTGTGATGACTGCATGAAATGACTGTGCAATTTCTATTGTGGCAGTTGGATACAAGGGCCTCAATGTATGTAGTGTGGGTGTAATTGGTTAAAAGCAGCACTCTGCCAAGCTCAGCTGCCAAGAAGAAGAGACAGGAGGAGAACAGTTGAAAAGAAAACAAAAACGAATGAATAGGGACAGTGACTCGCACTGTGCCCATGCCATGTCGTCCATCCAGAAAGAGATTGAAAAGAAATAGAGCAGACAAATTGCAATGGTGGATTAAGTATGGCAACATGGGCATATATTGTGTGTGTGTGATATTTTCAAAAGTAGAAATGGTGCCATTTTGCACATCAGGTTTCTATAGCTAACTTGTTCATCAAGTGTGGGTCAATTAACCTTGACGGAGTGGGTGGCCTGATTCGGGGGTGGGATCCATATCTCAACATATTATTGATTTGGTTAACAGTTGGTCCTGAATATTGCCCAGAACTGCCACTATTAAGGGGGTCAGGGACAAGCAGAGGTAACAGGGAAATCATTTTCTAAATCCTATTTAGAAACAATAGGAGGTACTTGTGTTGAAATCAACAGGAGTGAAGAAGAATAGAAAATCACCTTAGATGATAGTTGTTAGTTAAAGGACACCTCACCTCTGGGACAACCAGATCTTATTTTATTGTTGTTTGGGACACGATCAACACAATCCTAAGTTATTTTTTGTGTTCAATCTGTGTTTTTAGCATGCTACAAAGCATCATTTGACCAGTTGTAGCATGCTGAAATACTAAAATATCTAAAAACACAGATTGAACACAAGAAATAACTCAGGATTGTGTTGATCGTGTCCCAAACGACAATAAAATAAGATATGGTTGTCCCAGAGGTGAGGTGCTCCTTTAAGGATGGGGTTAGGGATAGCACAGGATATTCATTGAAGCGTATACTCTGTATGAGTTAAATCCGAAATCCGAAATGTTTTTTTTCTTCAAAAAACCTTTATGATTTGATAGGGAGCATGAATGTAGTTTCACAAGTGTGCAGACACTGCATGTTATGCTAAGTAGCAGTCATGACTAAGTGTGTATGGTTGTTTGTGACAGTCCACAGCTGCAGTAGCAAGGCTTAGAGCTGCCATGCACACTGTGATTACTTCCCTAATGGGTGAAGAAAATTACTGTCTATGTGGCAGACTCAGCATCTCAGAGACATACTGAGGTAAAAAGGGTGGTGCTGTGCTGCCTTAAATACTAGCCAACGTAATTGATGTATTTAGTGGTACTACACAAATTGCTGACATCTAAATAGGTTACAAATTATATGTTTATTTCATAAATGAATTTATCTTGCCAATACAATTGAGCACTAAATAAAACAATATGATTGTGCTTCAGGCAGACTGATGCTCAGGCAACTGGAATTGTATTATGACATTTCTGCAATTCAATATCAAACCAAAAAATAACATGGCAACAAAATGCCAACTCTACTTTTCCACCAAATTGACAAAAAGGACAAAGGCCAACAACCTTAGTAGTCCACTGGGTCCTGAGAAATTGGGAGTCTTTCCATTATTCATGCCATTGTATATGAATTATACAGACATTGGACCTTATTCTATAAGAGTGCATTGTTGGCTCTTTTCAATGTTCCTTGTTTGTTTGTTTTTCTGTGGGTAAATGGGTAAGGGACTGAGACCCACTTCCATTCTTGCCAATTAGGATGTCAAATGCTGGTTACTCCCAAAGGGTTTATTCCAACACAATGCTTCAGTCTTCCTCCCTCCTGTCCTTCACGGCGCCTCTTGATTTACTAGCTCCCTTTTTCCAAATGAAAACACTTAAGCCCACACTCTTAATTTAGGATAGATTAGATTTTGCTGCCCAAGGATCCATCATTTCCGCAATTCTTTGCTCTGATTCAATTATCCAGACAAATATTTTACTAGGTACAATTACACGAACTTCATTTGAAATTATGCATTGTGGAGCAGAAGAAGTTTCACCTTAAAATCTGTCCCCCTCTTTCATAGCTCAGTGCTTTGAGATAAAGTGTACCCATTACAACAACTCCAAAGCATTGTAGCCTAGCTAGAATGTTAATCCCGACTACAAATCACAGACTACTTCTGTAACACATCTCTTACAATGTCCTCCTCTGGTGAGTTCACTGGAAATTGAAGTAGGCCAACATAAATGTTGTAACATTGAACAAAGTGTGTTGCCTACTATCTGCGGTCCTTTTGTAAAACCATGTAAAAATAAATGATACGCATTAAAACTGTTTCAAGTAAATTACTTTTAATGTGACACTAATGGTTTGGTCTATGATACCGTCTTTGCCCTTTTGACATTTTAACATATCAGCCTCACATTTTACAACTTTTATTAGCTGATGCCCTTACTCAGAGTGACTAACAAAGTGCAAGATCAGAGTTAGTGGCATGATTCCTAATCAACAAATGATGCTGTAAAATGGTCCATGAGGTAAATGGTGCAATTTGTTTAACTTTATTAAATAGCTCTATATTCTGAATAGTGGTATGGTACGTCATATATAGTCATCATTACCATTGTGTTTGTCCAGTAACTAGTCTCTCTCTGCCTTTCCAGCTTTTTAGTAAACAAAAACATTGTTTTCAGCTCAGGATAGCAACTTTATCCAATCAGGAGAGAGAACTCATACATGAGACAGGATAAATGTAGCTAAATGTAGATAAATAAAAATCACACCCGTGTGAACTGAGCGGTGGTTTACTGTACTCTACTGTACCTAACTGTACTGTACTGTACATATTCTGTGTTCTATATCTATGAATTCTATGAATTCTGTCGCCCCCCCCCCAGGCTAGTCTCAACAGTACCCTCTTACCCCCCCCCCCCCCCCCCCCCACCCCCCTCCCCCCTGTGTGTGTGTGTGTGTGTGTGTGTGTGTGTGTGTGTGTGTGTGTGTGTGTGTGTGTGTGTGTGTGCGTGTGCGTGTGTGTGTGTGCCTGGCCTGGCCTGAAAACAGCGCCCCTCCCTTAACATGTGTGGTCATAAAAGGTACTGTAGGCTACATACAGACAGACAGACACGGACGGACGGACGGAGACAGACATACCCACACACACGGCCACGTATAGGAGCGTTGTGACCACCGCTCAAAAAGTGTAACTGGAAGTGATGACACAAAGAAGTGAGCGAACAAAATCTTTAGTGGAAACACTATCAAATTGAAGCTGTGCATGCACAGCTGCTAGATCAATGAATTCTTTATTCAGCAAGGTTAAAACATGCTAATTAATTTAATTGAGTTGTTTGGGATCATTTTAACGTCAACTCAGGCTTTTGTGTGAAAATGGTGAAGCAATTGCAAACTTGTACATCGGCTATTTTTCTATTTTTTTCGGCTCATGTGGTTACTGTCAGTATTGTTGCTTTAAGACTCATCAAGTAAGCCTTGCCAAGCCATGAGGCCCATAGGGAGCCTAACTCCCTCTTCTGTAGCGTGAGTCAGCTTGATGTACAGCTTGACCCCTGGACATGACGATAGTATGTCGAAGGGATTTACCCCCAGTCCAACCCTTGATGCTGAGTGACAAGCAGCGAGGCATTGGGTCCCATTTTTATAGTCTTTGGTATGACCCAGTCGGGGATTGAAGCGCGACCTCCATATCTCAGAGTGGACACTCTACCCACAAGTCCACTGAGCTGGTAAGACTCATCAAGCTGTCACAGATGTCTTTGCTAGGATATGATGGTGTCAATTGGAGGGCGATGCCGAGTAGGTAACAACGGGTTACGCAGTGCGCTCTTAGCTTGTTGATCTATTCTTTTTGACACTCAAAACCCTACCTAGTATAAAGAGCCAAGAAACTAAATCCTTACAGCGAATAGAGTGAATGCATGCGCAAGGTAATTAAATTCCTAAAACGTATTTTCACCGTGGTTAACAGGTAGTTCAACTGCTCACTTTAAATTTTCTACTCTTGCTGAAAAAAGTCCACACAAACATTTTTGTTGTGTTGTACTGACTGTGCCGCTGTGTACTGTGCGTGCTTGACATTATTTCTGGAACAATATCAGATTTATGAGATTGACCAGACAGTCACTAATCATGGCTGAACAGCTGGAAATCAGCCAATTCCGATCGCAGGCCAATTGCTCAGTGCATCTCTAATATATGTGAACAATGAACCAACATAAGTCTGCATATTACAACAAACATCTGTCAATAATTATAGGTAACAAGGAGTGATATAAGAAATGAAGAGTGAAAATGAGGAGTGAGAGGGAGTTCATTCCATAGTTTGTTAGCCAGGAGGGAGAAGTGTCTAAGATTGTTGGCCAGGGTGTCATGGTGAAGGGAGGGACTTCTTGTATCAGCTGAATTAAGTGTGCTGTGTGGATCATCATCCTGAAGGTAAAGGGGTACCATGGACTTGATTGCATTTATAGGTCATCACAGCTGGAAGTCAGTGAAGCGAACACAGAAGGGGGCATGTGGACATTTAGGAGGATTTAAGACCAGTCGTGCTGCATCATTCTGGATCAGTTGTAGGGGTTTGAGGGAGCATGCTGGGATCAGTCATAGGGCTTTGAAGATGCTCTTGTTGTTCTGCTTTTGTTGTATTTAGTGCATAATTCAAAAACTGCGGGGGTGAAACTCAAATGCCAAAGTTTGAAAGTTTTGAATGAAAGTTTTATATTCTGCAATCATCAATAAATGGTTGATGGTTGAAATACTGTAGATCAAATTACCTTAACTCTAATCCATAATCACACAATCAAAGTAGCTCTGTGCTTGCTCTTAATTGTCACAGGATTATTCAGGGGTTTTGGTCTTCTGAAACAAAGTATGATGCTTTTACAACAACATGCTGAGAATCAGTAGTGCACAGGCTGTGCTGACAGTAATGGCTTTGTCAGTGGCATGTTGCATAACTTCAATTCATTGTCAACACCATTGTCAACACCATTGATTGTACTACTTTACACAGCGGTTACATAACGCTCCCTCCACAGATTTCAGTTCACCCAAAAAAAAAAAACAATTACGGATTGATACACACGCCAAAACATGTTGTTGTATTAATGAATAACCGTTTTGTATCGAGAGAAGTGTGCAACTGTAATTTAATTTGCATTGACTGAAAAATGTTAGGCAAATATGACAATATATACTGTAGAAGTTGTATAATGTTCCACTATTTTTTCAGCAGTGGAAGTAGGGCAGATGCAGTATCCTTTTATCTTGTTCTCTAAAGCGACTTTGAGTACCTAGCTCTATATAAGTCGCATGTATTATCTTATTATCCATGCTGACATGTACTCACCATGTCATAGGTGGTGATGACCTTCTTGAGGACCTCCGCCGGTGGCACCTGGGGTTCTAAGGTAGGGTACTGGTCTTTGAGGTTGAATAACAGAAGGGGGTTGTTGTCAGTTCCAATCAGCCGAGGGGAAAGGGCCAGAATGCACTGTTTCAGGTTAGCCACAGCTGACAGGCCACAGAGCTCTTTGAACGGAACTATGGCGTTCTGCAGACAAAGGAGGAAAGGGAACATTTGGTAACTTATCACATTCAAAAAAAGAATGAGAAAGTGATGGAAAAAAAGAAACAATAAACAGTGATGTAATAAGTAGAACTAGATTAAAGCAATTCATGATTTGTCCGGCAACATTGATATGCTGTCCTCATTAGAATATCATGAAAGAATTTGCTTTATTTTGTTTACATTAGACCTTTTGCTTTGCCACCTCTCTCTCGCCTACAAGACACTATGCAACATCCACACAATGATATTGTGGGTTTATTAAGATGTTGGCCTATTGCTAGAAACGCAATTACTGTAGCACCTCAGCCAAATTGAAAGTAGCTTAAGGAAAGAAAATCATATTGAAATCATACAGCCCTTTAAAGAGATAGAGGGAATGGTAAGTGGTGGCTTTTTTTTAGATTTGTGGATTTGTGTAAAACAAATGTGACCAAACATCACATCTTGATTTAACTTGAATTCTTTCACCTGTTTAGAGGTGTGACCATCATAGAAGCTAGCAGAGGAATTGGTGGAGAGAACACTTGTGCCCGTGAGAAGTTTTATTTTAAGGACATTGTTCTACTAATGAAGCATGGACATGCAATGTCCTACCCTAGACACACACAACATAACCTTCCTGTAAAAATACAAATATATACTACCTTCCTGTAGAAATACACATTTATCCTGCATAAACATTAACAACCAGTGGGTCAAACAATGATGGAGGACGCCCTGGATGTGTGATAGTCTCAAGGCCACGGTGGCTTTGTTATCATACAATGACTGTGATGCAAACAGAGCAAGTAAAATAAATCCTAATGGACAGCATGAAATGAGCCACCACAAGAGACCAACCGCAGAGTGTTGTGACAGAGTCAATTATAGCCAGGATTTCCTTATGCTATAATTTCTTTGTTTGATGTTCAGAGCCTAAAAATATTTAGGACAAATATGGAAGGCACACATGATGTGAATGTGCACACAGAAATGATTGTGTTTGCAAGTACTCCAGTCAAACACACCCTGCTTTGTAGGCCTATATAAATAAAGTGAGTAGGACCTGTTTAAAAATCAGATGTTAGGTTCAGGTTTGTAATGGAAGTGAAACAGTTAGATGTAAACACTTTGTGCATTCTTTGTTATACTATAGATCTAGTTTAGATCTATAGTATAACAATTTCACAGCATGAAATATTGTGAACTACAAATAATTACAAGCATAAGGCTATAAGTGCAGCATCACCTTCGTCCTATATAATTATTACCTGGATCTCTAAATACAACCCCCTCAGCTTGCATCTAAAGAACAGGCTACCTCTGAGCTTTAAGTCTCCCTGTCTTGACTGTTATGCAACACATACGGATTAGATCAAATCTGATTAAATCAAGCATGTCTATTCTCTGATGCTCCACAACCCTTGTATTAAATCAGGCTATGATCTATGCAGGACGTGGGGCTCAATTTTCTCATGATCTCTCCTTTGGGTGCAGAACATTCCCATGCTTAGAGATAGAAAAACAAACAGTTCATATACACCACATTCATGTTGATATTGGATCTGTTCCTGGATTAATTGGTTTAGCCGTTTGAGAGCAAATGTATGTCTTGAGCTCTTACCTGCATGTTTTCTCTCAGGTCTGTCGCCTCCCTAAGTGGCAGCATTGCAGTCTTGAAGACATCATCCACGGCCTTTATCAACAGCACTCTCATGGTGGCATATTCTCTACTTCGCTTGCCCTTTCGCACTGACAGTCCTCTTTTATGGGGCTTTCCACCTCCTCTTCGATTGGTTATGGCCACGTGAACAAACAACCAGGCATGTGGCAGAACCTCGCCAGTCAGTGACTGTAGGGGTATGTGTCTGAAACCCGGCTGGAGACACTCAAACGGAATTGTGTACTGGCCAATGAATTCGTCACCAATGTAGTCATCGTCTAGCACCACAAAGCGCACCATGGCCAGCTCAGGGAGGTTGATCTGAAACTCAAAACTTTCATCAAACAGTGGGTTTTCTCCATTTTGGTTGACCGTTTTAGTCCTCTGCTCTGCACAGTCAGCGGGAATGCCATGAATCTCCACGTACACGTAAGGGTCTACCACGTCACCTTTGGCACCTGAGCCTTTGGGTTTGGGAAAGTTTTGTCCACTGATGATCTTGATGTGTAAGAGCTGTGGGGACACACCTGGCACTGAATCTTTCGTATTGGCACTGAAATATGATACCTGCTCCCTCATGATCGCCGGACGCAGCACATAGCCACAGTTCCCATTTTGACGGAACCAGCCAATATTCAAATCCATCATCAGGCCAGGGGTCTGGTAGTTCATTGCCACTATCTGGCAACCACACTTCCAAAAATCTTGAGGATTCATGTTACTAGAGTCAATCCGCATCGGACTGGGGTAGACTCTGGCCAGAAATTTCTTGTTGTAGTTGACAAAGTCACCTGGGAAATCACTGGCGCAACGACTGGCAAAGACTTCATTGAAAGAGCAAAGTTCCCAGGGCTTCTGAGACTGAAAAGACGTTGAAAAGTCTTTAAACTCTACTGACTTGCACAAGGTCACAAGTTCAGAGAGGTCTTTAGACAGCTGGAACTTCTTGGGTGCAATGGTCTGCTCCTCCACAGACTCGATGCTCGTCCTTTGGGACATCTCAGCCCCCTCATCTTCATCCGTCACCTCTCCTTCTGAACCAGTGCAGCTGGTGCCCAGTTTCTTGCCCTTCAGCAGGATCTTCCCCTTCAGCACAGAGGGTGACGGCAGGTAGCAGTCCTCAGGTTTGGGAGCATCTAGATGGATCTTGTCCCCAAGGATCTTTTTCAGATGCTGAAACATGACTTGCTGCTGCTTTAAGGAACAGTGGTTTTCCAGACACAGTATGAGTGGGAACTCGGACGCAACAAAGGCATATTTGTTGATGATGTCAATGACACTGCGAAAGACTATCTGCGAGGTCATTGTGTGGCCAGTGTAAATGACGGGTTCATTGTCAGGTCCATCCCAAACATCTAGCTCTACACTGCGGCAGCCCATTTTCAGGGCACGGATATAGCCCGTTATATCAGAAGGCCCTCTAAACTGGTCCTCAATCAGGTATGTGTTATGTGAAGCATTGATGTAATAGTGGGTCAAAGGCTGGTTCATGTCCTGGCACACCGTTTTATGTTCAGGGTCAAATATATGGCACTCTGGCGACATAAGGTAATTTGTAAACCCATCGAGGGAAAGCCAGCCTTTAAGCTGTCCCTCTTTTGAGGGCTCGTAATTCTGAATGACCTCTAAGCTAGTGTCTTCGCTAACTTCTGCCATACCCTGCTCTGCCTCCAGAAATATCATCAAGTCCTTCGTATCAAGAAATTCTTTATTGCTAGAAAATTGAACGAGAAGGAAGTAGATTTCCGGTCTGGTGCAGAGGTCATGAAAGACTTCAATGAATTCCTCCTTGGTCACGTCAGAACCTACTTTGTCTTTAGCCTTGTGAAACTCCTTGAATTTGAGCTCTATTTTAACATTTTTTATTCCAGGGTTTAGATTTTTGACCAGCTGCACAGCAGCACATATGCTTATTTGTTTGCTGTCCTTAACATCTGCTTCATCAAACAGTTCACCAAGCCAAGAGGAACGCATGTTGTTCTGATTGCTCTCTATCATATTCAATGTGTGTTTTCCATAGGATATCAGGTACCTCAACCCTGTAACCCATGTGTTGGCCACGTCTGCAGAGTTTGCCACCAGGTCCAGTGACTCATAGTTCTCACTGTATATGATAGAAAAAGCACAGTCTTCTGATATCTGGTCATAGGTTCCATTGGTTCGAAAAGTGTCTGTGTTCTTTCCCGTCCGAACTTCCTTGATTGACTTGATGTCAATTTTGGCCTTTTCTGACTCCTTCTTTGAGGGCTCCCACCTCAGAGACTGCATGTCTGCATCTAGCAGAAAGTATCGGTGGTAAATGCGAGAGTTGGAACGCACTTTCTTTAGCTCTGAACCATCCACCATTGCATTAATGCAGTCACTCGCGCTGCTGATTTTCTTCTCCGTAGGCATGCTGCTGAATGACACAGTCTTCTTCCTCTCCCTACGTTGCCTGGAGCCATCCTGTAGAGGAGAGAAAGCAAAGAAATATGAATACTGGATACAATTAATACAAAACATTACAGTATGACCAATATATTGGTCGACCAAAATTGGCCTACCACAGTTTAAGAAGTATGAATACTGGATCAAATTAATACAAAACATTACAGCTCGACCAATATATTGGTCGGACGAAATTGGCCTACTACAGTTAATATGGCAGCATATTTTCATATAGCCTATATATAACGTGTGAGTAATATATATATATATATATATATATATATATAACGTATAGTGCCAACAAGTTGTCACTTTACATATAAACCAGTTTTCCAATGTATTTCCCCCATGAGCAATTGACAATAGTGGCAGGGGAATTAATTACAAACACACACACCCCAATATCTCAAAAAACCTGTGTCAGTCAGGCCCTTCGTTCAAAACACTAAGTTCATATGAAGAGAAATACTGTACATTTCATCAAAAGAGGGGGGGAATTGATCAAGCTCATCGCCAAGCAAAACAACAAGTAGCACCTGAAAGAAAGGCTGCCGATCATTCAGTGTGGTGCAAAGTGATTGTGTATGGACTATGGAGTGATTTCATGTTATAGAAAATTAGGTCCTTGAGCTTTGTGTGAAAGGATTTATTTTATTTTACCTACAAGGCTCGCATTTTCTCAAAAAGTTGAAAGATTAAGAGGGGATCTATTCACAATACAAAAAGGCATAGATATGGACACCTGCTTCAAGAAATAGGCCCATGTGCTTTCATGTCTTCTTGGCAAAGGTACTGTCGATGTACTAAATATTACTGTGGGCATAAAAACCTCTAGGCTGGCTGCTTGCTTTGCTGATTCACTCCTCTCTTTCCTTGTGTTAAGGGTGTCTTTTGGTGTCTGGAGACAGTCTCCTTTTCATCCTAACCTCTCTGAGCACAAGGGAAAGGATCATTTAACTGAAAAGGGCTCAATTAGAAAACATAATTAGGCAACTTAATTGAAGTGCAAAACTCCTGATTCTGGAGAAGCAAGAACCAGTGAAAATACCATTTTGTTAAATAGAATCATCCAATGCATGGGTTACGAATATGGAGGACGAGCAGCATGGATTCTTCAGTTCCCATCTCTCACATCATCACTCACTTATGCAAAGATGCTTTCTGTCACACTGGTGTTTGTCATTTTTCACACTTATACTCAGAGTTAATCATACTAGGACAGCGACCTTCGGGCACCGGCCTATTTGGGGCCACGCATGTCAAGAACGATACAAGTCGTTCCATTTATACTGGCTTGCGGCACAAGCGATGCAAACAGTTAAGCAGACGGTTTGGGTTGACAATCAGAGAAGCCGATGCATACAATCTCCAGAACACGCGGAAAATGTACTCTTTCTCAGACCCAAATGCAGAATTACAGATATTTATGATTCCATTCGGCTCTGCACACCTCAGGGTTATGAGACACAAACGCCAAGTTTGAGACCGAACAGGCTGAGTTATGCCAGTGACACATTTTGTGTGACAGACAGAGACTGAATTATAGTATACTAGTCCATACCTGCCCGGGGATATGAGCACCCAAAGTATGTGCTTAGTGTTGAGTTAGTTCTAATATTCACAGATCGAACATAAACGGTCTCTTAGTAGCATAATTGTATGAACAATGTTCTCTGATAAATATTGCATCTGATCCTAAAAACCTTGGATATTTGTGTAAACTATTAAACCTGTGTGTTTAGTGTAAGATGCTTAGAATAAAGACAGGAATTGAATAAACAACCTTACTAGTCATCGATATAAAAAGTTACAATTAGATGTAAGTTATATTGTACACAGAAATGCATAACATCCCTTCATATAATATAGAACAATGGGGCTGCCTGGGCTGAAATATTAATATCTTTTGTCCTTCCTGTGGTTCCCCCTCTGTATTTCCGCCCGGTGAACATTTATCATGCAGTGTCATCAGGTATTGGGTTAGCAATGTATATATACAGTAAATACACTGTATATATTCTTAAATAATGGAATAAGAAGAATTACATTCTTTCAAAATGAGTGGAATATTAAAGGTATTGAGCAGGCTATGCATATCGCTTAAGAAAAGTTAACGCAGGCAGTACTGCAGTCCTCCTCAGGTAGAAGTTTGTTGCAATCATGCTGTGCCATTTGAACAGGACAAACACAGCAGAAACAGATGGAGAACAGACATACTGTCAAACTGGGAATGGTATCCAGCCTTTAGCTGAAAATAGCTGCTCTACAACAAGCCCTGGCAGAGATTAATTAAAAACCTTTCAGTCTCCTTTCCAGAATGCCGCAGCACGATTGGTCTTCAACCAGCCAAAATTTCACATCTCTCCCCCCTTCTCCGCTCCCTCCACTGGCTTCCCAGACTTTACTTTCTGACACACGTGACACGCCCTCCTACTACCGCCACACCCTGGCGGTAGGGAAAACCGTTTGTCTGGAGCCTTTGCACACAGGATCCAATTTTCTGCATGGAAAAAAATTACTTACAATAAATGAATATGTGGTGTCTCTATGACCTCATGCACACCGGGTCCGAATTTGTCCAGATTCTGACAAAATTGTCTGTTTTTCTGAACGGAAAATCGGACCCTGTGTGCAAAGACCTTTAATGCTACAGTTAGCATATAGTACCTTGTACAACTGGGTATCAGCTGTCTATGACAGCTCGTGCCCAAGAGTATAGTGTAGCAGTAACTTTGCCAGCGATGGGATGACATTTGGCAAGCAGTCAATGGTAGATAGTCAGAGGTTGAAAGGCAATGAGAGAAGAAAGCTTTCCCGTAATGGGATGCAATAGATGGCACAGCGACGGCAACTCAGACCCCTAGCCCTGGGACTGGGCTGGACTGAGTGCGCGTTCATAGCAGCCACAGCATGGACTCTACTCGAAGAGCCTTGGACGCTACGGTAGTACAACTGTTGCACAAGGCAACCAGGTCTGCGAACGGCCACAGTACCTACTTAATTAAGGGGTATGCAAGCTATGCAGAGCGGTGACAGACTTTGCAAAGACTTCACATTGTTCACATAGCTCTTCTTTGCAATTGCCTGTCCTGGGGGGGTTCACATAAAGGCTGCGGACACAAGTCTAAACAGGCTGTTGAGGAGAGCTGGCTATGTCATTGTGGCTAGTACTGGACAGGAGAATGTGGTGAAGGTATGCATACTGAGGGAGCTGGAGGCCATCAGGGCCAACCACTCCCTCCACATGAAGATTGAAGAGCGAGTTAGCAACAATAGGAAGGACTTATTCCTCTACTCCAAGATGAGGCTGGAGGGGGTTCGTCAGTCCTTTGTGCCTTTTGCTGTGAGAATGTATAACGAGGCACGTAATGGGCAACGATAAACTGACTCTCTGAGACTTAGTAGCATATTGTAACATTCAATAGCATATTGTAACATCTCAGCCACACCAACTCAAAACGGCCAAAGACGGATTCTGTTCGGCGGTTCCCGACATTCGGTCGTGTTGGAAGTCACCATTATTACAGAAATATATACTGCATGCTATGCTGAACGTAATCCACTTAGTGTCATCTTTTCAAAATGCATATTTACCGTACAGTTTGTGTTTGTATGCTTATTTCGCAATACCTATTGCGCAATCCTCTGTAGAGTGAGTTTGTCATCATGGTCACAAGAGTATCGGGTTTCAAGAGGGAAGGGGGGGGTTAGAGAGAGAGAGAGAGGAGAGAGAGAAGAGAGAGAGAGAGAAAGAGAGAGAGAGAGAGAGAGAGAGAGAGAGAGGTACAGTAAGATACAGTAGATTACAGTACAGTAAGATACAGTACAGCAAGGTACAGCATAGTACAGTACAATACGGTACAGCAAGGTACAGTAGAGTACAGCAAAGTACAGTACAATACGGTACAGCAAGGTACAGTAGAGTACAGCAAAGTACAGTACAATACGGTACAGTCAGGTACAGTAGAGTAAGATACAGTAGATTACAGTACAGTAAGATACAGTACAGCAAGGTACAGCATAGTACAGTACAATACGGTACAGCAAGGTACAGTAGAGTACAGCAAAGTACAGTACAATACGGTACAGCAAGGTACAGTAGAGTACAGCAAAGTACAGTACAATACGGTACAGTCAGGTACAGTAGAGTAAAGCAAAGTACAGTAAGGTAAGGTAAAGTAGAGTACAGTACAATACGGTACAGTAAGATACAGTAGATTACAGTACAGTAACATACAGTACAGCAAGGTACAGCATAGTACAGTACAATACGGTACAGCAAGGTACAGTAGAGTACAGCAAAGTACAGTACAATACGGTACAGCAAGGTACAGTAGAGTACAGCAAAGTACAGTACAATACGGTACAGTCAGGTACAGTAGAGTAAAGCAAAGTACAGTAAGGTAAAGTAGAGTACAGTGCAATACGGTACAGTACAGTACAGTACAGTACAGTACAGCAAAGTACAGTACAGTACAATACGGTACAGTCAGGTACAGTAGAGTAAAGCAAAGTACAGTAAGGTAAAGTAGAGTACAGTGCAATACGGTACAGTACAGTACAGCAAAGTACAGTACAGTACAATACGGTACAGTCAGGTACAGTAGTGTACAGCAAAGTACAGTAAGGTAAAGTAGAGTACAGTAGAGTACAGCAAAGTACAGTAAGGTAAAGTAGAGTACAGTAGAGTACAGCAAAGTACAGTAAGGTAAAGTAGAGCACAGTAGAGTACAGGACAGTAAGGTAAAGTAGAGTACAGTAGAGTACATTAAAGTACAGTACAGTAAGGTAAAGTAGAGTACAGTAGAGTACATTAAAGTACAGTAAGGTAAAGTAAGGTACAGTAGAGTACATTAAAGTACAGGACAGTAAGGTAAAGTAGAGTACAGTAGAGTACATTAAAGTACATTAATGTACAAAGTACAATACAGTAAGGTACAGTAGAGTACAGTACAGTAAGGTACAGTAGAGTACATTAAAGTACAGTACAGTAAGGTACAGTAGAGTACATTAAAGTACAGTACAGTAAGGTACAGTAGAGTACATTAAAGTACAGTACAGTAAGGTACAGTAGAGTACAGTAGAGTACAGTAAAGTACAGTACAGTAGAGTACAGTAAAGTACAGTACAGTAAGTGGATGGATGGATGTGGATGGATGCATGGATGGATGGATGGATGGATGGATGTGGATGGATGGATCGATGGATGGATGGATGGATCGATGCATGGATGTGGATGGATGGATGGATGGATGGATGCATGGATGGATGGATGGATGGATGCGAATGGATGGATGTGGATGGATGGATGTGGATGGGTGGATGGATGTGGATGGATGGATGGATGGATGTGGATGGATGTGGATGGATGGATGTGGATGGATGGATGGATGGATGGACAGACAGACAGACAGACAGATGGATGGATGGATGTGGATGGATGGATGCATGGATGGATGTGGATGGATGTGGATGGATGGATGGATGTGGATGGGTGGATGTGGATGGATGGATGTGGATGTGGTTGGATGCATGGATGGATGGATGGATGGATGTGGATGGATGGATGGATGGATGGATGTGGATGGATGGATGGATGGATGTGGATGGATGGATGTGTGGATGGATGGATGGATGGATGGATGTGGATTGATGGATGTGGATGGATGGATGGATGTGTGGATGGATGGATGGATGTGGATGGATGGATGTGGATGGATGGATGTGGGTGGATCACTGCTGCAACGTAGCTGTGAGCGCCTGCGAAGCAGGCGCGATCTCTAGATGTGAGCGGCCCGAAGGGCCGCGAACCTCTAGTTCAATCAATTGTGGTCTACTCTGTGCTGATGTCATAACTTTAGGCTTACCATACGTTGATACAATTTCTATCTCATGTTCTACACCAGGCAGGAGGATAGTGCATACATCTGTATAGTTTTATATTTATTTAAAGTGTCTCTTGTTCTACACCAGGCAGGATTATTATATAAGGCCTTCTGATTCCCAAGCGGCCGCGCTACCTCCTGAGCCACAGCCGCCTCGTCCAACAGATTGATCTGCTAAGCTTTGACTAGTCTGTGTAAGCAATAAGCTAAACAACTGAACCAACTCTATTTTACAACTACTACTAATGTAATAACAAGATAATTTACCTGTAGAATTCCTTGAAATACAGTAACTACAAAATGACAAGACACTGACAATCTCATTCCTCAAACTTTAAATGCTCTAGCTTTTGGGACAGTGGAGAGACGCAGAGCTACACTGTAAATCGGTGCTTGGAGGAGGTCGGTGCATGGAGACGTGTCACGTCTGGTGACATAAGTCTGGCCATGTTGATATAACACTCATAAACTCTGGCTTACACTGTAGTGTACATAATGGGGAGGCATACTTTTTATCTACTTTTGTTGGAACTACCCAAACACTTCATTTGTCACCCTAACAGCAGCAAGCAGAGCAGCTTGTGCACTACAGACAGATAAATCTAGGAAAATGGGCTACATGTATACAAAATAAGCACAATCCTTTATGCAGTCTGTGCTTAAGGAGGTTCATGAGGTTATACTGGACAGATTTAAGTCGATATGCATGACTGCAGTAAATCCGTTGTGATCTGCAAAAGGAATGTGGACTTTAACCACACTTTAGTTCTATATCTCTTGCTTGCTGCTAGTACCATCAAACATATAATTTTGCGAATGTCTGTCCGTCCGTCTGTAACAGCGTTTCTCCTCAGTGGCTGGAGCAATTGATCTGAAATCGCATCACCATTAGCATATGAACACACCTGACATAACTGTGAAGCCCGAATTTCATTTCTCCCAAATTAAAGCTTTATTAGCGTTTTCTACTGTCTGTTGCCAGGGTTACGGTCTGTTCCTCCAGGCCATGGGATCTGTAGCCCCACACCCCTCTCTCTCTCTCTCTCTCTCTCTCTCTCTCTCTCTCTCTCTCTCTCTCTCTCTCTCTCTCTCTCTCTCTCTCTGATGTGTGTCTCATCTTCCAACGGGTAAATAAATATACACTCCTCCATGAGCTGCTCCTTACATGATGCTCTCACGCACGCACCAGTTACAGTAACTTTCTCTCTCTCTCTCTCTCTCTCTGTGCGTTTGATGTGTGTCTCATCTTCCAACGGGTAAATAAATATACACTCCTCCATGAGCTGCTCCTTACATGATGCTCTCACGCACGCACCAGTTACAGTAACTTTCCCCACAACCCACACTCTGCACAGTATATTTTGGAGCACACATCTTTGAACGGGTAAGGTCTAGTTCTAGTTAGTTCTGTGACCACAAGCTCCAACCATTCTGGTCAGGATATCCGCTAGCTCCACCTATCGTGACCACACACACACACACACATACGGTTTTATCAGTTCCAGTAACAGCTTCTTTTCTCACTCAATTGGAAATGTGGTTAGATGATGTTTTCTTTACTAATGTATGTCATTTGATCATGTTGTTATTGATGCTGAAAAGGATACAGTAATGTTTGTTTTTTCAGTGATGATTTTCAAGGTACAGATTGTCCTACGAACCAACAGCTTTAATCATCCCATTTTAATTGTATAATTAACTACAGTACAAATGCAAAATGACCCATAATGAAGGTGTTGTGTGTCAGACAAAGCACACAACATCAAAACAAGCTTTGTTCTTCACAGACCTGAGATATCATGGTAATTACGTGGTATACAGGCTGCTTCAAATAGATTTACCTTATTAAAGAACACTAAATGACGGAGAGTAGGTAACCAAATGGACCCCGTAAGATCTTTAACTCCTGAGAGTGTAAAATGAAACCAAATGGTCCCACGTAAAGGACATTACACAGCTGCGTGCACCACCTTGTAACTTAGCCCGGCTTTCATTGTAACAACAATAATAATAGTAATAATAACCAGTAAGACACCTAAGGGCGAAAAGCGTGCCATGTCTTGGCCATCTGGCCAGTGATGTATATCGGACCAGTTACCCATATATGGAGACCCTTGGTACCCATAGATATTCACAAGTATGGGTTAAATATTGATGACATCAGGGATCTCCATATATGGGCATAAAAGGGATTTGGTTCCCCTGGCATCACAGGGATCTCCATGTCTTTATCTTCCTCTTGATCATTAATACCATATTATAATCTGCTATCCTCTGAAATATTTATGTCACACCTTCTATGTTAAACCTTCTTCTGTAGAGATGTATTGCAATACAATTCAAGGCAAGTCAGCAAAACAAAGGCATATGATAATCATATATTGCTATTTCTTACTTAATAATAGTTCAATCAAACTTTCATGATGGGGAAACAACAACTATTTTTATCTTGACATACCACTTAAATAAATGTGCGTGTGCACACACAATGAGTGAAAGAGAAAATCTAACCCAACTGCATCATCCCATAGGGATCTGTGTGCATCAAAATCCCCTAGTGGACTCATTGCTTCTTTTCTGGCTCAGTGGGTAGTTGAGGACTATCCATGTGTACAACTGAGGACATCACGAGATGCTCCTTGCTCTCTGGTCCAGAGAATTATGTACCTACACCACAATAGTGAGCATCACCATCTTATGACTGTATGTTTATTTTACTTGTGGTGAGCTGACAGTTTATGGAGGCTCAATCCAATCATCAAACCTTGCACTGGAAATTGTATGTTCATGAGAAGCCATGCAAATATCTTCATTTTCCCATCGTCTTTGTAAAACTACACCAGGTCACCTGGTCGTGCCAGACCCGCAATGAAAACTAGTATGGCACTGAACTAACACATGAACACACAGGATTTTATAGTCTCAGCAACAAAGCGTAGTGAGCTTGTAGATCGGCTGTTTTGACTAGTATGGCACTGAACTAACACATGAACACACAGGATTGTATAGGCTGAGCAGCTGGAAATGTTTGTGAGCTTGTAGATGGGCTGAGGAATTTATAGTGTCAGCAGCTCGTCAGCCAACTCAACTCAGCTGGTCCTGTACAGGTGACGGCACTCAAGGCAATCAGCCGAGCAAGGGAAGGGAGGGGCAGATGAGCAGGCACACTGAGGAAAAGAGGGACAGGCACACTGAGGAAAAGAGAGACCGACAGACCGACCGACAGACCGACCGACAAAGCCTTATGTAGGCCGACCCCCTGGGTCTGGCAAACATAAATAAGGCTACGAGTCTGTGATGAGGACATTTTGGCCCATCATTATCATTGTACAAGGTTATCTGGCCTCATGCAACAACAATCTACAGTTACAGTATATGTATGGTTTTAATGCAAAATGATTACATGTCGGCCTAATACGGAAATATATCTTGAAGTAACCATAATAACTTTGTTGTTCTTTGAAACCATATCTTTGGTCAACTGATATGTAATGGCCTCTGTGATATGCTCTCTGCGATATGCTGACTATGAGCCTGAAGGATGGGAGATGAGTTATTACAGTAAATCTTGTGTAATGTTGAAGAGAGCAGGGCAAAGAGCAACAGCTGGCCAAGGAAAATTAATTACCAAGTTTCATGATTACGTAAGTGTGAAACACATGAAATAATGTTTTTTATAATTATTATTTGAGATAATTATGCAGCCCTAATAGCACATCAATACAGCCCCGGAAGCGGTTCAATCCACAATTTCAGTTGATAAATCAGCCAATCCCCTCCCTGTGAGGTCCGTCGCCAGCAGTATTGTTGCCTGAGAGAAGATGCAGTATAGAATGGTATCTTTTACATACCCTGGCTGAAGGCAGACATGATCAATAAAAAATACAATAATGTACTCTCCAAGACTCTCCATTCACATTCACACAAATGCATGATATAGTATAGGCAAGGAACACTGCACTAGTTGTCTGCTTAAATACTATAAGTTTCAAATTAACACATTCCCCGCCATTTAACAATACCTTCGTACTCTCCCCTGCCTCTGTCTCCATAGACTTCCATGTAATTCATAGTGCACGGATCATGCACACCCATGCCTAGATAATGCACCACGTGTCTGCACATTGCTCACAGCTTTCAAACAAAAAAATCCGAATGGAAATCCGTTCAGGCATTCATGAGATAGCAGCCATTATGTTTTCCTAAAATGTAAACAAAGATGGCTGCCATGTTTGAAAGATGGGGTTGCTATGGGGGTTAAACATGCAATTTCGCGATTGCTATCATGCCTACTAAAGTTTTTGGGGTCCAAAAATTTTTGGAAAAAAAAAAAAAAAAAAAATTCTCTGGATTATCGGGCCTGGCGGGGAAAGACATTGAAATAATCTCGGGACTATCGGGCCTGGCATGCAATGAGTTAATTTTGAGGTCTTTACAAGAGTCTCCAACTAGCAAGTATATCATTTTGTAATTAGAATGTAATTTCTCATAAGTATCATACCAACTGCATCCTCTGCAAACCTGGTATGGACTGAATAAAAACTGTGTCCAATATGAATGAGAAAACCTTTGAAGTTAATTATTAACGGCAATGTGCTTCCATACAAATGTGCAGGTCAGTTTAAACCCTGACTTTGTAACCTACAAAAAAATGCATTTTACAGCTACTGTAATTTAAATATTTCACAGAACCTTGACAATTATATCATCAACCACAACCAATATACTGACATTTTGATTAATTACCAGCAGCGTTTCTCATTTCAGATAGCGTGCATCCTTTCCCAATCGAGTAAAAAAGGCCAACGCCTACTTCCGATGGAAGGGGATGAGGATAGGGAGGAATGCTACGCTCCAATGCTGTCCTATTAAGTACAATGCAAAAATGCGTGCCTCACTCTTCTGCAACTTAATCGTATATCTATCCTTCCATAAATCACGCAAATCTCTGTGTGCGTGTGCGTGTGCGTGTCATTTGCGCATCCCGGGAACCATCCAACCAATATCCATATTCCATACTGTATATGGGAATGAAAAAGACACACATGGCCCAGCCAACTAGCGTAGCTGTCTGGGCACCTAGGCTGGTAATCAGCATGTCGCGGGTTCGAGTCCCGATCCCGACGACCTTTGCTGTGTGTCAGAAAAAAGACACATACACACGCACACGCACACACACACAAACATAGACTTGCAAGGTCCAATCCGCATCAAACTTGGTATAAACACTGGTCAGGGGTCTGCCATCAGAATAGCCAATAGGGCTCACCGTTGTTCCAATTCGCACCAAATGTGGCACAAATACTGTTGCTCCAATTCTCAAATGTACAAACACTGTTCAGTCTGCCACAAGAATAGTAAAAAAATAAGGTAGTTAAGAATCTGTTTCTATTGACCATATTATCAGAAATTAGATTGGTCTGATATGAAACAAATAATTATTCAATGTAACCATTGTCCATGGGCTGCACAAACTAGGACAATAACATACATCTATAATTCCCCTGCTGTAATATTCACATAAAAACATATAATCCATTCCACTTATTGTGAATGGACTACATTGATAAGATTACAGGATGGTCTCGATTCGCACTGTCTAAGGGTAGTTGAATAAAAACAGCTGTATTGTTAGTTAGATGTTCCGTTTTATGTGTTTTAGTATAGCACTTTATCTAAGTAACTGTTTTTAAACGTGCTTGTAAAGCTGTATGATATTAGGCCTATTAGGATAACCCATCTGGGCATAAGGGAAGGAATAGCCATGCCTTACAATTAATTTAGCAGAAGTGTGATCACAAGTCATTGAGCTACCCTTGAAACAACTGCCTGTTGCTCGCCCCACTTCACATCATCCCCAGACTAGTAATTCAGTGACACCTGAGCAGGCACACAAAGAAATAAGGCTTCATTCATGCATGGGAATGAGTGCAAGTCGCCTCACTCGTCTGGAACAAACACAGACGTGATGTGAAATTTGAGATAGAAAAAGCTCCCAGCACTAAGAATGTTGACAGATCTTTAATCAATCAATCAAGTCAATATCCAGTGGAGCTGGTTAACACTGCTGGATATGGACCAGACACCTGAAACCAGATGGACAATTAGGTGACGCTTAAGCCACCTCTTGGAAAGATTACTCTCTCAGCCACCTTAAGTACCATGCATAGTAATACATAAGTACCGCAGGACTACATTAGAAACGGAGGTTTGATGTCCGCATTTTCTCCCTGTCCGTTGGCTAGCGGACACCACCCAAACCGACGGATTAAAACCGATTAAAACGTACGTATGCCTGAACTACCCGTGGCGAACCGTTTGTCAACCGTGGGGGCAGTAGTGAGGAGTCTTCAACGTCTGTAAATATCAAACCATACCTCTATGGTACAAACATGAAAAGCTCTGTGTCTCGCCAATTATCACGTGCCGCGAACAGCGTTCTCATCAAGAGCCCAAGGTAAAGTGAAACGTCAGTGAGCCTCGATGGAGTCAAGTCTAATATGTTGAAAATTGATATGTTGGGGGAAAAAAGCGTCTGAAAACTTTAAATGAATGGCCGCACAATATGTATTGGGATCGACTGTGATGGCCTTGAAGATCGGCCTTGTGATCAGCTGGTTGGTTACCCTAACCCTGCTCTATAGCAATGATTGGAATATAGAAATCTTTAACACTTACCCAACAAACTCATGCAGAGAATACAGAACCAAGGCATGTCCCTGTTAACACAAACTCTGCCATCAAAATACCCCTTTGTACCCCTTCTCTGCCATGCCCGTAGAACCCGTAAATGTAATAAAAATTAATTAAAAAACATTTTTTTATCGAAGCGCAACTAAAATAGGCCGGAACTAATGCTCCATGATCGGTTTCTACACGGACACATTATTGAGCGGACAACTTTAACATTGGAGTCCCTGAACCGGAAGCGGAAGTCCGTCCTCTATTTTGGCCCGTTAACTTTCTGTCTACACTCCGCGGCTTACAGATGGAGAACTTATTGATCAATTGAAAAAGTTTCAACGGATTCGAGAAGCTGATGGAATACGCGAACACACGATGCATAGCAGTGTCCGATCACGCACGATGGGAACTGGACGAGCGCCCACGTTAACAGTAAGGAGAAGCCGGCAGTGAAAGACATAGAGAAATTAACGGGCTTTACGGCCGTAAACTACGAATGAGTTAAAGACAAATCTAGTCCTACGGTACCTAACCTTAACCTCAGTAAAACTATGCCTAAACCTAACCTTACCCCTAACCTCAGTAAAACACCTAACCCTAACCCCCGCCGGAGTAATGAGATGTCGGACTTATGGGCAGTCCCTAGACATTGCTTAATTATTACTGCAATTATCCACCCTTAAGACTGTGCTGTTACAATTCACTGGTGTAGATAGTATTTGAAATCCTTCAGTAGACACAAAAGGCTTCTTAAGCGATGGGTAGGCTCTTTCATATAGCATAGCTGTACATCCTGATCCTACATTAAGTGCAGGAGCCATAATGTGACTTGTGTGTTTTTTTACACGTTTCACTTGATTGACAGATTGGGCACTACACTGGTAGTAGGTGGTGGGCGTGATCACTGGAGCTGGGGTGCTGCCCTGGTGATAACTCCTCATGGCGTTTACCTGGACACTAGTCCACTAGTGTGGGAATTTGGATGGAGAGGGGGTGAGCGTGGATTTGGAAGCAGACAATTTCTGTTCACCCGAATGACCACTATAACGCAACTAACGCAAATATCGCAACAAAGTAACATCCACGGTGACGTAGTATGATAGTTTGCTGGGAACTGTTGATCTGAAGAATAAATGAAAGCAAGGATTGGAGTGGAACTGAATTCTTGTGCGTGCGTGTCATATTACTGTACATACTATAATTGTCTTATTTCCATGTTTAGCTCCTCACAGCTTTTTGAACAGCCTTGATCAGGGTTCTCAAACCTTTTTCTAGCACGAGCCCCCCCCCCCCCCCCCCGATCGAAACTCTGCGAGGGTACAGAATACAAGAATACAGATGGATTTGTACCACCCCCCATAAGCATTTAGAGTTTAGACAGAATATGTTGCTAGTAGTACTTTAACATAATATTACAACGAGAATTTCGTGATCGAACTCTCGATTACTGGTCTGGTTGTTTGTCTGTCTGTCTGGAATCCGAGCGAGCCGGTCGGTAATGTTACATCGCGTCGCGATCGAAATTTAACACCGCAAGGCTACAGATGGAACCAAATGGACTAGTGGTCCATGCATTTTATATTAAACATAATCCTATAGGAAATCATTTATGAACAGTTAAAATAAGTTTGTCTCTCTAAGCCTCTGCTTGTGAACGTGTCTGCTAACCTTGCATCACCAGTCTTTCCACCTCTGAGGAGGAAAACTGTTCTGCTACTTGTTGTTGGGGTGGAGCTGTGTGTGTGTGTGTGTGTGTGTGTGTGTGTGTGTGTGTGTGTGTGTGTGTGTGTGTGTGTGTGTTAAAGGGAGAGGAGTGTCCGTTTGTTTCACGCTGGTCGCAACAACCTCACTTTAAGTGTTTCTTGCTTAAAATATATTCATTATTGTTTTGGTTGCCAATGTGCCCCAACAGCACCTTCCCGCAACTCAACTTTGGGTCGGGATCCATAGTTTGAGAACCGCTGGCCTAGATACAGCCGTAAAAGTAAGTGTAGGTTGCTTTTTAGTTTATGGAGTGTTATGACCAACACACCTGACAATGCTAGAGAACGAGTAACTGTTAATTATGATTATCTTTCAATAACTGTGAAATTAAGTTATTTCAAATGGACTGTAATTTGTTATTCGTTGTGTGATAAATGTTGATGGGTTTTTTTCCACATAAGATTTATGTGGAAAAACTGTTCACACACGTACTGTAGATTTGATATGGCACTATCTGCTTTCCCTCCACCCAATATAAGTCAGGTTTCACAACACTGAGTGCAAGAGCTCTTCAGATGAGAACACGATAGTCCTCCTCCTCCTCCTTACCACATCAACCCAAAGCAGTTCAACCATAGTTATGAATGACGGTTAAGGTGTGCTTTTTTCCGCTTTTTACCATCTACTGATCCACAAGGCACTGCCAACAAAAACAATACAAAAAAACATTGCACCGTGCAAGAAAACAAATTCGAATAAAAAAAAAACGAATACTCATTACTGGATCTGACACCTCAGCCAAGTATACAGTGGTGGGAGTGAAAAAATGTGATCTGCCAGGGACATCAGGAGTCAGTTCGCTAAAATTCAGTCCATTCAAAATGTAAACAGAAAATGCAGTGCATTGGCCAATGACAGAGCATTCATATTGAATTATAATTAAGCTGAAAAAGCAATCATTCTCATGTCAAACTGGAAATCTATGGAATGATAAGACGTTTGAAGAAAATGTACATCCAGAATTGATTGAAAGTCGAATGATCCCACTATGAGACTGTTTAACTCATTCCCCGCCTCCCCCGATAGTCCCGAGAAAATCCCAATGTCGTTCCCCGCCAGGCCCGATAGTCCCGAGAATTTGCTTTTATATAATGTAATGTTTAATTACACTCTCCCCCAGCTCGTGACAAATTTTTATCCTTTTATCTTACAGAGAACCCAAAATATCACACATCAAAGTAAGTGTGTTTGAAAAAAAGACTGTAATAATGTATAAATTGCAATACAAATGCATATAAATCTCCCCATAACCCACAGTGAACTGGCACAGTGACGCATTTTGCGCACACAAGGCTGGCGGAAAAAAAAGAGAAGAAAAAAAAAGTGTGAGAACAGCTGTGTGTGTGTGTGTGTGTGTGTGTGTGTGTGTGTGTGTGTGTGTGTGTGTGTGTGTGTGTGTGTGTGTGTGTGTGTGTGTGTGTGTGTGTGTGTGTGTGTGTGTGTGAACATCTCTTAGCTGGCTGGTGGTCCACGGACCACTGTCTGTTTCAGTGGTCCCCCTGTCCTGATCAGCACAGTGCTATCAGAGTCTCTGATTCAGAGATCTGTCTCTCTCTCTCTCTCTCTCTCTCTCTCTCTCTAGATACAAAATAATTATCGCCAATTCGCCATATAAATGCTTCTAAAACATACCTGAGAATGATGATGGTTGATTAGAATCCACAGGTTATAATCCATATATCCAGGCTATAATATATTGTTTTGTAATGGTCCACAAGCAGCCAAGCAGGCCATTGGCGCCAGGCGGTCCTTTGCAAAGGGGGGTCCCTGGTCGGCTTTCTAACAGGGGGTCCGCGGGCCCAACGCTTCGCTCCGCAGAGCAGTGGGAACACGATAATCAACTCTTACAAAATCAATCAATAAAACTGCCCGATTACATAAAGTTCACGACGCGATCCAGTTGAGTCAGAGACAAGTGAAGTGGTCCCTGGAAGGGGGTCCGTCCTCTCATTACCCTGCCTGGTCTCCAGCCAACACTTCTCACGGACCACCACCAAAACTCCCACGCTCCCCCACCACGCTCCTCCCAAAAAGCAAGAGATCAACTAGTGTCGTTACTAACGAGCAAAGACGCAGAGGAGCTGTTTAGCAGGGCAGTGCAGAGGATTTTTTTAGGGGCAGGGGGAGACATTTTTCCAACATGTCCTAGAATGTGAAAATAGCAGATCTACAAGCTCGACTTTGATTGATTGATTGAAGACTTTATTAGAAGTTTGCATAGGAAAAGGTACAGTTTCATGACGGTACAGTTCACTGGTACAAGGTCTACTAAAAGGAGATCCATGAAAAGACTAAGCTTATTTCCACTGGAAACCATTGAAGTATCTCATATAAAATTGAATGACAAGCTCTCAATGTGTCAGTCTCAGAGCGATGTGTTGAGCTTGTAGAGCTTGTAGATCTGCTATTTTCACATTCTAGGACATGTTAGAAAAAAGACTCATGCCCCCTTTTATGTCTATTTGTGTGTGTGCACCTGTACAGAGCAAAAGACAACCAGCAGACACACAGAGACAGAGAGAAAGCGCCCCCAAGTGGGGGCTCACAGAAATACTCACAGAAATACTGCAATATAGTATGTGAGTTTTTTGGTCAGATATAGCCAATAAAAATATTTTTCTCTGCATTTTTCTAAACAGAAAATTCTAAAAATAAATCCTATTACATAATTACATTAGTACACTTATCTGATAATGCCTGAAGCCATAAAGACACATCTCAAGTGAGTTATCCACTTGAAAACAGATCATTCACAAAAAGGTCAATAACTCCAATTATTTTGAATTTCCACCTGGATTTTGAAAAAACAAGGGGTTTGAAATGGCCAAAACTCTAGATTGCTACATCGTACATACAAAAAAATATTTTTTGGAGAGACTAGAGGATGTCCTCTTTTAATCCATGCACTGTATGACATTTTCGTGCAAACAGGGAATTTAGGAAAAATGTCTAAATATGAAGAAAATGCTTAAACAAAATGGCAGGGGAGCCTACAGTGAATGTTAAAATGGCGGTCAATGTGTTAATGAATCCCTAGGACCTGCAGCATACCCCACTGCCACTAGAAGTTATTAATCTTCAGCTGCCGAAACATTATGGCCCCAACTTGTCAGACTTTACCATACCGTGACTCATGCTGACATTTTCTCTTCTGTTTTGTACTGAGAAATGACTTAAAATGACAGCATAAGGACCTATAGTGCATTGTACCAATTTGTCATGACTGCCAGTGAAGGTTCTTATTATGTAGTCTGACATTCTCCTTAATGCCTTTGGGGCATTGGTAATGCTCCAAAGGGCATAATTTGTTGGCTGAATCCTCTGGCACTGGACCACCTTGTGAAAGCCTTGGTACTGTAACTGGACTGGTCATTTTCACAAAAACGGGTACAGCGGCAATGAGAAGCTTGTCAAAGAATGTTTAAAGGCCTCTATCCCTAACGGAAAATCTCCGAGGTTGAATCTAACATGAAATGTATTCTGCTATTGTATTATTCAAATAACTTCCAATAGATTCAATTTCAGTTTGTCTTTTAAGGCAGTCCAGGAGAAACAGCTCTAACTGACAGGAGTGAACATCTCACTTGAATAAATTGCACTAGCCTGGACTTGAAATTTCATGTTCTATCTGTCTCTAATTCTAAGTCATTTCAGATGCAATACCAAAATTCCCTTTGTTGGCAACGGGGCGCTTCTTTGGGCTAACATTGGAATGATACAGAGAAGATACCACGGCACAATGCAAAATCTTCTCTGTATCGTTCCAATTTTAGCACCACTTTACCTCATGGTTCCACCTCATATATATGTATAGTAGTCTCAATAGAATATAGCCTCCCAAAAAGTACCGCCCCTTCTCGAGGGGGCCCAAATTAGGATATGAGCCCTCTGCCTACCTAGGCTGTGGGAAGATTTACAAAAAAATCACTGAAATGAAAGGTAAGGCTTAGAATTGGGTTTTTGGGGGGCTGGAAGAGACACTGGTAAGACCAAAAAACAAGAAAGAAAGGAACATTTTAAAATTCATTGTGTAGTCCCTTTAAAGTTGCATGTTTTACACAACTTCCTAAGCAAATATTCAGGACAAAGACTGGAATTCCATTTCCACCTTCTGGTATTTTGTTAAAAGAAAACAAAATTAGAAATTAGCACAAGAAGTAAGAACAAAAGTGCTTGAAAAAAGATATAATGCTCTCCACATCACTAGGCTTATATTCAGCTGAAATATTGTATTATGAATCAAACTGTTCAACGCGTTGGCACTTTATCGGAATTAACTTAAAAAAAAAAAAAAAAATCTCTCTTCTTGATGGAAGACATCTGATATTGATTGGTTGATCATACCCATCTCATTTGCGGTGTGCTTGTCTATTAATCAATAAATCCGTTGTCAACTAGATGTGCAGGATAATGCCTACCGGCAGCCTGTCGCTGACAAGACTGAGTGCATAGTACAGTCAACCACAGGCATAGACCGACCACTGTGCAGCGAGCGTAGCCTACTGCTCCTCTCAGACTGGGTCATTCCACTTTCAATAATTTGAGGGGTTATACAAGCGGACCAATCCACATTTCTACTGAGATCTGATTGTTCAAGCCAGAGCGTCTGAAAACTTTAAATGAATGGCCGCACAATATGTATTGGGATCGACTGTAGTGGCCTTGAAGATCGGCCTTGTGATCAGCTGGTTGGTTAATTACCACTGCTCTATAGCAATTATTGGAATATAGAAATCTTTAGCACTTATTTTACCCAACAAACTAATGCAAAGAATACCAAACAAAGGCATGTCCCTGTTAAAGACAAATCTAGTCCTACGGTACCTAACCTTAACCCTAACCTCAGTAAAACTATGCCTAAACCTAACCTTAACCCTAACCTCAGTAAAACACCTAACCCTAGCCCCCGCCGGAGTAATGAGATGTCGGACTTATGGGCAGTCCCTAGACATTGCTTAATTATTACTGCAATTAGCCACCCTTAAGACTGTGCTGTTACAGTTCACTGGTGTAGAAACTATTTGAAATCCTTCAGTAGAACGAGTAGCACTGGACCACCTACGTGAAAGCCTTGGTACTGTAACTGGACTGGTCATTTCCACAAAAACAGGTACAGCGGCAATGAGAAGCTTGTCAAAGAATGTTTAAAGGCCTCTATCCCTAACAGAAAAGCTCAGAGGTTGAATCTAACATGAAATGTATTCTGCTATTGTATTATTCAAATAACTTCCAATAGATTCGATTTCAGTTTGTCTTTTAAGGCGGTCCAGGAGGAACAGCTCTAGCTGACAGGAGTGAACATCTCACTTGAATAAATTGCACTAGCCTGGCATGGCATGAGAACCGAGACAGATCCTTGTGTGGTGAGAGATTACTCTGAGCTTTACAAGCCAGAAATGTCAATATTACCTCCATCAATCTCCAAGCAGAGAGAGTGTCAAAGTTCAACATGTGCCAAGAATGTGTTGCAAGTAAAAACTGCCTTGGAAAAGGCAAGTAGGAGCTAGAACAGGGGTTAGCAACCTTTGCAATGTTTTTATTTTCTAGTGTCAGTGTGCCATGTCAACATATATTTTAATGACAAATATTTTGACATAATCTTATTGGCAGGACATTAATTGTTATAACGATCATTAGACCCAGAGCAATAATCCACCTATCTCCCCGACTCCCTCCCCAGTCAGAGTTCAGAGGTTTAATGAATGTAGAATTTTGTGCAAGATGTAATTTGCTACAAATTACCTAACTTCATTTAATTGACTATTAAAACAAGATTTGTTTTTAAAATAAAAATCCTCTCTCTCACACTTCTTACAGTGTGCAGTACGATCACCCTCCTCCCCTGTGCCAATGTTGGCACCCGTGCCTAAGGTTGCCTACCCCTGTCTGAGCTAGACTCTGTTCAAGGCAAGAGAATTCACCAATAACAAAATAAACCATGGGCCTAATCTTTGTATTGATTATATTGCATGGTTACAGAATGAGAACCAGATTTTAGAACACTAAAATGTTTACACTTTTCCTCCCAACACAAACATGAGATGACATTAGTGGACACTTTTATCCACGGCATGTTCCTTGTGTGGGCAAACATGGGCATCATACTTTAAGTGGTGTCTTTTATCATCAGATCTCCCAGCCAACTAGGTTTTATTTAATCTTTTCCCTGCCAAACCATTGTCATTTTGAACAGCCCCTAATGGCTGAAATCAGTGATTTTCTACTAGTACTTTGATTTCCCACACACATTGTTCTTTGCCATTCAAAATATGTAAAACTGGTGTTATGACTAATGTAAATTGCCTAGTTATACTGTGTGTGTGTGTGTGTGTGTGTGTGTGTGTGTGTGTGTGTGTGTGTGTGTGTGTGTGTGTGTGCGTGTGTGTGCGTGCGTGTGCGTGTGTGCGCGCGTGTGTGTGTGTGTGTGTGTGTGTGTGTGTGTGTGTGTGTGTGTGTGTGTGTGTGTGTGTGCGCGCTTATTTAAATGAAACATGCGTGTATGAGCTATTTCCCTGCTAATGCATTGCAGAGACAGGGTTAACTGATGATAACTGACACATTCGAGAGAGCAATAATTAAGCGACACATCCCCACAAAATATGTCAACTCAAAAGCACAGCATATGGCTCTGGTCATAATCATTAATTACTGGCCTGCTCTGCACAGTAAACCCCCCACCATTAATTTCGCTTACATTAGCCATGATGTTTCATGGGCGAGGTTGCTGAAAAGGCAAAGCATACGTTATATATCGAGGGGTGGTTGAATGAATGAGTCCAGCGCACAAATGCTGCATGTCAAATAAGCCATGATGAGGCAGGAAGACGTGCAAAAATAATCACATCCATACTGATCCTGTAAACAGTCAACTTAAACGTTTAATACCTTAATAATGCTGCTCCTGCGCGGTATTCCAGATTTGTCATCCAGTCCCACAGAGGTCTTGTTGGCGGTGGACGATGTTTCATGCCCGGCTTGGCTGCCAGGAGCGTGACACCCCGTGCCGACCATGTTATTACTGCCCGATATCCCACCACCAGCACCGCCACAGTCCCCGTTCAAGACGGAGCCTTCGCAGTGCGTGTTGCCAGCTGCTGCTGCCTCCTCCTCGTCTTCGCCGGGCTGCACGGCGGCTGCGGCTGTGTGTCCTGGATTTGACGAGGAGGGAGGCGGCACGCTGCTGCCGTTCTCCCCGAGCTCCGCCATAGGCACTTTCTAGCACACACACACTACTGTGTGCTGTCAAGCTGCAGCAAAACCCCCCTTGTGTTTCAGGTTTTACTCCAACTCCCTGCCTAGCCTGCTATTGTTGTTGTTATTGTTATTATTGCCTCGTAGTAACATTTTGAAGGAAAGGACAGCGTTCCCGGTTTATATCTGGCAACACATGTTCACACCGCCACGCTGATATCAGCGGAAACGCTGCTTTTTTTCGTGCATTGAGGTCTGCTGTGGAAAGGAGAGAAAGCAGACTGATTAGCATACTTAAAGGCAGCATGACAGTTAGTAGTAGAAGCTATGAATGTGTTAGATACAGCACAGAGGAGCTCACTTATGCACTCGCAGTACGACGGTGTCGCTTTGCAACACAAAAGGGGTAAATAACAGATCTACAAACTTAGAATGCGTTGCACCAGCGCGCCCTGTCAGTTTGAAGATCTGTTCTTTGTGTGTAGGACGCAGGACGGTCCCTATGTACGAGCACGGAACTCCATGTATGGAGATTACTAACTAACGTCACGGACAGAACGGCCCATACAAGGAGATATACATATGCACGTGTGTCGCATATTTAGATATCATTAAGTGAGCGCCGCTCGCTTCTCACCGGTGCGATTTCTTTGCAAAGCGACGCCTTCGCGCGATGGAGTCAAGACGCGCACAGTTCCTTTACTTCGTCGCACGAGCCACAAATGACGTCGTCTTCAACGGGGAAAATAGTCTACGCGACTTTTTACTAGTTAGAATATGTCTGGTTTATTCAGCCAAAATGCAGATTAATTTTAGTGTTTAGTGTTTTGGTTCGAAGCAGATGTTACCACGGGGGGTCAGGTTGTTAACAACTTAACATGAAAACATTGAAAATGTTAAACCCATAAAATCAATAGTGGTCCTTTTTACCTCAAAAGAGGATGCTGCTTGCCTGCTTCTCTATTAGACCTTTATCGAGGCGTTTGTGTAAATCCCCATATTAAGGGGTAACGTGACAGACACAGCCCACTCTCCCCGTATCTTATAGCCTATGTTACAACAAAAAACTACATCTTCTCGTTCGTCCGTCCGTATGACCACCACGACTCAGATTCTATTTCAAAATCTCCATAGCCGACTCTTTGGCTTTTCATACTTGCCTTTTGCTGTCGAAGAAAAGAGATCGTTCTTCCATAAGTTGCTGTGAGCTTGCATGTGGCTGTAGTTTGTGTGGAGAAAACGGCTGCTTGCTGTGTGTGTAGTCTGTGTGTTGTAAAGTAACTAAGTATATTTACTTAAGTACTCATGTCTACTTTAATTGAGTATTTCCAATACTTTGTGTAGCCAGTCAGAAATGTCCTTCCTGAGCTACCGTAGAGAAAGGCCAGGGTCCCTTCCACTTCCTGCTGCCTGAATTGATTGCACTACAAAAGCCACACTAGTGTGGGCTTTCCTCCCTCTTGTCCTGGTGGTAGCAGGTTGAAGCTATTCTGTGCCATGCCCTGGGTAGGTTAATATATCAGTAATGGTGAAATGCCATACAATATTGCCTTTGAAACTGACCTTTTGTTTGTCACCTTAGGCCCTGCTCCCTAGAGACTGATGCCCTATGTCTGATGCCCTGTGTGATGCCCTTTATTTGCCTTCACATGGGCTCTGTGCATTAGTTATGAGGTAAATGTAACTTTTGGTTGCTTTTATATAATGTATATGATTTATGGTGTGTTAACATGTATGATTTGTTTCTTTTGTAGATAGACTGCCACTGCCGTTTTGTTATGTTTTGTTTGTTTGTATTCATTTCAGTTTGTTTTAACTTCAGTATTTAGTTGCTGTTATTGAACCTTATTGGTAACAATAATTGTATTCTCCCCCAAGCAGTAATTCAAGTAATTCATACGTGCCTCTACACTGTTATGCTCGCATAGTGATAACCATCCTTGTCTTCTGTGTCTTCTGAGTGCTACAGGATTGGTGCACGTTGAACTCCTGGACTGTGGAGGGTTAGGTGGATAGGATCACAGCGGTGCCCCCCCCCCCCCCTTACAGATTGGTATTTTGCCCTCAACTTGCATGCTTTTAATCAAGGGTTAATAAGCTTCATTCCTTAACCATCCTGTAGTACTCCCTTCCCTTCTCTGCTTACGTTTTTATGACTTTTAAACCATTTGATACTGTACAGTAAAGTACTTTTAATATTGCTGAATGATTGAATAAATATTGTAATCTTGGGGGAAAGTCCTTGCCTGAGTCCATCTTTCATTGTCACATGTGTATCAAGAATCTGTTCTAAACCCAGGCCACGGCCCGGTTACATTCTGGCGATGTCGGCAGTGATACAGTGACTGTGTAGGTGGGCTTATGACAAGGACTTATACATTTTTTATTTTTTATTCGTTCTTACTTGGTTACATTTTTACATTAAAACAAAACGGCAGTGTGTATGTTGAAGACCAGCTTGGCTGAGCCTCATTGCTGCCTTAATCCCCCCTCCCAACCAACAAAGCGCTTCAATCAACATTGCAGCATTGACTGTTTCTCTTGTTTGTGCCATGGCCAAAGAAATTCAAGAACTGAGGGACTTGGTTCAGCAGTTGCGCGCCGAAAAGGACCAGCTAACGCAGGACCAAGAGGTAGCCTCTCAAGCACAGCAGGTGGATTTAGACTGCACAGATTATGATGATGGCTGCCAAGGCCCTGCTCCTAATAACTGTATCCCTGTTGAACGTCTGGTCTATATACAGAGGGAACGAAAATGTCCAATCTTTAGGGGCATATCTGGGATTCCAGTGGGGGATTGGGTGGAGGAGATCAGAGCTACGCTGAGAACAAGGCACTTAAGACCTGTTGACCAAGCTTATTTTATATATGATCACCTGGAGGGGCCAGCCAAGGATGAGATTAGGTACCGGCCTAGGGCAGAAAGGGAGGACCCTGCAAAAATTTTAACAATTCTTGATGATTTGTATGGCTGTTCAAAATCGTACGTTTCCTTGCAACAGTGTTTCTTTTCCAGGAAACAGCAGGAAGGGGAATCACTTCAAGAGTTCTCACATGCTTTGCAGTGTTTAATGGAACAGGTTGAACGTTGTTCCCCAAGGGAAATGCAGTGTGGCCCAACACTCCTCAGAGATCAGTTTATTGAACATGTTCTTGACTCTAACCTCCGCAGGGAGTTAAAACGAGTGGTCCGACAACATCCTGATTACAGCCTCCTCGATGCAAGAGCAGAAGCCATTCTTTGGGAGCGGGAAGGACGACCTGAGGAGCCAAGGAGTAGGAGTTACTCCGTTCCATGCTTTAGTGCTATACAGTACTCTGAGAGTAAGGCACCTACTACTAGTTCTGTTAACACAGAAATGGCTGAATTAAAGTGTGTGTTGCAGAACCAAAAAGAGCATATTGATAAATTGACAGAGGCCTTATTTGCACTACAGGCAGCCTCGAGGCCTCCCTCAAACACCAATGTGGGTAATCGTTACCATAAACCAGGCCACTATGCTAATCTGGGCAGGAACAAACATGTTAATATTCATGTTCAGCCACCTACAGATCCATATCCCACAACAGCAACCCTGGCTGCTCAAGATGGGGGAAACTTTTCCCCCCTGATGTAAGGAGTCGTACATCAGGTGGGGTTTACTCAGGCTCAAATGTCCATAGACCACAAGTTTCAGTTATTCCCCCTAATCGTGCAAGACGTGGGTCAGTATATCAAGGGCCAGCTTCACCATCCTACAACATATGCAGATACTTCCAGAAAGGAAGATGTTGGTACGGTGATCGGTGCAGATATCTTCATGTTCTTCTGCCTACTGGTGCTGGTAGAGGTTTTGTGGCTGATGTCCTTTCAGCTTATGCTGACAATGTACTGCCTGAACTCAAATGGTCTCAGCCTGCTCTCCGCCTTCAGGTCCAGAGGGCTGTCGTGAATGCCAGGTCGGGCAAGGTCCGTGACTGGGTCCGAAAGCACCAGCGACGACTGCAAGTGGCAGCGGTGGAGTATGCCCGGGAATGGATGAAGCGGGTGGCAACACAACGGAATGAAAGGGACCAGTGGATTCCTGCAGCTCCGCCGGATCCAAGAATGACGAGCCCTGATGCAGGGGACCTGTGGCTGGGGACCAGACATGTGACGGGGAAAAGGAAAGCTCGGCCAGTCACATGGCACGTACCACCTGAGACAGACCCGGTGTACCATCATACAACAGCTTTGCCAGAGGCCGCTACCGCCACCACGTCCTGTCCACTCCCCCAACCCGAGGTAGTAAGAAGATCTAATCGTGAGACGGCTGGTAGGCACTCGAACCCTCACCATCTACCAGTAACAGCATGGAGAGGCACAAACGGGGCTACAAATTCTCAGATACTTGGCTCTAGCAGTTCTAGTGTACCACTCTTCAGGCCCTGGTCTTAGCAAATTGTCGGGCCGCCAATTTAAGTACCTGGGGGGTAGATGTAGCCAGTCAGAAATGTCCTTCCTGAGCTACCGTAGAGAAAGGCCAGGGTCCCTTCCACTTCCTGCTGCCTGAATTGTTTGCACTACAAAAGCCACACTAGTGTGGGCTTTCCTCCCTCTTGTCCTGGTGGTAGCAGGTTGAAGCTATTCTGTGCCATGCCCTGGGTAGGTTAATATATCAGTAATGGTGAAATGCCATACAATATTGCCTTTGAAACTGACCTTTTGTTTGTCACCTTAGGCCCTGCTCCCTAGAGACTGATGCCCTATGTCTGATGCCCTGTGTGATGCCCTTTATTTGCCTTCACATGGGCTCTGTGCATTAGTTATGAGGTAAATGTAACTTTTGGTTGCTTTTATATAATGTATATGATTTATGGTGTGTTAACATGTATGATTTGTTTCTTTTGTAGATAGACTGCCACTGCCGTTTTGTTATGTTTTGTTTGTTTGTATTCATTTCAGTTTGTTTTAACTTCAGTATTTAGTTGCTGTTATTGAACCTTATTGGTAACAATAATTGTATTCTCCCCCAAGCAGTAATTCAAGTAATTCATACGTGCCTCTACACTGTTATGCTCGCATAGTGATAACCATCCTTGTCTTCTGTGTCTTCTGAGTGCTACAGGATTGGTGCACGTTGAACTCCTGGACTGTGGAGGGTTAGGTGGATAGGATCACAGCGGTGCCCCCCCCCCCCCCCCTTACAGATTGGTATTTTGCCCTCAACTTGCATGCTTTTAATCAAGGGTTAATAAGCTTCATTCCTTAACCATCCTGTAGTACTCCCTTCCCTTCTCTGCTTACGTTTTTATGACTTTTAAACCATTTGATACTGTACAGTAAAGTACTTTTAATATTGCTGAATGATTGAATAAATATTGTAATCTTGGGGGAAAGTCCTTGCCTGAGTCCATCTTTCATTGTCACATGTGTATCAAGAATCTGTTCTAAACCCAGGCCACGGCCCGGTTACATTTGCACTCCACTGTCGGATTCAAATATTGGTTTACTCCACTACATGTAGGCTACATGTATTTGAACACTTTCGGTTACTTTGTAGATTTCTATTATTATTACACGAAACAAAACACACATTAGCCACTTCAATCATTTGCAAATAGCCGATCTGGCTCAAGCGACGCATTTGGAGCTTGTATCTGCCATTTTCAAAATATTTGTTTTATACATTTGAAAACTACAAATAGGACATTCATTCATTCTGCATAACGAATACTTTATACTTTTGTTACTTAAAGTACATTTTGATTCCAATAATGTTTTACTTTTACTCAAGTCAAGTAGGCCTACATTGTGATTTCCAGACTTCTATTTGTAACAGTAGGCCTATTTACATTGCAGATACTTTTATTTATAAGTAAGAAATGTGAGTACTTTTCCCACCACTGGTTGCTAGCTGGCTAACCTGCTAGTAGTTTTCACAGTCGATAGGAAAAGTCCAGCATCACCACCATACTCGGCAGGATAGGCAGTGATTTTGTTATCTTTTAGCTACCACAGTGTTTTACCATTCACTTTTTGTTAAATCACTTCTGCAACTGGACCACCACTCGTAGTCTAAAAATCACAGTAGGCTATGTATTTCTCTTGTTGTTGGACATACACAAAATTACACACCAGGGGAGGCGGAACTCCTCGGTCATAACATGCAAATTGAGCTTCGGAGGTTCAATGTAAATCGAACTGAACAACAGAGAGAGCAGAGGAGGAGCTCCTATATTTCTCCACTTTCAATTTCACGTCATTTCATTCTTGTACAACAGAGCCATCTGCTGGTGTATACGTGCTATTAATTCTTGGACTCATCACAGCCATGGTGGTCAGTGTTCATTAATATTGTTTTTATTTATCTGCCCACTTTTATATTACCACACCAGTACAATGTATGTTTACACAAAGTGACACCTTCAGGTATGCAAATTACATTACACTCTTTGATTGAAGGGAAAGTGGTGTTAAACTGTTCAAATTGACACTGCAAGAGAATAGATTATTAGCCTACATAAAACATGTTATTACAATTTAGGCATTTAGCAGACAATAATTATCCAGTGACAATCCAAAGTGCCAGGTCAGAGAATGCAACAAGAAAACCTTAGTCAACCCTTGTTAAGTAATTAACGCCATCAATTATTGTAATGGCAAGTAATTATTGACATTAGTTACTGAGATATAGTTGATTATGAGGTATTATACTGTATGCTATGTTTATCCTTTGACTTCAGCAGCTCTCCACAAGTTTCTCCCAGATCTGTTGATGAAACACCTTGGCAACTCTTTAAAAGCTGGTGATACCCTCCCATAACCATTCTTCTTAAATGGGAGATTGACTGCCATTCATGTGATGGTAAGGTGAGTTTAGGGCCTTTCTTTTCTTTTGACACTCAACCGCATATAGCACAAAGATGCCTTAAGTTGTAATTTTCTTTCACATCGGCCCACACATCTAGCTTAGAGTGACTGTTTGGTTGGCTTGTCTCCCAGGGACCAAACAACCAACCAACAAAGGGAATTATTTAATCAAAGTCAGATCAACCTTTATAGTATGGGGGAAGAGCACTGGGTAAAGATTAACCACATGGTTGAATGTGAGGATTTATCATTTGCCTGGTGCCTGAATTTTAGTGCCACACAGACATGCAGCTGGACACCAGGCAGCCACAGATTTATTTCCGCATCCATAGATTTTCTTCAATTCAGGACAGTTGATGTACTGGTCCACATATTGACAGGGGTCGGCTGAAATGAACGAATGAATGAATATATATATATATATAAATACACACACACACACACACACACACACACACACACACACACACACACACCACACTACATATTTTGGTCAGTATATATTGTATATACTTACTGCAAAGTTTATCTTCACAATTATCGGGACAGGAAGCGCATGGAGGCCCGGGCTTATAAGGTGCCACATCTACAAAGTTCCCGCTGTTGGATAAATTAGGAGAGCGTGTTTTAAAGTAAACGTTTAAGTTACAGTGTGATGTCAAAAGTAGCCTATGATGTGGACCTCTTATAAACCCCAAGCAGGACACAAAGTTGACGTTTAATTTGTTTTCTGCCTCTGCACAGGAATCTATCAGTTGCATTTTGTTCCTGAGTTTGTTTCTGGATGGGGACCCGAAAGCATTTGGTTCCCCATCCGGAATCAATGGGGGTAAATTTACTATAATGACATTTTTGTCTTAGGAATGCGACAATTACAAAAAAGTATTATTGAACTCAAGTCTCCATGGTGTGTGTAATCAATAGAAAAATCACACCCGTGTGAAGTGGAGCTGTGTGTGTGTGTGTGTGTGTGTGTGTGTGTGTGTGTGTGTGTGTGTGTGTGTGTGTGTGTGTGTGTGTGTGTGTGTGTGTGTGTGTGTGTGTGTGTGTGTGTGTGTGTGTGTGTGTGTGGATCATGTGTACCGTTTTTTGTGACATTTGAAGAAAATATGTAGGAAAAGGAGCAAAAAGTGTGTTTTGGAGAAAATTCAAGATGGCGGAAAATCTATCATGGCGCAAATGGGCGTGGCCTATATGGGGAGATGCGTCATGACCCAAGGAATCCAGGGAAAAAATATTTTTAATTTTCCGACCTACGGTTCAAGAGTTACAGGCCAAAACGTAAAGTGGGGTGTTATGGCGCCACCATGCGGCCAAATGACACAATTATTTTTTATTTAATCCTTGAAATCATTATGAACCTCCTCTCCAAGTCTTGAAACTCTAGCCCCTATGGTTTGCGAGAGACAAATAATTGAATGTGAGTTTTTGCGATTCCCATTATAAGTCAATGGGGAAAATTAATTCACTAATAAATTAATATCAATTAAACTATAGAACCTTTCTCTTAGAAAAGTAATAGCCCACGATTCCCGAGTAAGCCGGTCGATTTGACATATGGCGCGAGTGTGTGGTGGCAAAACTGTGGGACTAGTGGCGTGCCGAAGTTTAGGAAGTTCAGGCTACATACACACAGACAGACACACACACACACACACACACACAGACCCACACAGCCACGTATAGGGAGCCTGTGCTTCACACAGCTCCAAAAAGTCATTTTGGCCTATACCCATAGTGAAATAGTATTCTATGGGGGGAAGTAAGGGGGTAAACCCAGCTGCTGCTGAAAAACTTTAACTCAATTCCTCATTCTAAAATGTTCTCTGCTATCCTATTTTACAGACTTCAAAACTACATTTCTCATCTGAATTCAACGATAGACTATAGATTTATGCCATCTAGATAAAAAAAAAAACAGAGATAGCCACAATTCATGTCCAATGTTTGAAGATGAGGATTAAAGGTTGGATAGTGGATGATGATTTAACTTACGCTCTGTAATAATGGCAGCCATAGCAGTAGACACCGTCGCATAGTTTCATTCCACAGCCTACTTTGTATGAGCTGTACCACACCACCTGGACCAAGGAAATCATTGTTATCAGGATGTACCACACCACTATTGTTAACAGTACGGAACAATAATTGTATAGTTGATACAATTATTATTATTATGTTTTTCCATATGAGTTCCACAGCTGCTAAATTTTGGGAATGAACTGACTGATCCCTTTACCTGTGTGTAGTGCCCGACAGCGTGTCCATTGGTAGATCCATTAGGGTACAGATAATGTCCCACCTCGCTGTACCACGCCTTGACCACCGCAGTCCAGTCATGTTCCACATTGGAATAAAAGAGATTCTCGCCTAGTTCATAGCCTGTTTCTTGGTGAAACACATGACATTCTGATTAATGGATGTCTCCTAAACCAGTGGTTCTCAACCTGTGGGTCGGGACCCTCAGGGGGATCTCCAAATTATTTTGGGGGGTCCCCAGATGATTAACTTAATGTGCAGCATTGTTTTCTCTCTCAACAGTAAACAAACCAACATGATGTTTAAGTGTATATAGAGGGTATCTGCACATTTCTAAAGTCACAATTTAAGGACTTTAATACGTCTAAAATGACATATTAAACTTTGGCCAAATTGTCAAATATTAGAGTCAGAAATTGTAAAAAATAGCCGATCTACATGTAGATCTGCTATTTTCACAATAGAACGGTGATATACAAAATCGAATGCCTCAACTTTTTGTGCTCGTCAGGGTGGGGGGTCCCCAGTTAGAATATGATGATTTTGGGGGTCACGGCCTGAAAAGGTTGAGAACCACTGTCCTAAACCACTGCATTTTAAAGCTCTTTAAAGCTCCTTTTTAAAGCTCTTGTCCCTATAGAGCAGTGGTTCCAAAACCTTTTAGCTCAAGACCCAAAAGAGAAAAATAATAAAACCAAAGAAAAAGGTCCCGCAGACTGTCTGGATTTTGCAAAAATGTTCCTCTTTATTAGGTTGACGTTTCAGTCGTAAGACCTTAATCTGGACAGACAATCATCTGTCCTGATGAAGGTCTAACGACAAGTTCCAGATAGTGTGCGGGACCTTTTTCTTTGGTTTTATTAATAGAGATCCCCTTTTTGAACATTTGCACCTTTGTCCTACACACCTTTCACCAACCTTTGAGGTGTGTATCGGTCTTCTTGTTTTATTTTATTTATAAAATATTTATGAAAATGTTGGAATTGTTTTTAATTGATGAAACATTGTGACTTTTTTGTTTAAACTTTATTACATCTTTTGATATAAAGATAGACGAAGGGGCAGGGAAGGCAAGTGAACCATACAGTACCATTCAGTAAACGGGAGCTGGGAGGTCCATGGTCCTGAATGCATTGGTCCATCCAGTCCTGACTAGACTGTGCTACATCATCACTCCAACTCTACGAATGGAAGGTAATAAAAGCCTGATGAAATAGAGTTTATTTCCAAATGTGAAAATGTGATGCTTACTCTTGCAAGATGAATCACCCTCTTATCTAGGTTAGCTACAGATGTTCTTTAACAGCATCACCCTGATTAACAGGTCGATAGGAAAAAGAAAATCTTAATTTGAGTCTGGACTACCGCAAAAACACATCAGTAATTTTAGGATCAACTCTTAATGCATGTTATTAGTTTATTTTTTTGTTTATTTTAATCGTCTTGGTACCCCACATTTTAGCTATGGTTCTCTAGTTATACAAACTTTTTAAAAAGTTAAGATTTTTCAAGGAACTCAGGGTACTCATTTGGCCCTTTTCACACTTCACTTTAATGTTGTAAAGTCTAATTAGAATGTTGCAATAACAATGAGAGATGAGTGCAACTTTGAATGCCGAAAATGTTAGTTTTTGGACATTTTTGTTTCTCCTGGATAGGCTTATTGTATTCTTATGTACTTATGATACTTATGTATTGAATTATGAAACAAAAACAAAATGTCAAACAGGCCTACCATCATTAGCATGTCTTCAGCAGTAGGTTCAACTGCTCTCCTTAATGCATTGTGGATGTTAACGATCTCAGCCTGAACGTCCACATTATTGGTACAACGTTCTATACACGCACACACACACATTAAGAAAAGTGATTGGTTAAACATTTAATGGGTAAACACATTATATTTACTCTGGCACAAATGTCTTGATCTACTCACTCATACTATGCTGGCATTAACAAAACATGGTATATTTAGAATCGTGCCAACTCCTATAATCTCTTTAAGATTTGTTGGCTTAGCCTCAAGGGAAATGTCTTTCAAAGATAAGCTCAAAGATATTTTAGCATGGTGTTTTAGCAAATAAGCAGAAATATACTTGCTGCTTTATTGCTGCATGTGGTTCTCAAACATTATCATGTCAAGGACCCCCATATTGATATGTAGGCCTATTTTTCTGCAGACCCCCATTTGAAAGAATTGTGCCAGGGACCGCCATAAGATATTTATGTTGTTAAACCTTTTCAGAATAGTTCCAATTCAATTTTTGTTTTTAAATTGCAGATCTACAAACTCACAGCACATCGTGATGTGAGTTGTTTCTATTTTAACACATTTATCTGGGGACCCCCCCGGCCCCTCCTCAAAGACCCCTGTGGTCTACTTTGAGAACCAAGTGCTGCTTTTCATCAAATTATGTTTTTTGCATTCTTTAATCCTTTGAATCCTAGTAGGTGTTGTGTCCCTATTCAAGGACGGACATTGGGCGAAATAGCCGATCCACAAGCTGACTGATCCCTTCGCGACACGTTGTGAGCTTGGCTATTTTTGGCCAAGATATTTTGTATAGTGTGAAAACAGGAGAGGGCTTTGTATAGAAGCCTGGGGGTCTCCAGTCAACTAAGTATATAGGATTTAAGTAATTAAACATCAACCAACTCTGCACTAAGGGAGATAACATTAAAAAAAAGAATCACTATCACTCACCTGGCTATGGGCCCACATTGCAGGATATATTGAAAGAGAGAGATTTGTGTTAGTTTGATGAATGAAGCAGAAATGATATTTTTCAGGATTATTTAATGCAACATGTACTTATATGTACAATATAGGCTATATGACAAATCAGAGTGACATTAATATATTATATATCAATATCTGCTTACCACATTGCATCCAGACTCAGAGAAAACTCCAGGCAGTGTTAAGAGACAAACCACCAAAGCATACATAGTCCTGGTTAGGTAGGGCAGATGTCTGTATACTGTTAAAAAAAAAAGAAAAAAATGGGCAATGTGTATTTACATTTTAATGATCAAAATTGACAAATAAAAAAACCCTAGAAATAATTTCACTCTGAAATATTGATTTCTAGCAGAAATGGCATTAAGATAAATATATTTGGGCTGCCAAGGTTATTGTAATCCTGGTAGTCACAAATTCTTAAACGTCCACAAAGCATTTAGTGAGGTCATAGTGAAGGCTTACCTGTCCTGCACAAAGGTTCTCAAGAAGTGGCGGTCACTCGTAACACTGACCTGTCCTTTTATAAAGCCAGCCCAACTGCTCATGGTGACACAGCAGTGGTGGGTACAGTATGCACCTAATATCTCACTGCAAACAATGCACATGTGCACAAATAATTACACAAAAGATATTAAAAAAATAAATCAAGTTAAGAGGTCAATTTATTGTGGAGAGGGATTGGCCTGACAGGGAGTAAATATGGAATTCTAAGCATAGGGTGTAGTTAGTCAGTATGGAAAAACTCTCCTAAGAAACGAGTGAATAAAGAAAATACCTTTTGTAGATTAAGAGACGCCGGTTATGTAAACACATATTCATATAGGCTTTACAGACTTTATAGGCTACTCCTGTACTTTGTTCTGAAATGTCAGATATTATAGGATGAGTGTATCCACACTGTTCAAAGGAGTCTCGGTGACATTGAAGATTCTTTTCTGACTTTGTATTAGCGGAGTCTTATTATAGAGTTTATGATGAACGGCCTAAGGATGACAGTTTTGCATTTTGTGCCCATATCCTATTTGCATAAATTATGAAAAAGAGTGAAAGTAGAAGGATTGTCTTCAATATTAGTACCCACAGCTCGGGAAAAGTAGGAGTCAAGGAGATTTCTTAAAATGTTATATAAATTTAAATGAAAGGTTTTCTCAAAATATAAATATAACCCTGAGAAGTGATTACCGGTATTTGCTTACTGTATTCATTAACATAGGCTATTCCTTAGACATATTCCACATCATTCTAATTATTTTCAGCCGTTATTGTATTGCATTTCCCCAAATAGTTTTTATGTAGATTATTGAAATAGATTATCATCTCACATATAAATGGTAAATGTTGCATTTATATAGCGCCTTTATCCAAGGCCCTTTACATAGACCAGTAAGACTCCCTAATCGGGAGATAAGCGACCGTTGGTCGCTTATCTCCACAAATAGGCCAAAAGTTTGTTTTACCAATTATTACACTCTATGTGAACATTTACATCAACAAATCCCAAGTACTATGCAGAACGACCCATTTCAAGTTTTTAATGTACAACAATATTTAGAAAATAGATCTACAAGCTCACAATGCTACGCATTGTCCTCGTCCCTTATATTCCCATAGGTTATATGGAGATCTCAGTGTTTGTCAGTCCTTGTTCATGTATGCCCATATATGGACATCTCTATATCTACTGTAACAGTCCTTGTCCCTTTATGCCCATAGATGGAGATCTCTTAACTGTAAGTCCTTGTCCCTTTTATGCCCATATATGGATATTCCTGATGTCATCAGTATATGAACATATATGGGCTTTCTGATATGCCCATATATGGAGATCTCTTAACTGTAAGCCCTTGTCCCTTTTATGCCCATATATGGATATCCCTGATGTCATCCGTATATGCCCATATATGGGCTTTCTAATATGCCCATATATGGAGATCTCTGTATCTCCATATATGGGTATAAAAGGATACTTCAGGTCTGACATCAGGTTTGTTTATATTGGGTTGCTAGGTTTGACATCACATCATCTGACCTAGAAATCTATATTTGGGCATAGATGACTCATCGTGACCTCATCATGATTTCAATCGCTATAAAAGGACTCTCAGTGACATACACTCTCCACAGATAAAGCAGTCAACCAGCCTACCAGTCAACCCATTCTTTGATTACTTTGTACAACTAGATTAACTTTTCAATGGCATCCCCACTGGAATTGACCGAAATGTACGACAGACAATGCCGGTCTTATATAGGGGTCCTTTGTGTACGGTGTGATGTCATACTGATGTCAGCAGTGTGATGTCATACTGATGCGGAGATATGAGCAGGGCAAAGGTGTGACGTGTGACGTGTGACGTGTGACTCAGGGACGGACGGCCGGTGGAGGTTTTGATACTAAACTGCGACCTTACGGTCGCAATTACATTCACTCATTCACTTCACACACACATTCATACACCGATGGCGGAGGAAACCATGCAAGGCACCAACCTGCTCATCTGGAGCAATTAGGGGTTCAGCGTCTTGCTCAAGGACACTTCGACAGTAACTCTGCATGGGGAGCCCGGGATCGAACAACCTACTGGTGTCCACCAGTACAATATTTCTTTCCCTTTTCCCCCTAAATCTTTATCACACAATTTTCTTAACCCAGTGCCAATTGCCCCTAAACTGTAATCCTGGGAGCTACTCTCCTTCTGCCAACCTGGGGAGAGCCCCGAAGAGAGCTCATGCTTCCTTCAGTGCATGAGGAGTGATCATCAGGCTCCCTGGCTGGCCAGGGGGAGGCATTATAGAGACCATGATTACTGCATGTTTTTGTGAGGGTATCTACCCTATGGGGCACGGGGAGAACATGCAAACTCCACACAGAAAGGCCCTTTTGCCAACTCCACCTAGGGTGTGGGCGTTGATGACGCGGAGGAGAGACATGCCCCCAGCGCCCACAGAGTCACCCGGCGGGAATCGAATGCAGGACATTCTAGCTGTGAGGCGACAGTGCTACCAACTGAGCCACCGTGCACCTTTCTTCTTCTTTCCTTTTTCTAATCAAATTACATACAGTATAATCTACTGTATTATAACCTTTTATCTCGGTATGGAGTGACCTTGCATGTTCAGGATACGTAAAACATTACACTTCAATTCTTCTTGATTGTGTCCTCTAATGCACAATCATGCTGCTATCACTGCACTGCTACGTGTTAGGTTTATCGTACAATAATGAACGTCAGGTTTTCTGTGTCTGATTAGTTATTCACTAGGTCAGCTTTTTCACCCATTTGAAATGTTTAGAGGACATGGTATTTCCAGATCAGATAAAAAGTATATCAACCTGTGTGTTTTATAGATTTAATTAACGGAAACTCTGATAAAGATACACAATATGTGAACTTAGTTGCACGTACTGCAAGCTACATACAGACCATTTACTTTAGCTTGGCAACAATTTCAGCATTCAAAGTAGATGCTCTTTTTAATTGCGACTTACTCAAGTGCAAGATTGGAGTAAGTACTCAACCAAGTGTGTAGGTACGGTAAATAATAACAATATCTACAGTAACTATTCATTTATTTACCGAATGTCTGTCTGTCTGTCTGTCTGTCTGTCTGTCTGTCTGTCTGTCTGTCTGTCTGTCTGTCTGTCTGTCTGTCTGTCTGTCCGCCCACCGTTTGACCGTCTGTCTGCATGCTGACATCACTGATACTAAACAGTGTCGTTCACTAGAGTGCCCAAATTTGGAGATGACATCACAGACTGGCCTGGACACAACACCACATATGGGCATAAAAGAGTGCCAGACAGACAGATACAACGGCTATTGCACAACTGGACATCAATAGTGACTATTTTGCGGGCACCAGTCAGGGTTCTCCAACATAATGTACTTCTGAGACTCCTACATTCAATCCCTCATATACTGTGCACACCCCCGGGCACAGGACTAGAAAAATAATACAGTGAAAACTAAGTTGATATGTGTTTCACAGAATCCCTTTTATGCCCATATGCAGATCCCTGCTCTGAGTATCTGACATCACTGTAATGTCACCTGTTTATGCCCATATATGGAGATCCCTGCTCTGAGTATCTGACATCACTGTGACATCACAGGTGATGTCACAGTGATGTGTCAGGGGAACCACAGTGTCAGGCGTTACCTAGTCTCGCGTGGCCAGACTGTTGCCTCCGCGATTTGGTCAAATGCTCCCAGCATACAGTCTGGCGCACCGGGGAAGAAACGGCGAGTGCGAGATGAAGCGGAAGTGAAGCCCCCACGTCACTTCCGTTTCAGTCTCACATCACACATATTTATCATTATATAAATAAAAATCATATAAGCATGTTTAGCTTTGTGCTTAGCAGAAATGACATTTTAAAATATATTTTATTGAACGGTAATGCCCGTTTCCGATACTCGCCGTTCGGGAGCTGCTGTTCCAGACTCTATATAGCATTCAGAGATTGTGGAATAGTTGTCTGGCTACACGAGACTAGGCGTTACCCGTCTGGACCAAGCCCCCAGATCCTTGGGGGAGCTCTGAAGCGCCATGGACCATGTGGCCATTCTGAGGTACTGCAGTGGGGCCAGAAACATGAACGCGCATCTAGGCTTCTTTGTATTGACTGCGCGTTCATAGTGTAAGTGCTCGTTCATGAATTGGAGCCCCAGAGCTTCCATGAACACAAACTATGACGCAAAATGCCTCGTGCGCTGGGTGAGCAACTCAATGCAAGTGGACGGGCGGGGATATCTGGTGTCCTCCCTATTCTTCATATATATGGTCCGGACAGACACGGACAAGCTGTGACGGTTCTGATAGTAAACTGTGACCTACGGTCGCAAATACAAATAACATCTGTCACCTTTATTGCCTGGTTAGCTTCACAAACGTCAATCACAGCAGTGGTGCCTCTTGGCTGGGTGCTCCAATTGGCAGTGTGTGCCATAGCGACTCCTTGCGACAGGTCGGTGCTTTTATTTATCTGATTCCTCGCTGTCAAGTGGAAATACGTGGCTTGTGACTCCATGTGTATCATCTACTAAACGCCCTCTCCAAGCCAACAATAACAACATATCTATCTAAATAACATACCTGACATCTAAGGGTCAGCGAGCAGAAACTGCAGATGCAAAAATAAATAATGCCAAAGCGGCAATGAGTACTAACGGCACTAATACTAGTTTGTTGTCCATACACATACACAGACACACAAATTCAGGCACAGACTAACACAGAATTTACAAACACCACACACACACACACACACACGGACGCACGCACGCACGCACGCACACACGCGCACACATGGACTTTAGTAGTTTTGCATTTGCTTTTCAAACAACATATGGAAAGAGGTTACAGTACTCCATGTCAGAATAGAAGAAACATATATAACTGATCGGGAGCCTCCTAATGGTCACTTCCCCACGATCCGAGTGACCTCTTCAATTCTATCTATAGTCAGTGGTTTTCTATACAATCTCATGTAAATGTGCTGTGCACATATGTGGACATGGACGAGGATCAGGACAAGAGATTGTTCTTTTGAGAGACTTGTGGCAGCCGGCTAACAATATGTTTCTCATGGCATAATTCACTGGTCATTTTATGCATATTTATGTTTATTGTTTCTTGCAGACGTAATACAGCCGTAGCAACATTATAGACAATATACTTCAAGTATTCCTCAACAGTGTGAATTATCCACTTGTACTGTACCTGCAAATTGCAGGAGTGGCTGCAACAACCACAGTTGTAGCCAACTCATTCCCAGACATAGTCATCTCATCAACATTGTGATATGATAGTGAATGTAGTAAGGCTAAGAAACTTTACAGTTACACAGGACATTTTGACTACATGTTTTATGGTGCAGTTAAGCTATATTCCAAAATTAATAATTGATTCTAGAGTTTTCACCTGTCTCTCCAGCTCTTTAGTAAATAGTAAATACATTTACAGATGGAATTTCATCCAGTCAGGTCAGGGATCTTCGCCATGCTGGCTTGTAGTGGACATTTTTGTAAAAATTCAATTTTTGCCATGGACATACAAATGAACGGACAATAATATTAGTTCAAACACATAAGGAGCTGTAGCCTTAAATTACCTTTACATGTTTGTAACTCTGAGAGTGCACAAATGGAACCAAATGGGTCCATTTAGTTCCATTTGTGCACTCTCAGAGTTGGGGGTCCTTAGAAAATAAAACGAGAACGACTATCCTAGTGGACTCCTCATGTGAATGTGTCAGAGTAAATCAATGTTATACAGTACATATTCTGAAAACAACCTGGAGACTGACATTCAGTAATTGCTTCTTATGATCAAAAACATTATATTGAAAACAAGAAATCTAAAGTTTGCCACGGACGAGGCCAAGTCTTGCCAAGAACACATTTGTTGGTGTACAGAGTAGACATGTTGATGGCCACTGAGTCAGGAGAGAGAACCAAAGATATAAAAAGCTAGATGCCTTGTTCTCCTCTGCAGTACATTGGAGCGATGTGCAACAATTGTAGTCCGGACTTCCTGGAAAAACCAAGGGACTGCTGCCAGTCAAGTGACAACTGGCCAATCACAGCGCGTCTTTTCCGGGACTTATCCAAGGACTACAATTCAATTCAACAGAGCCAGTACCGATGTTGTGCGGCTCAGCTGTTCTTACAGGCTGCATACGTAAAGACCCGCCCCCACCTGCCTCTGATTGGCCTAGCACCTTCCGTATATGTGACGCACGTGGAAGCGATTCCCTTGGTTCTTCGATGCACATGCCCCAGAGCCGAAGGAGGCGTCTACCTTTCTATGTCTATGGAGAGAACCCCACAAAGATCAATTATAAGCTGTGTTCCAGTTCCAGTTGTATCTGCTCTCTTCTGCTGATTGGTATCCCAACATGAAAATGTATTTTCTGTTTACTGAAAGAGCTGGAGAGATGGGAAGACCCATGTTGAACACTCAAACGTATTACTAATAGAACATAGAGCTATTTGACACTTATTTGAATGATTTTTCTTTTTGTTTTATTTTCCTTAAAACACCTTTTTTCTACTACTCCTACTACTTGGGCCAAAATGTACACAAATCGGTACACATCTCATCTCTGGGGTTGTGTGATCAAGACAAATCAATTTCAAATGGCTACCTTCCAAAATGTGCTCCAAGGATAGATATAGTTTATCTTATTTCCTCTCTACATACAAAGAAGACTGTTATTATTACTTGATCAAAGTGATGAGCAAATATGCAATGTAAATAATACTTTAGTCCAAGTCCAATATTACAGTATAACTGCGTGTGTGTGTGTGTGTGTGTGTGTGTGTGTGTGTGTGTGTGTGTGTGTGTGTGTGTGTGTGTGCGTGTGCGTGTGTGCGTGGCTGTGCGCATGTCAACAGCTAATCTAAAATATAACTTTGCCGATCAGATCAACATTATATTTCTTGGGCATGCTGACAATAGGCTAAGGACCTCATTTCTCAATATTTAGTGGGGTTGTCCTAACAGGGAAATCAGACGATATAGCACTTGTCTGACTTTCTTTCTTTCTTTCTTATTTTCCAGATAAACTTTATTTTGCAGCGTTACTCCTCCCACTGTTTTGGTGGCACACACTTGGTCCATATGTCAAATCGACTGGCTTCATCAGGACTGCTTGCATGTTTGCTAAGAGATACATTATATACAGTTTAATTGATATGAATTTATTCGTGAATTAACTTTCACGAAAATGCAGAAATTAAACTTTTCCCAATATGGAGATGACTGACAAGTTGCAAGTGTGGTTGCAATGACGGGAGTCGCTAGGGGAACAGGTTAATTCTTGGTGAAATACCACCACGGTCAGACCGTGTCACAGGATGCCTGGAACTCCATATATGGAGATAGCTGACATACTGTAGTGTAATAGACTCCCTCCTGGAACTCCATATATAGAGCTAACTGACCCACCCAAGTCTGACATCTGCCATCTATGCGCGCGACCGACATTGGGACTCCATATATGGATAGGACTGACTCACAGCACAAGCACCGTAGCCAACGATATAAAAGGCAAGGGAATATCAGTGTTAGATGCAGATGCAACGTTGACCTCCAGAGACGTTCCTCAAATCTAGCAGTATACTGTCGATCTGAACTGCTTTGTAGACATGGCAATCAAGGCCAGAGACCTGTCCACTGCTGATGAGGCAAATCCTACTGGTGTAGCAGCCTTTGCTAAGGAGTGGTTGGACAGACGGTGGAAGTCCATCTGTCCGTGGGCCAGCTTTGTGGATCCACACAAGTTCTCCGAACCCCGCAACCTGGGGGAGCTCAGTCAGAGGGTGGTGAGGAATATGGACACCTTCAACGGCAATTATACCTTCATCTTCCTGGGTCTCATCCTCTATTGCATCATCAGCTCTCAAATGCTGATAATAGCAACAGTGTTTCTGATTGGTTCTCAGTCTTACGCTGCGTTCCATGAGACCAGCTTGGAGGGCCAGCGCAAGTTCTCCAAACCCCGCAACTTCGGCGAGTTCTATCAGAGGGTGGTGAGGTTTATGGACACCTTAAACTACATTTATATCATCTTCCTGGGTTTCATCTTCTATTGCATCATCAGCTCTCCAATGCTGCTAGGAGCAACGTTGTTTGTGATTGGTTCTCACGCTGTGTTCCGTGAGCCTGAAGCGCAAAGTCGCTTTTTGCCTTAGGTTTCATATTCCGACCTACTGTACATGGAGACTGAACTTTGACATCGCTGGAGGGTGACCTCGCAAGCACTGTAAGAGCAGAACAATATTCAGTTTGACAGTAACAAATTAGCTTAAAAATAATGTATCACAGACAAAGGTTTATTTCAAACCTTTGTCCTTTGTGTTCCTCCTACCCTAACTTATGATGCACCTGGCTGTCTTTATGATAGGTATAGTATCTATATTACACTGCATTATTAGTAATAATAACAATAAACATTATTTATATAGCACCTTTCATCAAATGCAGCTCAAAGTAGCAAAGATTAATCACAAGTGCTTAACAGAAAAAGTACAAATGATTAACAATAAAGCAGAAAAGAAAAGTAAAAACATAAAACAACATTAAAAACATTTTAAACTTCAATTAAAAGACTACGATAATAGCGAAACCTTTTCAAAACAGTGCAGACATGAATAACAGCACAGGGATTTAAAAATCAGTTAAAAGCAAGAGTGAAGAAATATGTCTTGAGCTTTGCTTTAAAGCTGTCCACAGAGAATGTCTGTCTTTTGTGTACTGGGAGTCTATTCCAGGCAGTCGGCCCGTAGAAGTAGAATGCTGCTTCGTCATATTTTTGTAGGCACATCGAGCAGGTATGCACTAAAAGACCAGAGGGGGAGGCTTGGAACAAATCTAGACAGGCAGTCATTGAAGTACGAAGGTGCCAGACCATTGAAAGCATAATTTTACAAATAAATAATTAAAAAATCAATCCTAAAAACAACCGGGAGCAAGAGTAGCGAAGCTAAAACTGGAGTAGATGTAATATGTGGTTGCCATAACAGGGAAACCAGACTATAGCACTTGTCTGACTTTTTTCCATCTTTCCAGATTATTTTGTCCCACTACTCCTCCCGCAGTTTTGGTGCTTTGACGCTCTTGGGCCATATCGTCAAATCGACCAGCTTCATCGGGAATTGTGTGCTTGCATTTTGCTAAGAGATACGTTATATTTATTTGCAAGTGTGACTCACGTCACGGCAACCACACTTCCCAGAAATGGGCATAAAAGGGATCTCCATATATGGGCATAAAAGGGATTATATGTATGATGTCAGACGGCATTATACCTCATAAGACCCGTTTTCTGTTTGCCTGTGTCCATTTATGAAGATATCTGTATCTGTCTGTCTGCATCCATTTTATGCCCATATATGGAGATCTCTGTATCTGTCTTTCTGTGTCCTTTTATGCCCATATATGGATATCTCTGTATCTGTCTGTCTGTGTCCCTTTAAACCCATATGGCGATCTCTTTTTCAGACCAAAGGCCTGAAATGTCATATACATTCATATTGTCAGGACCTCAGGAAGGACAAAATTGCTTAGAAAGTGACGCTTTTTGTTTGTTTCTTCAACTTGAGCAAGAATATGCAGCCTGCTTGCTTTGCCACCCGTGGGAAATAATGCCCCTCCGGTTTGTTAGTGAATACACATCATAGCCATTGTATGGGTATTGCCTAGAGGACATCGGCTCTGCATACTTTTTTTTTTATATTATTTTTTTTTATCCCACGGTTTTTGCAACCCATTTTTCTCACCCGGTGACTACCTAACCTGTAGTCCTGGTTTCCGCTCTCCCCCTGCCGCACCAGGGGACATTGGGGAGCACCCGGCTGGCTAGGGGGAGGTAGTATAGAAACCAGGACTACTGCATGTTTTTGTGTGAGGGCCTATGCCCAAAGAGACACGGGGAGAACATGCAAACTCACCACAGAAAGGCCCTATCGCCAACCCCACCTAGGGTGTGGGTACTGATGACGCGGGTGGAGGAACAAGCCCCCAGCGCCCACAGCTTCCCCCGGTGGGAATCGAACCCTCTAGCTGTGAGGCGAAGTGCTAACCACTGCACCACCGTGCCCCTTGGCTCTGCATACTTGACCTAGAGTGCAAAGTGAAAGTGTGGAAGAATTGTCTATTTGCACAGGAGTGAGTCAGAATGAGTCAGCAGAAGTGAAGTCAGAATGAGTCAGCGTTTGTGCCGGTTCCGGAACCGCCTGATGTCAGACATCAGCTCCGCATACGGAGATTCCGTACCTTTCGCGCCGGTTTAGATTTTTTACTTAGATTTCTTTTTGGGGGGGCCCTGTGCTAGAATCCATCAGTAGCTCATTTAGAAGCATCATGAAAAATGTGGCACTTTTATTCACTTCGTAACAGTAATTTTGCTAAGCCACCTCACTAGATTGGAAGGCAACATCTGACTTAAATCATATTAGCAGGATTTCTGTCCTTGCTCATATTAAAGACAATGTAACTTCTGCATTTAGTATTTAATCCCTTCGTGTGGTGTTTCGAACTTGTGGATCTGCTACTTTTGATACTTATGATATATGATCAAAAGTATGATGTGACACTGTAGTATGATTAGGAAGGGCATTCATTTACAAAGAAATGTGGCACAGTGTGCAAATAGCAACTTTTCCTTTTTAAATAAACCTTATTTAAATTATACAGAGTTTACAATAATTGTAACGCATTTGTATTACATGAAAATAGGCATTTAACTCTTTTACCGCTTTGGACGTTCCCGTTCGCCCCATTTTTCCCGGCGGCGCGATGCCAATTGTACGTTCTTTGGCTCGTTCTTTTGTACCTTGTTTTGATGTCTGTAAACTGATGAGGGGTCGCGCGGGTGTGTACCGTAGAGACAGCTCCCGTAAAAGTGCTCTCAAAAACCCACTGGACGTTAGCATCAATGGAGTAACAACACTCTTCCTTGTTATTTTCTCTGGGTCTATTGCTCTGTAGCGATTGAGCTGTCTTGACGGACGGTAGCCTACCGCGGCCATTTCACATTAATTCTTGCATGAGGCTGCCCTCTACTGCTAGTATAGCGAAAGTACACCTATTTAAGGAGAAAAGAAAATAATAATGATGAACAAAAATGAATACATCTTTGTCTATAACATCGCAAAGGTAAGGTGCTTTTGCTGGCACAAAACCCAATGAATAAATAACAACATCTGGTAGTAAAACTGTTAATTACACTAGAAGCTCAGCCGGCCGAGCGTCTAGTCGGCGACCTGGCCAACTCGGGAACGATGTAAATAGGGAATGAATGTCCCGCCCTTTAATGCAAACCCCATTATACCTGTTGTCATAGCATCCGTTTTGACCATCTGTTTGCCTGTGTCCATTTATGCCCATATATGGAGATATCTGTCAACGTCCATTTTATGCCCATATATGGAGATCTGCACTCCGCGCCGCGGCGGGGAACACGCATGCCGAATCTGAAGCCGGTGGGACGAACGGTTCTCGAGATACGCGGATTACATACACATTACACACAGACAGAGATTTGTCGCATTTATAGATAGATGAGTGTAGAACATTTCAATATAAAAATAGTGCTTTTATATGTTAAAACTCAAAAGATGCCATGATTTCAGCTTTTTTTGTCCGGAGTCTTTTCAGTTCAGTTTTGATTTGTTTGAAGACCACCTCTCCAGAGATGGCCTTCTGGTGTATCACCTTGGCACTTTGAGTGTTCCATAGTTTGTTATACCGTGCACACAACAGACCAGTGGATCTCCTGATCCATGGCAGACATTCTTTCTTCAAAAACCTCATACATTGCAGCTATATATGTGACTTTAACATTAAAACCAATGTGTGCCACCTTCCCCCACACATACTTTTCCACATCTTGCCATTTAACTCTCTCCTTTAATAAGGAGTGTTTCCCATTGTAAACACTAGAGAGCAGTACTACATCTCAGTAAAAGAGGGTTGATCTACTAAGTGAATGAAGTGATCATGGGACCTTCAGTATGGAATGCATGAATGCAAAACATCCGAGTAAAACGGTGAATGGGCAACTGAAGCCGTAGCCGTTATTTATTTTAATCAATGTGAGGGGACTAATTAACATGTTTCTAAATTATTTTGCAGTATACCCAGTCCATGAGACTGATGCTTTTACAAATGTAAATGTATTGTCCCATCTGACTCGTTTCCTGACTCTTCCCAATGAGGACACATCAGTAGAAACTCATGCAGTGCTGTGTCCTCTGCGCTCGTTCTCAGCATGGCCAAGGAGGACACCAACCTAAAGTTACGGCACACTGAACATTCCCATTTGTTCTTCCACAATAAACGTACTCAAGCAGAATCTTTAAAAAGACATGATGTAAATGTCCTTTCATCCCATTTCCCCCCACCCTTTATATACTGTATACATATTATGGAGCAATTATCCAAAACTAAAACATGTTGGCAATTACACTGTGGGTGATCATTACTGTTCATTAGGGAACCGTCTTAGCCACAGCTAAAGCTGAGCATTTCAGAATCCTGGCTGCTGTTTTATATGGTTCATTCTGTTGAACGGCAGGAGTGTGGCCACTCAACATGAACCACTTCACTTTCTTTCTTTCATGATATTCTTTTCTATTCGCTAGTTCTCCAAGGTCATTTAAAAATTGTGATCTAGATATGGTTGGGCAGTCTCCATTCTTGCTTTCTGGAGGTGTATATTATGAACTCTAATGGGGCTCCCATTGTGCGAATGAAGAGAGGGGGTAAAAATCTCCATCCTTCAAGTGAGACATATCATTAATTTGTGGCCTGGAGTTAGGTTTGCCTGGAGACTGTTGAGGAGCACCACAAGGGTTCCCTGTGAATAAAGGCACTGTGGTGAGGGCTGTGTGAGCCTCGCAAATGAGCACTTGGATGCCCTATTAGGCAGGGAATTACTTTGAGAAGAGGCCAATGTCATGACTTTGTTGTGTAGAATTGTGAACCTTTGTCAGTGTGGTTGGACCTGTTCAATAATAATTAGCGTAATGGATGACTCATCTGAAGGAAGTCATCCATTCTTCTCTCCTCTTCAGCTGGGGTTTCTTCTGCTGAAGAGAGAGTTTCAGAAATCATTCTCATATTTCATTCATGAATAATGAATCTCACTGCAAATGCAAATGATCATGAATCAATACTTTCCCCTCTATGGACTCGGTTTCATTAGCCAAGTGTATTTGTGACAAGTGTCATTTGTTTGCATTTTCATTTTGTTCAATGAAGTTGCCAAGGCACTATAGCTACTATTTGCAGTTTCACTTGTTACTTCAATCCAAAGAAAGGTGCTGTGCTATACAATTTACTGTTTGATGGCTCAAAATAGCCAACTACTCCTTTTCACCATTTTTGCAAAGATACGTTTTCTCTCATATAGGTTAATGAATATTGGCCTTAACCAATGACATAGTAGTGAATACAATTTAAATACTACAGAACTAGACTAACCCATCATGAACACTTTTCAAGAGATTTGAGATTCAAGATCATTTATATCTTATATACAAGTTGACAAGAGTAAAATTATTGCTCAGAGCCCTGTTCATCTTTTGACAAAAAGCCAGGAACAAACCAGGAATCTTCAATTTCCCAGATGACTGCTGTATACCTCCTGAGCCACTGCTGCATGCCATTATAGAAAATGTGTCATTATCACCAGGGGTGAAGACATTTGTGCGTGCGTGTGTGTGTGTGTGTGTGTGTGTGTGTGTGTGTGTGTGTGTGTGTGTGTGTGTGTGTGTGTGTGTGTGTGTGTGTGTGTGTGTGTGTGTGTGTGTGTGTGTGTGTGTGTGTGTGTGTGTGTGTGTGTGTGAGAGAGAGAGAGAGAGAGACAGACTTAAAGACTTTGCGGAATACAGAAAATCATTCATGACAGAAATCTTAGATAAAAGGTAGACAATGAATGACTGTGTAATATTAGAGACAGGGAGGCAGACAGACGGTTGAGATGATGTACAGCAAGTGTTACTTTTATGCTGTGCTACTGTGCTGTGATACAACAATATTAGTATTAGGGCTTACCTCCTGGGCAGAGCTCACCTTTCTAGTTTATACTCTTCCTCAAAATCAACAAGTCCAATCTAATTCACCAAAGATGGGTGCCACTGAGCACTGTGTCAGGCACCTGGGACTGTTGGCAAGCAAACTGACACTGTGGGAAGCAACACGAGGAAGAGAAAGAGGCGCACCGCCTATGACGGCATGCCAGCGGAGCTGAAAACACTGCAGAGCTCAAGACCCTAATGCTAGACAGGAGGGTGTGGAGGGCAGAGATTCAGGAGTCCCGAGTTGGTGTTGGCTGGTCCACACTCTCGCATCACATCACATGCCACTTATTTTCTGCCGATAAAAATAAAGAGCTTTGCATCTGTTGATCTTGTCGTTGAAGCTACATAAAAGACTACCCGTAATTGCTGGACTATGAGCCGCGGCTTTTTTCCCATGGTTTGAACCCTGCGGCTTATACAGCGGTGCGGCTTATATATTGATTTTTACAGCCAGCGGCCAGTTAGTTCGTTTTACAATGGTCTTTAACAAGGATTTATATATTGACTTTTACAGCTAACAGCCACCAGGGGCGCTCTAGCAGGAAGGACACCTGCGGCTTATAGTCAGGTGCGGCTTATATATGTAAACATTTGTTTTTTGTTCTAAATTTTGTTGGTGCGGCTTATATTCAGGTGCGGCTTATAGTCCAGCAATTACGGTATATATACACATACAGCATCAATCAAAGTCAGAGTATATTCACATATTCTGCCATGTATCGTACATAAACGTAGACCATTTTCCCATTTGTTTACAATTTCATTGCCTGTCAACTTGCCTGAATATTGAGTCATTCTTGAGTCATCATTGTGTGAGTAATAAAGTCATGGACTTAGTTCTTCAGGGACTATTTTTGTCTAGATTTTCAAATCAGGTTGCTGCACTATAATCATGTAACATAACAACTATAATTCAAGAACTATAACATAATGCTTGAAAATCAAACAAACCATGGAGTGCTAATGTAAAATGGTCCAAATGTGAAGTAATCATCTAATGTTTAGTACACCCTGTTCGATTGGCCGAACCACCCATTGTCAGAGTACGCAGAATGTATTATCATAGTACTTGGCGGCAGTCTATGACATCAGACAGTACTATATTGATGACACCAGGGATTTCAATATGGGCACATTACAGGGACACAGACAGACTGACACACAGACAGATACAAAGAGATTTGTGGATTTAACAGATATTCTCTGAGAACTGCTGATCCAACTGACTAACCACTGCGCTCCCTTGGGTCCTCAGCAATACGCACGCCGTTTGAAGTAGAGCGGTTCTTGAGATATGCATTGATTTGGTGCATTGATAAAAAGCGCTATCCATATTAATAAAGATGATATTGCCAACTAAATTCAATCAGCCAATGAATCAGTCATCAGAGACTATCATTCTGTGTGATGTTCCCAGAAAGGTTAACCAACAAGAAGCTCTGAATGTGTGGCTTGCTGGGGGAGCCTCAGCAAAATGGGGTAGAAGGATACTGTATTCAGTGTACTGTATACATACAGGATACAGTGTAATCATTGGGCAAAAGATATGTCTGTCAGAGGTGATACAATGCATGCTCGTGTGTGCTGTGCATGCAGTTTCTGTGTCAGCTGTTTTGGGGATTATTGTGGTTCTGCATTGTTGTTGTTATTATGATCTCTGCCAGGAGATCATGTTTTCACTCCTGTGTGCGCGTGCATGTGTGTAGTGTGTGTGTGTGTGTGCGTGCATATGTGTGCTTGTGTGCGTGCGAGTCAGCCACTCTGCAGCTAATCCCATACCACTACTAGGCTGATCAGCTTAATATTTATTGTAAACAACTTTTTTTCAAATTGGTTTATGACAACTATGTCTACCTAAAGTACCGTAATTGCTGGACTATAAGCCGCACCTGAATATAAGCCGCACCAGCAAAATTTAGAACAAAAAACAAATGTTTACATATATAAGCCGCACCTGACTATAAGCCGCAGGTGTCCTTCCTGCTAGAGCGCCCCTGGTGGCTGTTGGCTTTAAAAATCTATATATAAATCCTTGTTAAAGACCATTGTAAAACGAACTAACTGGCCGCTGGCTGTAAAAATCAATATATAAGCCGCACCGCTGTATAAGCCGCAGGGTTCAAACCATGGGAAAAAAGCCACAGCTCATAGTCCGGCAATTACGGTATGTTATATGAATCACAACGCAAACGTCCCTACAGGCCATATAAACACTACTGTTTTTCTGTCTTATGAGATGTATCAGAACTACAGCCAATTGCAGATACTGAAGCTATCACCACACCTTAAACTCTGTCCAAGCTTTGCAGTCATGCCTGCTGGCGGAGTTTCGCGCTCTGCTGAGCTCACCTTTCTAGTTGATGTTGGTGTTGGTGTAGGTATTGTGGAAAAGTTTGAATATGTATCACATAGCTCTATAACTCAAGGGTAGTGGTCCCTAGCTCTCACAGACCACCTCCTTAAATAATGAATGCAAGCTATAGGGGGTCCTGACCAGAATGTATTAAATATGCATATTTAGTCCCTACACAGAGTGTACCACTACACACATCCATGTCTTTATTCACCAAAACAAGCATTACTGTTTGAGTATTCTTTCGCTGTATGTCTTGATGAATTCAATATAGGACCACAATAGGACCCTCGGGGCTTTTTGTGTTATCCTTAGCATTATTGTATAACTGTACCTCTATACTTTTTTTAAGTATTCAATCAATCAATCAAAACCAAACCTACTACCAGACTGCCTACTGTAAGTGCTTCAACCTTTTTCCCCACTACTAACATTGTCGCTGTCGGGCAGAAACCTTGTAGTTTCAAATGTGTATGCTTTTCGTAAAGTAAAGTAAAACTAGTGAAAATAGATCTACAAGCACAATGTGTGCACAACATCATTTTCACTATTTTAAATCATTTTCAAAATGATGAGTACATAGGGTTTTGGACATACAAGGTTTCCACCTGACAACAACGATATCACGCTATAACAGTGGTTCTCAACCCCAGGGGGGTCCCCAAATTATTTTGGGGGGTCCCCAGATGATTAACTTAAAATGTGCAACATTGTTTACTCACTCAACAGTAAACAAACCAACGTAAAATGTAAGTGTATAGAGGGTACATGGACATTTCTAAAGTGAACATTTTAGAACTTTTTAATACCTCTAGAGGCAGACATTGTGAAAATAGCCGATCTGCATGCTCACAACGCCTCACAATTTTCACAATAGAATCGTGTTATACAAAATGTAATGCCTCAACTCTCATTGCTCGTCAGGGTGGGGGGTCCCCAGTTCAAATATGATAATTTTGGGAGTTCAAATATGATTCTTTTGGGGGTCACGGCCAGAAAAGGTTGAGAACCACTGCACTAGAATGTGTTGCAGAGCCAGGGGGTATGTCCGCACATTGACTATGTGGCACCGGCCGCACCGCACTATATCACTTTCTACTTCTCTCCCCTCTGTCTCTCCATTTCTCAAACAAACTATTGATTCATATGTCCTTCTGTCTGTACGCCCATCTTTCTTTAAGCTTTTATTCCCCAAACAACACCCACCCTTCTTCTCCCTCCCTGCCCACCTCTGCCTCTCTCTCCCTCTCCCTCTCACTCTCCAACTCTGGTATTTCCCCGTCCCCCCCTACACCCACCCCCTTCCTTGTTGCTCCCACACCCCTCCCTTTTCCTCTCTCTCTCTCCCTCTCTGTTTCCCCCAAGCCCCTCTCCTCAGATGGATTCTTCAGTCAGTCGACTGGAACTGGTGCGGCTGCTGGAGAGAGAGAGAGAGAGAGAGAGAGAGAGAGAGAGAGAGAGAGAGAGAGAGAGAGAGAGAGAGAGAGGGGGAGAGAGAGAAACACAGAGAGAGAGAGAGAGAGAGAGAGAGAGGGGGAGAGAGAGAAACAGAGAGAGAGAGAGAGAGAGAGAGAGAGAGAGAGGGTGGAGGGGCTGCGCTGAACAGAGGCTGGGTCAGAGCATTCAGTTGCTTCAGACAATCACAGGGGAGTAAAACAGACAGGAAGAAAGACTGAGCGAGAGACAGCAAAACAGCAAAAGGAAAGCAAGAGAGAGAGAGTGAGAGAGAGGAAGAGAGGGAGAGGAAGAGAGGAAGAGAGAGAGAAAGAGAGAGAGGGAGAGAGAGAGAGCGTGAGAGAGAGGCAGAGAGAGGAGGTAGATATGTGACAGGATGTGGTTTCCCTGAGCTTGCACAACATCGGTAGAGAGCATACTTTGAGCATGACCTAAACACACTTGCGTACAAGTGTGCATACAAGTGTGCTTCTTGCTGCCTGTGTGCTCCGTTAGGTGGTGAGCCTGCTGCTGCTGCTGCTGCTGCTGCTGGCAGAGAAGGACGAAGCAAACCGCTGGTGCTGCTGCTGATCCTGTGTGAGCGGGCAATCCCTGTTCCTCCGCTGCCTGCCTGTCAGAGGACCGTGTTCCCTTTGATAGGTGTCCAGACTGTCCACAGGATCTCAACAGGGTCAACTGTCAGGGAGGAGAGGACTTGTGCCTGCCTGGGACTGTGTGGTCATCCTGTGCTGCTGGTCTCCTATCAGTAGAATGTGTTTGTCTCTTCCAAGTGCTGGTCCACTGCTCACTGCCTTCTCATCTCTCCAGTGAACTTTCCAAGTCTCTCTTCCATTCTGAAACAGGTGAGTTACAGTAGCTTTGTGTGTGTGTGTGTGTGTGTGTGTGTGTGTGTGTGTGTGTGTGTGTGTGTGTGTGTGTGTGTGTGTGTGTGTGTGTGTGTGTGTGTGTGTGTGTGTCCATTTGTGGCTTTGTGGGTTCATATGTGACTACTGTATGTGTGCGAATGCTCGGGCTCGTGGCACGTGACTGCATGCCTGTGTAATGTTTTAAGATCAGCAAACATCTATTACAGTGAGAACAAAAATGGATCCACCATGAGACTGCATGTAGCACTCATTTGACAGTCTCTGTAAACTTGATGTATAGTGGCAACTGTTCAGCAGTCAGCACACTACAATAACTGAGAGCAACATTCATCCCACTGACTGTGTTGATTCATTTATAGATGCCACAAGCCAGAAGTTTGTGTCAGTGTATGTTTAATGTACAACAGACCTGCCTGCACACCTACAGTCCTACACCCTACTGATTCATATACACACACACACACGCATACAGTATTGTACACACACACGCACGCACGCACGCACGCACGCACGCACGCACGCACGCACGCACGCACGCACGCATACACAAATGCTGCCACTCACACATGCACATGCATATCATTTTGTACTCTCATTGACGTTAACATGCAAGCAGGTCAGCAGATGCACACATAGTCACACACACATGCACGTGCACGTGCTGTGCACACACACACAGACAAGTGCTACGCAGGTACTGTATACGGTGTGCATGTGTCAGCAAATGCACACTCATACATAGTGTAATCCTCTTCAGTGTGTTAAAACTGGAAAGAGTTCATTCTCACACTGCACACTGTCAGAGGTGAGGTTACAGTAAGAGCGTGTGGCGTTTGGTAATGCAGATGTGTACATCTGGCTGTTTTTGAAGTCACACACGTGTGATGGATGGTACCGACTGGAACCAGAATGCCAAAAATGTCTACCTGGCTCCAATCAGTGAACCCTGACAGCATTTCAAGATGTGCTCAGCATACTATAGCACTTCTCCCCCTGCTGCAGAGTGAGGCAGCGGGGGAGTGTGTGTGTGTGTGTGTGTGTGTGTGTGTGTGTGTGTGTGTGTGCACTGTAAAATAATTCGCTGTAAATTTACAGTAAATTACTGGCTAATAATTGCATTACTTTCACAGTAATTTTCACAGTAAATATTGCGCAGTAAATTACTGTAATTTCACAGCTGTGAAATGTTAGTAATTTACTGTGATTTAGCAGTATGTATTGCAGTTATTTACTGTGATATTACAGTAGTTGCCTGTATTTTTACACTATTACTGTGAATGTAAGGCAGCTCAGTAGGCAGTAATTTACTGTAAATTTACAGTAAATTGTATCTAATACAGTAAAATATTGTAAATTTGAATTTATAGGCCCATTCCCAATGGGCCAGATAACAGATACAAAAAAAGCTCTTTCTCCAGATATTTTTCCATTCAAAGTGGATGGTAGATACAGATAAAAAATATCTGCCACAGATATTTCTTTTATCTGTGACAGATATTGTTTTATCTGTATCTAACTATCTATCATCCACTTTGAATGGAAAAATATCTGAAGAAAGAGATTTTTTTATCTGTTATCTGGCTCAGTGGGAATGGGCCTTAACTGTGATTTTACCATACATACACAAACATGCTAAAAGAAAAAAAGAAAGGAAAAACAACTTCATTCATTTAAACTTTTTATTGTACAATTCCAATACAAAGTGCAACATTTCAAATGGACAAAGAAGAACCACACATGAAGCCTTTACTCAGTAGAAGTGTTAAGTCTACAAACACTCCTGGAGTTTGGTCTGGTGTCTGGAGGCCAGTTTGAAAACTGGTTGTCATAGACTTTAGTTATTTAGGAGGCTGCAACACTGTTTTCCTGTGAAACTCCAGGAGTGATTTTGTGGACTAAAAAAAACTTCACCTGACTTTGTATCAGCATGGTGGTGAGCAGATACAACATTTTCACTTTTGAGTGAACTGTTCCTTTAACTGCAAAATAACTCATCTACTCACCCTCATGCCAGCTGGAACAGAGGTGAAATGTGTCCATATAACACAAATGGAGGTTGCCTTCACAACTTGGGGAGAAATCTGGCAACCCTCCTGTGTGTTATATGAACACACTTCAGCAGGCACGAAGTATGTGAAGTACACCTCAACTTTGCACTCAGTCACATAAGTCCTGAAGGTATAAAGCAACACAGTAGTGGTAAGAACAAAGCAAACTAATGATTACAGTATGCACCTTGCTAACATGCAGGCCGAGACAGAAGAGGCGAGCATTGCTGAATGAAGTGACAGGGCATCAGCAAAGAATATTGGCAATTTTACATATCCAGATAAGAATAATGGCTGGTGGAGTTGGACAAACAAGAGTAGGGCATCTGAAACACGTATGAGTGTGTCTCATATTCGAGTCCTGAATACCATCGACCATTCAAAGTCCACAAGTTTTCTCAAATGCGTATGAGTGTGTCTCATATTGGAGTCCTGAATACCATCGACCATTCAAAGTCCACAAGTTGTCTCAAAAGTGTGCTCACGTGTGGGTTGATACGCCACGCTTCTTCGATTTGGAGCCTCTCTCAGGGTTAATGCCCATGAAGCACCTGTAAACAATAAGACAAGACAACAACTTTTACTTTCACATAAACATATATTGCATCGTTTATACAAGGCACATGCAGCAGTTCCCCTTTCCCTTAAGTAAACCCTACACCGGGTTCCCAAACTTTTTTTGTCTCAGGGTACCCCATAAATATCTTTTTAATCCGAAGCACCCCTACATTATAATTTTCACTCCCAGCACCTTATATTTATAGCATATCATCGTTGTCGGGTGGAAACCTTTTATGTCCAAAACCGTTAGTTTTGTATTTATCATCCATAAAATGTACTAAACTAGTGAAAAGTGATTAGGTTGAGAGGAAAACGTTGAGATAATAGCCATTTTGGTTAGAACTGACTGAAAATAACTGTACTTCAAGTTTAAATGATACTAAATATTTGTCCAAATAAATACATTTCAAATATTATCAAATGATCTCGCGGCACCCTGTCACCCACTTTGAAAACCCCTGCCCTACACCACAGAAAGAAAGTAGTACTGAGAGTAAGTAACATTCAAGTATCAATGTTGCAAGCAATCCAGTACAATGCTTCAGTACAATTTCAGTGTTACAATACCTCCAATCCAGAGTACACACACCATCCTCAGGAGCAGATTGAAGTTGTAGTAGATCGCGAAAACCACAGCTATCCAATAATGATCCCATCGTGTTGTCCCATCACACTTGCTCTTCAATGGACAGCATCCAGGCCATAGACTTCATTAAATCACCTGAAAAGAGATACCCATTATGTGATATTGTAGAGGTGAAATGCTAATTGAACAAGAGTAGAATTTCAATGATCAGCAACATCACAAACTGTGACACAACTCACTTTATTTTGATCTACCTTGGACAATCAAGCAGGGGGTGCTTGGTAATTTCTCCGTCATCTGCACATCAGTGGCTGTGGCACACAGCTGTAAAATAAATAAGACAAGACAACAACCACCTCAATGATTGACCATGCCCAAGAGATCTCAAGCTGACACCAAACTCTCTCCAGGACCTCTAAAACCTTATCTAGAACCTCAATCAATCTGTCAATCACATTAGATCTACTTTGTATTATTCTATGCCAAATTCTATTAGCAATGTTAAATTCAGTATAATACATTTTCAGTAGCCTATAAGTATAATACCTTTGGATAAACTCCAGAGTACAAGTGCCATCCTCAGGAAGGATACTGCAGATTGAAGTTGCAGTAGCCATCACGTGGTCCCATCTTATTCTTCAATGGACAGCATCCTTCATTATATCACCTGAACAGAGATACCCATTGTGTGATATTGTTAAGAGGTGAAATGCTAAATGCATTCCACAATACACACACACACACGCACGCACGCGCGCGCGCGCGCACACACACACACACACACACACACACACACACACACACACACACACACACACACACACACACACACACACACACACACACACACACAGACAGACAGACAGACAGACAGACAGACACACACACACACACACACACACAATGTATTTATGCCCACAGAGTGGCTTATCACTCTGTGGCATGTACTGTTTGGTACAGTTTAAAATAAATGAAATCTTTCCAAAATGTTCAGTTTATTTTACTTTAATATTATTTGATGAAGATAATATAAAAAATAAAATCTCTATTCAGACACATTCCAGTATTTTTCTGACTTACATTATTTTCTAGGTATGCTTACATTATGATATTAAGGGGAAAAAAATCACCCTATGTCACCCTAATGACCATAATGTCTCACATGTGGAGGAAAGGGGAGGGGCGACTGGGCGAGGAGATTCCATCAAAGTCAAAACAAAGTTTTAATGTAGGCAATTAAATATATACATTTAATCCATGCATAAAGATTTAAGGACATTATACTTATGACAGGATTTTTGACGGAAATTAAGCTCCTACTGCAGTAGACACCACAGGTAGGCTAATGATCAATCATTAATCTGATGGTGTCACCCGTCGAATATAGACCATCTCTACAGCAGTGGTTCTCAAAACTTGTGGTTCCACAAACCCCAATTTAACACTTATCAGCCAGTGGACGTCCATTTGAAAAGATATACGCCAGGGACCCCCATAAGAGAAGATTTTGAAGGCTCTGTAGTGATTCCATTTTAATTTCAAGGACCCCCAGGACATATGTAATGGTATTTCTATCTCTGAGATGATATATGTTAATTTAACTCTCAGAATGTACAAATGGAACAAAATGGACCTGTTATAATTTAGCCAGGGACCCCCTGGAACTCCCTGAAGGACTCCTGCGGGGTCCCGTACCCCACTTTGAAAACCAATGATCTACAGGCTCCCATGTGTCGTGACGCTTGGCTTGTGGATCGGTTGCTTTTACAACAGCAACTTTTAGCCACACTGGAGCATAAAACCTCCCCCGGTGCAAATATTATCATTGATATAGTTGAGAAGAACCAAATGGACCCGGCGTAAGGATACGTACAACTGACACAAGGATTGTCTGTGGTTCTCAAAGTAGTGTCCGGTCATTATCGCGTCCGAGTGATGGAGTTCCAGATGGTCCACAGCTAAATGATAGATATAGGAACCAAATGGACCCGTGTGGGTCTGTAACTCGTGCGTCGCGGGGAGTTCTTCCACGCGCGTCGGCCGTATTGAACCGGGCAGGGAACGTTCTCTACCGCGGTCCGCTAGCTAGTAAGCAGCCGACATGATATAAATAAGCCCCGCTGACGTGCAGCCTATCGGCGGCAGAAACCACACAAGCACACTGGTGAAACGGCTTGGCGTATACACCGAGCGACGCGCGCCAATATGAGCTTGTATATCTGCTATTTAGTTGAAGTGGTTTGTAAGGGAAATACACATTTAACTCGACAGTTTAAATGTGTGTTTCCCTCACACACCGCTTTAACTAATAGCAGATATACAAGCTCATAGTGGCGCGCGTCGCTCGGTGCCGGTTCACCGGTGTGCTTGGGTGTCTTCTGCCGCTCGACAGGCGCACGTCAGCAGGGAAGCAGTGCTACTTCAGAGCCTGCAGCACACATACATTGCTGGAGCAAGACTGAACCACACGCGAAAGCACAACTAGTTGTCATTAAGGTGGAGGGGGTAAAAAAGGAGCGTGACTTACCTTATCAGAGCAATGTTATGAACTTCACATGACTTCTGAAAGTTCCTTTGAATTGAAATTGACTTCATAATTTCATAATTCCATCTTCACCATCAGTTCACTGCTTTCCCTCTCACAATGGATATAAATTTGAAATGTAATCCCACAATGCAGCACAGTACAAGTAATTTGTTGTGATATCACAGTAACATTCTGAACACAATATTTTATTGTGAGATATATTGTAAAGTGTTGTGTAATCCTGATAACAATTTAGAGTACAGTCATTTGTTGTGTTATCACAGATGATGGTGTGATTACACAGTAATATTCAGAATACAGTATTATATTGTGAAATAATAATGTAAAGTATTGTGAGATCCTGGTAATATTTAACAGTGTGTGTGTGTGTGTGTGTGTGTGTGTGTGTGTGTGTGTGTGTGTGTGTGTGTGTGTGTGTGTGTGTGTGTTTGAACATATTGCGTGTGTGCACTGCAGTACAAGATGTAGGTGTACACCCGGGTGTCTAATGTATCTGTACATTTGTACGTGTCTGTACAGTACATGTCGCGTGCACATGTACTGTATGGCGTGTGTGCGTGCATGTGTTAGATGTATCTTTGTGTCTCCATGCGTGCATGCTTCTATATGTACACAGCATAAAATCCTCTGTGTTAATTTGTCCACTTGTAACTCTGAGAGTTCACAAACCAAAGATTACAACCAAAAGGACCCTTTCTGAGTTCATTTGGTTACATTTGTCTCAGTATTCAATGAACTTTTAATGAGAATGTTACAGTGTACTGTACTGTAAGCCTGTAATAGTGTTTAAGAGGATGCTGTGAGTTAGGCAGTGGCAGAGAAAAGGGTGGAGAGGGTGGCTGTGATTATAGCTCCATATTTTGGCGCAACACAGTTGTAGGCCAGCAGTGGCTCAGGGGTAGAGTTGGCCGTCTTAGAACACAGAGGGTTCCCAGTTCGATCCCGGGCTCCCCCAGAGTTGGTGTTGAAGTGTCCTTGGGTGTCATGACATTGGTCCGAAGGTATATTAGTCCGAATTTGTAAAGAATACTATGCCTAACTCTAACCCTAACCCTAACCTCAGTAACCCTAACTAAATTCGGACTAATGAACCTTCAGACTAATGAACCTTCAGACTTATGGGCAGTCCCCGTATCCTTGAGCAATACACTGAACCCATATATAAACTTTATTACAGGCTCAGGGCCCACAGGGTAGAGACACACATTACAAAGATAATAAAATAAAAATAAAAAAATCGAACCTCTGTTCGAAGTGGAGCTGTGTGTGTGTGTGTGTGTGTGTGTGTGTGTGTGTGTGTGTGTGTGTGTGTGTATTGCAGTTGATGCTCAGGGCAGGCTAGACTCAACAGCACCTCTCTGGTCACCCAGGGTTACTACATACAGGCTACATACAGACCCACAGACCCACCCACCCACATACCCACATACCCACCCACATACCTACACACACGGCCACGTATAGGGAGCTTGTGTTCCACACAGCTCCAAAAAGAGTACATTCATTCACCAAGCCCACACCGGAGCTACAAGAGGCACTCATATTGTCAATGTTCACCGAGACCCACTGGGGCTAAAGAGGCACTCATGCCAGTGTCCTCTAATGGAAGACGTGTACCTGACTGAGCTACGTCCAGGGTCTGTCATCTGTCCAATTAATCCATTCAAGGAGCGATCCAGTCTGCAAGTGAACTTGTAAGTCAGGTTCCTCAACAGAGCAAGAGCTCACTGGCTCTTGTGCTCCTAGGTTTCTTCAACAGTATACGAAGGCAGTCATTGTAGGCTACTTGCAGCTTCCTTAAGCTCTCTCTCTTATACTTCACCCACAGAGGGGCTGTATATAGAGGGGTGCAGTACGCTCTAAACAGGTTTACTTTAACCTCTGTAGTACAATGGTGAAATTTCCGAACCAACATGTTTGCTTGTACATAAAGCATTCTCCTCTGTCTTGACATATCCTCATCATCGTCTAGGGTGTCTGAAATAATATGCCCAAGATATTTTGTACTTTTTGACACACACATTGTTTGGCCAGACAGGTAAAAGGCAGGAAACTTGATTTCTAAGTCATCCTTAGTTCTACAGATCAGGACCATGCTCTTCTTAGCATTATACTTAATATCAAAGTCAATCCCATAATTAGTACAGATATTGAGCAGCTGTTGGAACCCACTGCTACTCGGGGAAAGTATAGTTAGGTCGTCAGCATACATAAAATGATTTATAAGGGTTTCACCGATCAAACAACCTGTACTGCACCCTCTCAGCTGTTTAGACAGGTCGTCCATATACAAGTTAAAGAGGGCGGGGCTTAAAATCCCCCCCTCACGGACTCCATTACCCACCTGAAAGGGGGTGGATACACTAGAATACGTATTAAGCAGCTAGGCACACCCCTAAGCTTGAGCTTATTAAAAAGCTTATAGTGATGGATACAATCAAAAGCTCTGGATGCATCTATAAACCCAACAAGCATTGTAGAGCCCTGCCTTCTATAGGTCTCCACTGCTTCTTTCAGTGCATAAATGCATAAGTCTGTACTATGCTTAGGCTTAAAGCCAAACTGATTGTCAGTCGTAGTTATGTAAACACTTAATCTGTCCAGGAGTAGTTTTTCCAAAACTTTGGACAGTATACTAGCTAAAGCTATGGGTCTGTAGTTGTCTTTACCGATGAGCATAGTTGCTCCCGATGAGCAGGTTGGTGCCTTGAATGGTTTCCTCCGCCATCGGTGTATGAATGTGTGTGTGTGTGTGTGTGTGTGTGTGTGTGTGTGTGTGTGTGTGTGTGTGTGTGTGTGTGTGTGTGTGTGTGTGTGTGTGTGTGTGTGTGTGTGTGTGTGTGTGTGTGTGTGTGTGTGTGTGCGTGCGTGCGTGCGTGCGTGCGTGCGTGCGTGCGTGTGAATGGGTGAATGTAATGCACACCTACATGTAAAGCGTCTTGGATAAAGGTGCTATATAAATGCACCTTTTACCATTTAGGCCAAAGTATAAAATAGTTCTTAAGTAGTTAATCAGACCATTTCGTCACTGTCGGGCAGAAACAATTTCAAGTGTTTCAAATGTGTACGTTTCTTCGTAAAGCAAAGCCCTGCTTCATCATACAAGACTGTCCCACAAGACAGTAAAATAGCAGATCTACATGCACACAACACCTTACTATATATCTTTCAATCATTCAATTCATGGATAAAGTAATGGATAGAACAGCCACTAAGGAAATAACGGATGGCTGCGGCCCTTATTGTGGAGATGTCAGACAGACAGGATGAGGAGGAGGCCAATAAGAGAGAGGAAAAGCCCATAGGCATGGAGAGGTATGTGTGTGTGTGTGTGTGTGTGTGTGTGTGTGTGTGTGTGTGTGTGTGTGTGTGTGTGTGTGTGTGTGTGTGTGTGTGTGTGTGTGTGTGTGTGTGTGTGTGTGTGTGTGTGTGTGCGCGCGCGTGTGTGTGAGAGGAACCCTATCTGAGTGAACTGCCGTTAATCAGTTCCAGCTGGTGAGTTGTGAGCGCCAGGCTGCGTTAACCCTTCTGTGTTGTTGGGTCACGAGCAGCTCACACACTCACGCACTGGTAGACTCACATGTACTGGTGTGGTGTGCTGTGGTGTGGTGTGCTGTGGTGTGGTGTGCTGTGTGTGTGTGTGCGTGTGCGTGCACACACTCATACATGTGCATGTGTGCATGTATGCGTTTAAGCGTACATGTACAGTACACGTGAAGCTCGAGCGCATTTATATAATATATGCACATGCTGTATAGACAGAACTGCACACAGCAGCAAGTACAGTAGCTACAGTATACTGTAGTACAGTATGTGTGCAACAGGCTCATTCAAATGCATGCACATAAGCAAGCATACTGTGCATGTGCGCGCGTGTGCACACACACACACACACACACACACACACACACACACACACACACACACACACAAGGGGGAAATAACTACTGTGAATTAGGAACCTCATAATAACTCCTTCATAGCCGCAACCATTATGCCGCAGCGAGTCGACAATGTGGAAGTTGTTATAGTATGTGATTCATTATTATTTTACCCCAGTGTTTCCAAACTGTTTCAGCCTGAGATGCAAAAGATGAACTTTGGTGCCTCCCCGGGACCCAAACGTACACAAATACATTATGAATGAACCACTTAAGGCACCACTTTTTTTCAAGGACCCCTGAATTGATACGTATTTGCATCTGAAAAGAGAGAACATAAGAGAACCCCAGAAGAGAACATTTGTTCAAAATGCTCCAAACTTTCTCTAGAGTTTTCAAAGATAGTGTAGATCTTGTAGATCATTTTTTTACTTCCTGAAATTCTATTTAAAGGGTTTCTTTCTTTTTGTTTTTGGAAATCCTTTCGAATTATTTTTCAAATTGTTTTAATTTTAGGAAAAAGGGATATTTTCTTACGACCCGTAAAAATGGGTGCTGAACCATCGTTGGGGAAACAGACAGTGTTTTACGGCATGTTGGTAAAGTGGATAATTAGGCCGGGTAAACATGAGAGATCTGTTTTAAGACCATTCTCCTGATCGACACTGTACTGTTGCTACATAGTGGGATTTGCCTCTTATGACATAATCAGTTCACATCAATGATGTTATTATGCTGTCTGATGTTTTTCAGGATTCAAATTCTGATCTTCTCAGAAGTCGGTTGTTGGCTGTGTGTGTGTGTGTGTGTGTGTGTGTGTGTGTGTGTGTGTGTGTGCGTGTGCGTGCGTGCGTGCGTGCGTGCGTGCGTGCGTGCGTGCGTGCGTGCGTGCGTGCGTGCGTGTGCTGAGTTTGTTTGGAGTCTTTTTTAGCAAACATGCCTTTTAATTAACTTATGTTTGCTACCTGATCCAGCCATAGTGACTCCTCTGTACCGCGTTAAATTTGATTAAGCTAACTGGCAAGGCTTGGTTGATTTAACCCCCGACATGTATTCCTCTACGTACAAGCATGTGCAGTAAAGGTAGAGCAAATTTTTCATTCAAAATTATAGTGCTCGTTTAATGGGAAATAAGTGCAAATGTAATTGCGTTCCACTCTGCTTTTGTTTTTTGCATATCATATGAGTTTAGTTTAGTTTAGTTTAGTTTATTTGATCATCTTTCACAGTGTGATACATTTTACAAATCATACCTCCCCAAAGAGAAAAAAAGACAAAACAAAACACTGGTGTGAAAATGACAAATGAATGCAAGCTTCAAAATAGACATGGTGTAAGCTACACAAACAATTTTCTAAAAGTTTCCAAAATTAGATACCGTAGTTATAAATGAATAATTAACGATTACTGACGATGATTGATGTTTGAAATTAATGGCATTGGCATTAATGGCAGACTATGGCTTTCTTTAAACCTAAGTATGCACTTTAGGATCTTGGCTAAACAAATAGTAGTAAAGGCTAGCACTTTTGTATATATTGACTGGAGCCAGAGATATTGAATAATTCACATTAATGTTATTGTTTTGTTTTTCAAGAAATACATTTCATATTTTGGAAAGCATTCCTCCAAATTCCCAAAATAAACTTTCCACATATTTCTATTGCAGTCTCCAGTTGAATCCAGTTGAATTTAAAAAAATACTGACATTTCAAGCAGACAGGCCTGCCACCTTGACTGGAAGCTGGGATGTAAGCCTCATATATTTGTCCTCTGAAACGCTCAGTTACAAGATCTCTGGGCAGAGATTACGCGCTGTGCTCTCCTGCGACGATGGCAGCGCTTTTGAAGATAGCAAGTTATTCAAGCCTCCGGCAGAGCCCCAGACCTGAGACACATATTAGCTAGGTGAATCCTGCTGGCATAGGGCAAACACAGGATCCAATCTTCCACCAGTTATGCAGTGGCTCAGCCATGGACCACAACATCCCCCTGGATATTTCTGGAAGGCAAATTGACTGCCGTTGTAATGGGTGGTCAAGAAAATTACAGCACGTATTGATTGGCTAATGTTCAACATGGATACGTCGATATGGTGTCTGAGAAGCTAAGAACTTGGCTTCGGTTGGCTTTAATAAAAAATGACCTGCCTGGGGCAAGTTCACAGAAAGCACAGTCACATCGTGAACACCGAAATCACAAATTTCTTCCATCGCCTGAGACGCTTTAGAGAACACAGCAGGGGAGTGAGGGTTTGTTTTTCTATTTTTGCTGTCTTTCTGCCTCCCCTTATCATTGAACCACAAACAGTATATCGTTGTTTTCAGGTGGAAACCTTGTATATCCAAAACCGTTCGTTTTGTACTGTATCTATCATTTAAAAAATAGTGAAAATAGCCAATCTACAAGCACACAACGCCTCACACACTGCGAGGCGTTGTGTGCTTGTAGATCTACTTGTTTTGTGCGACAGTCTTGTATGATGAAGCAGGGCTTTGCTTTACAATTTGAAGCTTGGAGATGTCTGCCCGACAGTGACGATATTCTGTCTTCACCATTTCACTGTGCACTTGTGCACCTCCATTTTAGTGGTTACGCACGCTGCTGGGTCAAGGCGGTATTTTGATGTTCACTTCGGAACAGTGGAACCAATCAGCATGGACATGCATAGGATATCAAGCCAGCTGGTTAGTTAGTTCGTTAGTTAGGGCTGAACTAATGATGGTGGACAGTTAGAGGGAGACCAGAGATAAAAGGAGAGGGAGAGACAGGTTGACGAGAGAGAGAGAGAGAGAAAGGGGAATGAAATAAATAAGAAAGAGAGATTGGTACCAATTATATTCCTGAGAGGGGAATAGTCATAGAGGGCCTGGTTCCCATGGCAATATCCTCCTGGACGTGTGTGTGTGTGTGTGTGTGTGTGTGTGTGTGTGTGTGTGTGTGTGTGTGTGTGTGTGTGTGTGTGTGTGTGTGTGTGTGTGTGTGTGTGTGTGTGTGTGTGTGTGTGTGTGTGTGTGTGTGTGTGTGTGTGTGTGTGTTTGAGTGTGTGTGTGCTTGCGTGCGTGCGTGAGTGCGTGCGTGCGTGCGTGCGTGCGTTCGTGTGTGCGTGCGTGCGTGTGTGAATAGGGACTACACAACAGGCCTTGAGACAGTCAGATACAGGGTTGAAAGAGGCCATTGCGTCAGCCAGCTCCTTGAGATGCCACAGGAGTTCAATCGCACACCATTGTTTACTGATGTTCCCGCCTGCGTTTACATCACCTCTCTCATCTCTTCAGCGGTGTCAGCATGCATTGCACCGTGTCCGTTGTTACGTCCTGTCCTTGAATATTCAAAGCCGGTATATCAAATAAATGCTTGTTGCGAGACCTTTGATTTGCTAACGCCTGATTTATTGCGCGCAGTGTCTCTCAAATAGCCGATGTACAAGCTCACATCGCATCTCAGTGCAACGCGAGATGTCAAGGGACAATCGAGCTGTGCAGTTATTGAAAATACTGTGCTGGATGTGGAGGCTGAAATGGCAATAAGCTCTTTAAATAGACTCATTGTGGCTCTGTGGATCTTCATCAACTTTGGACTAAAACGTACTTTACTAGCCATAGTAATGACATACAATGTTATGTGTTTTACACACACACACGCACACACACACACACACACACACACACACACACACACACACACACACACACACACACACACACACACACACACACACACACACATACAGTACACGTCACAATTGCATACTTTTTATGTTCAACCAACATTTTTAACATTATATTGAAATCCATATTGATTTTAAGGATGGCTTGTAGCTAATGTTTGCATAAACTGCTAATACAGTAAAAATCATATATGCGTATTCATTTGTAACAGTGATGATCCATCAAAGTTGTTTGGTTATCTGAAAATAACGCACACCCTACGTCCCATCAGAATCTATATTTGTAATTGTAGGCAAATTGTATGAAAGCATCCAGCACTTTCCAGAATAGGCCTTGTTATCGACCACTGTATTTCCTGACAACCCTGTTCACTTGTCTCCCTGTGCCCCTTGGGTCCTCCATGTCCCACCCAGGTGAAGTGTCAAGGCGGAAAGGAAGGAAGGAAGGAAGGAAGGAGGAAGTCAGAGCATGCAGGGAACATGGTCCTGCCTCGATGGGTTGAAGAGCCCTCTTTCACTTATTCACAATAAGCTAAATAAACTACAACATCAAAACCGCCAAATGCAACCTCTTAATTTGTCTGAGGAGGGCAAGACAGGGAGAGAGAAAGACGGCTGGAGAGGGAGAAAGACATACTGTAATGAGAGAACTTAGAGAGAGAGGGGGGGGGGAGAGAGAGAGAGAGAGAGAGAGAGAGAGAGCGCGCACTCAAAGACAAAGACTGAGATTAGAGGCAGCTAGACTTCATGCAAAGGAACAACAGTGTGTCCTAATTAGTTTTCCTTCAATAACCACCAATCCACTTTGAAGATTCCTAAGCTGTGATGTTTGAATAGATCTTAGCAACCATGCTACCAAACATAATAACTTATAAGGAGATCTCATCGACAAAGAGGCAAAGACAGCCAGCCAGACAGACAGACAGACAGACAGACACACAGCCAGCGTGGGAGCGTTACGCTGTTTCTATGTGTCATCTTTTTGACACCCAAACCTAACCCTAACCTCCGTGGGTTGAGTCGCTAACCCTCCCGATGTTCCGTTGTCAAAATGTGGGTCGTTCGAAAGAGCGAGATTTCCCAGCCAGCATGACAGCCAGCCAGCCTGACAGACAGACAGACAGACAGACAGCCAGCAAGCCTGACATCCAGCCAGCCAGCCTGACAGACAGGCAGACAGACAGACAGACAGACAGACAGATACCTTAGAGAGTGACGGATAACATCCAGAGTCAATGGTGTAACAAACAATTTTGCTTTCTATCAAACCATTTTGATGGAAATAAGAAACCCTCCCACGCTTTCCTTTTGACATCCATATAATAGAAAGTGCTGCGGGGTGTTTAAGTCTGGAGGAGCCAAAGCCAGGTCAATTCCAGTCACAACAGAGCCTCAGAACCACGGGCGGGATTATGGTTTACGGGTTATCGAATAAAAACTTCACAATGCCATTAATGCGAGACAAAAGACAGAACAAAACAGCAAGAGGATCGTTGCTAATTCAGCAAAGGGAAATCAATGGTCTTTTTCCTGTTTTTCTGAAGCCGTTGAGGTGCGGTCTGTTGAGTGGCCCTTGTCTGTCAAACTCTCTCCTCCCCCCCCCCCCCCCAAAAAAAAAGAAAAAGTGAGCTGAGGCAATGGCCACAACCCGCCCAGAGCTCACACCTCGGAGGGGGGAAGTAGGATGTGGAAAAAACAGTGACTCCAAAAATCATAAACATCTCACACTTCCGCTGTCAGCTTTGCTCTAAAAATACTCACCTTCGCCTTCGCCAACGGCCTCCAAGTGCTATGCAAATACCAGAGGCGCCATTTATTTTTTCATATGCTTTGTTTTCTTTCCACCCCCTCACCGCTTTTGTTCTGACTACCTCTTCCCCCTTCTCTTGTAGAGTACATGACAGACAGAGCCTCTCTTTCTCTCTGGTTGCTCCTTCTCTCTCCAGGGTGGGGGGGTTTGGTGGGTAAAACCTATTTACAACTGACTGCAGGCAACAGTGGAAATCCATGACTTGAAGAAATGCATTTTTTTTCCCCCTGTTTCCTTTGATGGCAGAACAATTCGAGATGCCTGGTGTTGAAGCTGCCTCACAGTACAGTACAGTATGGTCCTGAGTTGAAACGGTTACTGCAGAGCGCCGCTTTCAGAGAATTTGACTTCCTCTGGAGTTTACAGCTTGTGTGTTCCTTTGAAATGGGTGTTCTTGGAACCCCAAACGAAAACGTCACTCCCACTGTGGCGATGCGGAGAAGTGAAGGCTCCGGGTCTCCCCTTCAACTCCATCAGGCATGGTTTGATTCATGCTTTGTCGTGCATCTGCGTTGCAGGGGGGACCCCAGATGATTAGCTAAATGTAGCTAAAAGAAAGTCAAAAACATTGTTTTCTCACTCAACAGTAAACAGACCAACATACAGTATAAGTGTATACATGGTATCTGCACATTTCTGAAGTGACAATTTAAGGACTTTAATTACCTTTTTAGTACGTCTGGTCAAACATTGGCCAAATTGTGAAATATTAGTCCAAAATTGAGAAAATAGCTGCGAGGCGTTGTGAGCATGTAGATCGGCTATTTTCACAATGGAATAGATCGAGTCAAACTAAATGTAATGCCAACTCCTACAATTCCAAGAGCTTGTGCAGGGTTGGGGGTCCCCAGTTGAAATATGATTATTTTGGGGGCCGCGGCCTGAAAAGGTTGAGGACCACTGATATGGCAGAGTATAAATGAAGAATTAGTAATGCGAGAGACATCCAGAACATCTCTGTGTCATAGATATTGTACAGCCACCAGTCAACAGAGCGTCAGGGACCCTGCCCGGTTGCGCCATGGGACCCGGCATAATCCGAGTTGATGAATTGCCACGTTCATCAACTCTCGCCCCATTACAGGGTGCTAGGACGGAGCCCCACGAGGATGTGATTGCGATGCAACATTCAGATTCATAACGCCCAACAAAGATATTCATGTAAGTGTCGTCGGGGACAAAGCCCTGTTGTGACAACAGCAATGAATCTCCTGCCGTTACCTCTCACTTTCTCTCTCCTCTCTCCCCTCTTCCTCCTCCTCCCTCCTTCCTCCTCCTCTTCTGTTCATCAGCCCTTTCCCTTTCATCAACAGTCTAATTGCTATGCGTCTCTCTCTTCTCTTCAGACTCTGCTTGCCATGCATTACCCCCCCCCCCCCCCCCCCCCCTCCTAACTAAACGGACCGGTGGTCACCCCATTTCCTATTTTTTCCCTTGATTGATTCTCACCTTTTCCATTCTTCCCGCTCACCTCATTAACAGAGCACCGCATTCCCTCGTTTCCTCCCTCCCTCTCGCAAACCCCCCAGTCCCCCCCCCCCCCCCCCCCCCCGTCTTCTTGTCCTGCCGTCTCCGCGACGACGACGACGACCCGCTCGAATGTGTAGTTGTGCCGCCGCGAAGGCGCCCGGAACATTTCTGTAATTAGGAGCGAACATAATAGAGAGGGTTCCTCATCATTTGGGGGGAGGGGAGGGTGGGGTGGGGGTGGCAGGGGATAAGGGAGGTGGAGGGCAGCCACAGCCATCCATCCATTGGTCCATCCATCCTCCAGTTTAATCAGTGGTGCACAATGGGATGTCACCTGCGCCCAGTCTGAGGCTGAGCTGATGGAGAATGGCAGCAGCAGCAGCGTCACAAGCCATTGGGGTGAAGCCCCTCTATACGGATTTGCCCGGCTCTTTAGAGACCCTCCTCCCCCCACACACACACAGCCCCCCTGTTCCTTCAGCCGCCACTCCGCCATCGTTGTCTCTGTTAATTCGGTTCCCCCGGGAACGAGGGCTCGGGAACCCATGAAGAATCAAGCTCATTTAATGGTTTTTATTTATTTATTTGGGGGTGCTTATCCAGCATGCTGTTCCTTATTGGTTTTCCCTCTGAAGTCCCTCAGGGATCATGGTCATGTGTGCACTGTTGTGTGTGTGTGTGTGTGTGTGTGTGTGTGTGTGTGTGTGTGTGTGTGTGTGTGTGTGTGTGTGTGTGTGTGTGTGTGTGTGTGTGTGTGTGTGTGTGTGTGTGTGTGTGTGTGTGTGTGTGTGTGTGTGTATATGCACCTGTGCTTGATTGTGTTTGCGTGTGTGTGCGTGGGTGTGTGCGTGCACACTTTTATTCATGTTTGCGTGCGTTCGTGCATGCATCAATGTGTGCACGCAGGCATGCGTGACAAAGCGAAAGATAGATTAATCTCTGTCTCAAACATCCTTTGAGCCTGATTTATACTTAGTTGTGTGACGGTGCCCAGTGCCGAACAATTGCCGATCTACAAATTTATACAACATGTCGACATGTTGTGGGCTAGGCACCGTCCCACAAAGTTGTGCAAATGAGGCATTATGCTTTAGGAGTTCCCCAATTTTCGCATTTTTCACAATACTTTCACAAACACAAGTGACCCGACCTCCCTTCTATCTTGGCAGGCTCCGTGCACATACACACGCCACTCACTAACCCAGTGGAGCCATGGGCTGTGGCCTGCGTAAGCTGAAACCCACGGCAGAGGAGAACAGTCCAGGAAAGATCTACTCCACCCTGAAGAGACCGCAGGTGGAGACCAAGGTGGGCGTGGCTTACACCTACCGCTACCTGGACTTCCTGATCGGGAAAGATGGTAAGATATGATGGAGTTCTATGGCGTGTATCAAAACAGCGTCCAGGTTCTGACAATGGAAGCTTGTGATTGGCTGAACCGGAGGTAGGGAGCGCTCCGTTGCATTCGCCTGGACCGTGCGGAGGTGCCGATCGAGAGCTCACTCGTGTATAGGTTAGGTAATATAATAGGCCTACATGCGATGTTTCATGACATATAACACAAGAAATAATCATAAACATTTTATATTTATAAGGTCAAGTATTATACTTAATAATTGGGACTTACAAGAAGTTAAGAACCATTATCATAGTTATAATAGGCCTACATTTTTGCAGTAGTTTAGGCATTTTGGTTTGATAAGGTTGTGGGCAGAACAATTCGTCCTTGTTTGTTATTTGACTATTTTTACTTTAATTATAATTAAAGACACTTCATAGTGAATTAGTGATTATAATAAATAGCCTATATGTCGTGATTGTTGTTATAGCTAGATCAGATTGTGTTTATAATACAACGCCGGCGTGCCTCCGTCATCTCCACCGTTCCATTGTCAGAACCGGGATGCTGTTTTGATTCACGCAGTTCATTTTTTAGTTTGATAGATTGATTGACTTTATTTGGATTCAGAAAAACTGCATCTCACCCGGATCTCACCACAACAGAATCAGGAGAGAGAACTGAACTCACATAGGATAGAGGATAAACAAGTGCATTTGGAAGTGATGATACAAATAAATGAGCAAAATTGGAACTGAAACACTATAAAGTTTAAGGTGATGAATTGGTACTCTCTCCTAAGTGGCTGAAATTAGGAGAGAGTAGGCTACCACCTGAAAATGTATTTTCTGTTTATGAAAGAGCAGAGGAGAGAGGAGATCCTGAACAACCACTCATGCAACAACACGAACAACAATGTGAACAACAACACAATTAGAATATAAAGCTTTAACCTTCTAACAATACACTTTTTGTTTTAACCAAAAATGTAATATCATCACTCACCCTATTCACATTAAATTCATGAATCTCTCAAGTCACACTACACTAACTAACTGTTAGCTGAATAATAACTCTCAGGATTTCCCAATCCACAAGGCAACAGTTCTGATTTGGAAGGAATTGTGTACACTTGACATAGGCTAATAAAGGCCTTCAATAATGCAATACATGGCCTGCATTATATCTCATTATGCCCGGCTGAGTCTGTTGCTATTTCTGAGACCTGAGACCTCTGGGCACCTCAATGTTGCCCAGTGTTGAATGTTGCAATGTTTGCTGAATTCATGAGTAGATGTGAATATAAAATATGTTTCAGTTTTGTAGAATAATGTCACCATCTGGCGGAGTCAGGTTAGGAATAATACACATTGTGTGAAAAAGTTGAGTGCTGAGTGTAACTTTCCTCTTCTACCTCGGATTTGAACATGGTTGCCTACGTATGTTTTTTTTTTTTGTGTGTTTTGTTTTTAGCATTGAGCTAATAGAGCCAGCCTGCTTTCTCAGGGGATAAATTGAATCTTGGTCAAATTGTGGTCAAAATCCTGTCAGATCCTGTGTCTAGACATTGACACAATCTAAACGTCTCAATAGAAGAGCAGGGAGATAAAATACAACCACCCCAATAAGTTATATTGTATTAACATACCATACCATACAGATTGGACAACTTTGTATTTTATTCATTAAAAAAAGTTATATAGTGCAACTTTAAGGTCTATTTGTATTTTTGAAAAAACATATGAATTATTTCTATTCTGGAAAAAAGTAAGACTAAAAAATGTGGAAATAAACGCGTATTTTCTCCGTGTGAAGTTGTGACCCATAAAACCACGCCTGTGACCTGGAAATGGGTCGCGACCCTATGTTTGAGAACCGCTGGTATACAAAGACTCAAGGTCACAGCGGTTCAAACCCCACAACAGTGTCCATCCCCATCCAAGCGTCCTTGAGCAAGACGTTGACATATGCAGCCGCCCCAGCACTCTGACCTGTATGGATTTATTCAGAGTCTCTGAGGGATAGGAAAAGAAATACATTACTCCAGTATTTGTATCATCCTTTCTGAAATGACAAAACCTCTGCAGTATAATGAATGGAAATAAAACAGTAACAAATCATCTCACAAATATAGCACCTCCATGTACATACAGTACGCACGCACGCACGCACGCACGCACGCACGCACGCACGCACGCACGCACACACACACACACACACACACACACACACACACACACACACACACAGGGCCTTCAGGGCCCCTTCCTCTCTCCTCTCAGTCAGAGGTGTTTATGAGATAGGAGGTGGGTGTTGCTTCCTGCGATACAGCAATCCAAATGTACGGCGGTGTTTGCCGGGGGAGCTTAGCGTTGGTTACCACGTTCGATAGTTCGGTGTCACATTCATCTGACACTGGTGTATGCTAACCAGGTGAAATGCTAACCTGCCAACACTGGTGAATGTTAACCTGGTGAATGCTACCATGCCTAAACCTAACCCTAACCCTTTACCTAACCTCAGTAAAATTATGCCTAACCCTAACCCTAACCCTAAGCCTAACCCTTAGTCGGACAAATGGGACGTCGAAATATCGAGATTTCACTGTTTGCCGGTGTGTGCGCGTGCGTGCGTGCGTGCGTGCGTGCGTGCGTGCGTGCGTGTGTGCGTGCGTGCGTGTGTGGCTGGGATAAGGAAGAGTGCAGTGGGCTATATATAGCCATCACTCGATTATTTCTCTGGGAGACGGTTATAGTTGAAAGGCCAGTGAGGCAGGGTGGGCGGGCAGCGGGGGGGAGGCGGGGGGAAGGAGGATGCTGGGAGATGAAGGGTGTGGTGCCATGGCCCTGACAGTTGATTAGTCTCCATTAGCTTGTCAGGCTGACAGGACTGGATGTATGAGGCAGCCACGGGGCTTTCTGGAGCAGCGCTTCTCAGAGTAGGGTCCAGACAGGGACCCCCGGGGTTCCTTGACGGAGTTCCCAAACAGAGAGAGAGCACAAATGGAACATTTTCACACCCCGACATAGGGGTGTCCTTGAAATTAAAACGTTTGAGAACTTTTGATTGATTGGTTGATTTTATTTTGTAATTAAAGAAAGAGCACACTAGCACTTAAAAGATCACACCCAGTGTGAGCGGTGCTATTTACTGACTGTATGAGTTCATTTCATTAAGTGTCCCGCGAAGCTTCCAATGGCAGGGTGACCCTGGCCATATGTACAGACCAATGACAAAGACAGATGTAGGAGCGTTGTTGTCGGGTGGAAACCTTTTGTCCAAAAATCTTTTTAAAAAGTATTTAAATTAGTGAAAATAGTCACTATCTACTAGCACACAACGGCTCTAGCACACAACGGCTCGCACGTGAGGTGTTGTGTGCTTGTAGATCGGCTATTGTCACTATAGTCTTGTGCGACAGTTTTGTATGGTGAAGCAGGGCTTTACTTACAAAAACAAAACATTGAAAAAGTGACAGAGGTTTCTGCCCGACAGTGACGATATATTTCTCAACAAACCACTGGTCTGGAGGCGATGGAGTCCATCCCCGTGTAAAGGGGGCGCCACTGAGTTCTCCTACATCAGCTGGGCAGCCTGTGTTGGCTTGGCTTGTGAAAGTTGTGATCACATTTTTATGTGTTCTGTTTTGTATTAGATCTGTGGAACAGTAAGGTGGTTGTTCCATAATCAATTGTCCTTTTTCCCTCCGTATCTCTGTCACCTTGTCTGTTGCTGTATTCATCCCTTCTCTCCTGACATGTTTCACTTGTTCTCCCCTCACTCTTTATACCCTTTCTGTCACTGTGTGTGCGTGCGTACGTGTGTCTGTGGGTGCGTGCGTACGTGTGTCTGTGGGTGTGTGCGTCTGTGGGTGCGCACGCCGTGCACACGCGTGCAATGTGTGTGTGTGTGTGCACGCCTGTGTCTCAAAGGAACATATTAAGAGAGAAAGCAGAGTGTGTAAACCCCTGTGGCCGAATCTTTTCACTGCATCAGCAGTTTTTCAGGGTTAAGAGTTAGTGTGTTATACTCATGGCTGTAATTACCTTGTACCGGGTTTGTAAGTGAAGGTAATGATTCATGTTTCCAGGCATGTATTCATGCAAAAAAAAAGCATGTAAGGCAGAAAAAGATAAAAATGTATGTGATGTATTATAGGCTTATTGCTGTATGGTGTATGATGAAATAAAAGAAGGGAAAAAAACACCTGACTAATATACTGAAACAGAAGTATTTAAGTGAACTCAAAATGCCATTATGAAATGAAGAGTATTATGTTACAACGTTTAATCATGCATTACTGTACACACGAAAGCCACGCTAACAAAAACACAAATTATTTTTATTTGACAGTGGCATATAATTGTTTCACATTGTAAGCATTGTCAGTGTAAAAACTTCTTTAAAATGTTTAATTAAATAAAACAAAACAAAACAAAAATGACTTAAAGGCACTTCCTATATTTGCATCATATTATCTACAACACAATCAAAAAGGCACAATTAAAAGATATAGATTTGAGGGTTGAATCTTTGAAACCCAGACTAACTATTAGCCAAAACAGAAGTAAGTGTTGTACGACAAAATATAAATCAGACAATGCTTGTAACAACGCTAGAACATGCCTCTACAACGGCGGCCGTTATGCCCCTCATGGTAAAAAAAAAAAGCACCAAAGATAACAAAAATAGCAAAAAAGAAGAAATGTGCCAGAATCCAGATTCAGTACCTTCACTGTTCTAAACCACCACTGTAAACTGAATGGCTAAATTCATTTACTTTCAAAATTACCTTTCAAACAAAGCATAGACTGTGTTTGATATTGAGATCACGACCTCACAGGGAACAAAGAAAGTGATGGAACAGAACAGTGTTGCTGTGCTAGACGGCCTGGAAAGAAAGCATTTAACTGTATACATGGGGAAAGGGACTTGGGGATGTGTGTGCACATTTTATTTCCAAATATGTGATTTGAAATGTTTAAAATGTCAGGAGAAATGAAAAAGTGAAAACAGTCGATTATGTCGAGGTCTTTCTGGGCAGACAGGCAGCAAATATCGCAACAGAGATGTTGTCCTTGACATCAAAGCCAAGAGCAGACATGCATGCACGTCCATACTGCACGCGCGTGTGCACGCACGCACGCACGTGCACACACACACACGCACGCACGCACGTGCACACACACACGCGCACGCACGCACGCACGCACGCACGCACGCACGCACGCACGCACACACACACACACACACACACACACACACGCACGCACGCACGCACGCACGCACGCACGCACGCACGCACGCACGCACGCACGCACGCACTCACACACACTCACACACACACCTGGCTTTGCTCACATACAGGCTTAGACACACCGTTTGATATCATCTTGGGAAGCAGAGACATCATTTATATGCAAAACCCCCAGAGCCTCAAGTCCCCTTGTTAATATGAGCCTTTGCAACCGGGGCAGGTGAGTGACATACCAAAGCAGTCCCCCCCACACTCCACTCTGCTCAGTGCTGTGTGGATATGGAACCGAGCTGGAGGAGAGGTCAGCAGGAATTCAGCAGACCGGAGTGGCTTTCTGTGGGGAGATTAGTCCTTAGAACGCTGGACTGGAACTGAGATTTATCCCCTGGATTCCCACCCCGAGAGGTGGAATTGAATGGGGGTGAAATGACATTGAAGAGTGAATTCACGGTCATCTGGTTTTTACATTACATTTCCATTATATTCTCGCTGAGCGGGTCGCGGATCACCTCCAGACTCGGATCAAAACCGGCTTGATTCTCCAAACATGATTGTAAAGCAGATGCCTTCTGAAATGTGTGAGCGTGTGTGTTGAACTGAAGACGGATGGGGATTGTAGTGTTGCTGGTCTGAAAGAGGAAAATATATGAATGGTGACTGGGTTTTATTGGTGATTATGCAAATAGTCAATGAATAATCTTTTGAAACAGGCCAAAGGGGAGCTTTGTCGGTGAACGTCTTTAATATGATTAACATAGAATTATGGGTCCTTTCAAAGAAGGGCCTTAACTAGACTTGGATAGTCCTGGGTTTCCAGAAGGTGACATTAGTCCGTTCTATCTTTGTTTGACTGGCTCAGCACTGCATGCAGCAGATTTGAACTGTTAACACGTGAATAGAAATAGAAATAGAATATCCCCTGGATTCCCACCCCGAGAGGTGGAATTGAATGGGGGTGAAATGACATTGAAGAGTGAATTCACGGTCATCTGGTTTTTACATTACATTTCCATTATATTCTCGCTGAGCGGGTCGCGGATCACCTCCAGACTCGGATCAAAACCGGCTTGATCGCGTGGTTCACGTGGTTCATTGTCACTTTACCATAGACTTCAATGCATTCTGTAAACCTCCGGTTCGCGGTTTGTCACTATACGCCAATAGATGTGTGCATAGAAGACCTGGCCCCATAAAGTGAACGGGAGTGACGCGACTCTCCGTAGGTAGAAGTCTCTGGTTTCCGGTTCGATCCTGCTGCCGAGCCAATCAAACAAAGCTATGGGAACCAGACCTGGAAGAGGAAACGGGTTTGCCACCTCCTGGAAAACCCGGGACTACAGTTATGCACGGAGCCTTTCGGTATACAAATCAGCAGTACCAAGTGAGGCCACGTGTGACTGCCTCTGGTGTCTGCCTCAGCCTCTTGTTAGTGCCACATTAAATGGGCCCTGCGAGTGTTGTGCTGTTTTGAAGCAGTCGAGCAGCAAAATACCAAGGCATTGTTTGCCGAGACAGAGATGTCAGTGCGACGTTAAATAACCCCAACGACGTATAGTGAGTGCTCAGCAAGTTTCATTTGCTGGGCTTCAAATGAGCGTAACTGCTGACAAAGTTTTATCAACAGGAAACACAGATTTCAGTTCAGTTCCTTCCCCTCTCTCCATCTCCTCCTCCCTCTCTACCACAGCACTCTTGACTTGTTTGTTTTTACTCTCTCTCTCTCTCTCTCTCTCTCTCTCTCTCTCTCTCTCTCTCTCTCTCTCTCTCTCTCTCACTCACTCTCCCTCAGCAAAAATGTTCAAGATTGGTCTTCGCTCAACCGGGAAAATATTTACAACATTTTGCACAGAATATTTCCTGTGTTCTGACTGAGGGGCCTATTTATTCTCATTATTGCACTCAGCTAAACTCCATTCTGCCAATATGCCGCATGGTGTGTTCAAGCAAATGTTCTAGTCCCCCTCTCCAAAGAGACTAATATGCGGGTCATTTTTCTCTGTGATGAGCTTTTTGGTCGCGTGATATCAGTTCAGAAATGTAAAGACGCGGACACTGAAAGAGACCCAGGGGGGGGCGGAGAAGAACACAAACACAGCAAAGAGTGTCCTTGTAGTGCTGAATAGGGATTTTCTACTGAAGCATTTCTACATGTGATAACGATGTGGTATTCACAGCATGGAACATCTACAAGGGATTCTGAGATTTCTTGGGTCCCCTGAGGTGATGCTTCGTGAAGTCTCTTCAGTTAGTCTGTATACATCTTCCTGGCTGTACCCCAGTATCGTCACTGTCGGGCAGAAACCTTGTATCTCCAAGTTTCAAATTAGCAATTTTTTTTTCGCAAAGCAAAGCCCTGCTTCATCATACAAGGCCGTCGCACAAAAGTAGTGAAAAGTGCGAGGCGTTGTGTGCTTGTAGATCGGCTGTTTTCACTAGTTTAAATCATTTTTAAAATGATAAATACAAAACAAACGGTTTTGGACATACAAGGATTCCACATATTTCAACTCTAAATGTTTTTGTTTTATAACGTATTGCCTTGCTTCATCATACTATGGTGTAAGCAAATAACCATCTTCAAGCTCGCACACAATACAGCTTGTACAGTAGATTGTCTAATTTTGCTTTTGATTGTCTAAGTGTGTCTTTGGGTTTTATATTGAAAATATTGTATAAACAAGAGCTTGTGACTTGAATAATAATAATAATAACTAACTAAACTACTTTGGACCCATTTGATCACACATTATTTTTTCATTTCCTTAAAAGTAACAGTTTGGGACACACAAGGTGATATTATTATGAGGCTGTCTTGTTCTAATTTATTGAGATATGAGTTTTGCATGTGGGCGGGGAGGCTGTGTGCATCATTCAATGAGTGTATAAGAGTGCCGTCTTGAGGAGAGCGGAAATGAGGGGGTAGTAAGAGTGATGGGGACATCACTCTTGTTTGTGTGTGTGTGTGTGTGTGTGTGTGTGTGTGTGTGTGTGTGTGTGTGTGTGTGTGTGTGTGTGTGTGTGTGTGTGTGTGTGTGTGTGTGTGTGTGTGTGTGTGTGTGTGTGTGTGTGTGTGTGTGTGCGTGCCTGTGTGCCTGTGTGTGTGCGTGTGTGCGTGCGGCAGGTGTTTGTCATCTACATGACAACAGCAGGCGCTGTAGTCATTAAACTTTATATTATAAAGTTAATATTATAAAATTCAAGATATCGTTCAAGATATCACAGGCAAGTTGGGACACATTGTCAACGAAAGTTGATGCAAGTGGAGACATCACATTTGTGTCTGTGTGCGTGCGTGCGTGCATGCGTGCGTGCGTGCGTTTGTGTTGGTCCCTCTTATATAGCGTTGTGTAGGCCTGTGTTTCATCCAGCCACTTTATTTGCCTCTGCCTCCACAGTCCTCCTGTCAGCCTTACAGACAATAGTTCTGGACGCCCCCTCAAAGCTTTATTGGCTCTTATTGCCCTCCTACTCGGATCCAATATGCCAGTATTGATCGTGTTGAAATGCAATCTGGAGCTTCGATGGCAGTGGAGCAAACAATCTAAATTTAACAAAACACCTCCGCCACGCCAGGCTTCACCCGGGCAGGCCTTGAAAGCCCCTCCTGAAGAGGAACAAATGCATTTATCAATATGATGAGTAAAAGGGGGAACCTTTTCGTGCGGTTGTTGTGCCTATTGTTGGAGACACTGTTCCTGGCATGTCCTTTGGTCAGAAGGTACAGGAAGTGACCATGCACGCCCTCGACCTCCAGGTGGTCTTGGGTTCAACATGAGGGCTTTGCTATTGGCTTTTATTTTAGTTTAAAGGAGTAGTTCACCCCCAAAATGACTTTTTTTCTATTGATTACTCACGCCATGGAGAGTTGAGTTCAATAATATTTTTTGTTTTGTCGCGACCCATATGCATTTGGGTCCCCATCCAGAATCAATGGAGGTACATTTACAATAATCAATTTTTTGTCTCGGGAGTGTGACAAATACAAAAAAATATTATGGAACTCAAGTCTCTATGGCATGAGTAATCAATAGAAAAAAAGTCATTTTGGGGGTGAACTACTCCTTTAAGTAACTGACACACAGAACATATTTTGATTCAATGCAAGTAAAATGTGTGCCTTTATTGTTCTCAACATTTGTCAGGACAATAATGAAACAATGTGAAGTTCAGTCAGTTCATGGGCCACATGAGCTTTATTGTATGTGCCTACAATATAATTAAGTTTACCCTAGCTAACTCTGTAGTCTGGTGTGAAGTAGACTGTTCTTGCCTTTAGATAATATCATGTAATGGAAATTGAAATATACCGCAAACCTTCCTGCAGTCAGTGATAGCGCTCTCTCCTTATCACAACGCCGTTCCCACCCCCATCAACCAGTTCCAATTGAGAGATACTGAAGCAGTTTGAGCCTAAATGGTTTGAGCGAGATGTCAGATTTTTATTTCCAGTAGGGTATTTGATATTTCTTCTTCTACTCTTGCACTAACCACTGCTAGACTTTGCAGAGATATCTGGAGGCCAGTACCAGGGGGATGCATCTTCAATAAGTGAATAAACTGCCTTCCTGCCAAGTCCTTTTGACAAACTGCGGTCAGAAAAAAATTGGAAAATGTTTGCTTGGCACTGTTGACCTGAATCATTCGAGGCCTACCTGCAATCTGGGCAGATTTTTGTGTGATCCATTAATGAAAGCATGCAGGCACTCATTAAATCGCTTTTTTGAGCTCGACTAGAACACAGTGGGAGGAAAGGCCAACTAATTCAATTCCAGAGACCATTTATATTTATTTTTTTATGGCAGAGGGATGTGCGAGTTAATCATCAGTCGGTTGTTGACTGTCATTTTCGGAGACAGACTGATTAACCACTTAATGTCAAATAAAGAAAATACTCAATCTACAAGCTCACAACGGGCCACAACGCAACGCATTGTGGGTTTTTTAGATTGGGGTTTTCATCAAGTGTTCACCACCTAATATCATGACATGCCCAGTATAGGGATGCTTAGTCTTCATGTGGTTAAACCATGTACACAGTGTTGTACATCAAACCGCAAAAATAACAGATCTACAAGATAACTGAACTATATTTGCTGAATGTTTTCGTATTTTCACTGAATCTTCACCTATTATCGCCAAATGTTCGCCTAGGTCATGCCCAGGGTTCATGTATGCAGTGTCAGTGTTTAGATTGACAGCTCTCCCTGTTAGACTGTCTGTACATTGTCTCCATTCTGTTATTCACATTTTCACTTTAAAAGTGTGTAAATATAGACCTTTTATTTAATTTATATTCAATAAGACTCCCTTGACAGCCTATTGTTCTAATCACAAACAATAGACAGAGACAGGTGCCATAATGGGGACAGGGGGGCAGTTGGCAGTTGGTGAAATTGATCTCACACAAACAGTACACACAAACAGTACACACACACACACACACACACACACACACACACACACACACACACACACACACACACACACACACACACACACACACACACACACACACACACACACACAACAAACACACACACACACACACACACACACACACACACACACACACACACACACACACACACACACACACACACACACACACACACACACACACTCATAATCAACATAATCAACATCATCATCTATCTCATATGTCCACCGTTTCCATGGATTCAAATCACAGAGGTGGGATGCAGGTTTCCAATGCCGACAGGCCACCTGTTCCCGGGCGGGGTTCCCATCTGCTGGGAGCTCCAGGCTCCAATAAGGCTCACCACCGTTTGACTTCATTACTTTGGAAGAAACTTAGGACTACAATTAACCGAGAATAATATCGAAACCGACTTAGTTTGCATGTTTAATGCAATTCTATTGCTTTTGGGTTTTTAATTTTAAAAATCCAATCCAAAACGAACATAATTTTGCATAAAGCCAGCATACAGTATGTTTCTACTCCCATGTTAATAGGGGTATAAAAGACGAAAGAAAGGAGAAAAATATCCCTATAAGGTTCATTGTGAACTGATAAAAACGTTTTGTGATTAAAGTGGAAGACCACCCATTTTCAATATTGAACTATGTCATTAATATACCTTAGAGGAGTTGTGTGGAAATAGAAAAAATGTTCCCCCCCTTCTGTGTTGCCTAGAACTGGAGGATTGATGTTGAGGTTTGTATTGTAAAGTACAACTTGATGACATCACACCGTTGTACTTTACAATACAAACCCCAAAATCAATCTTCCAGTTCTAGGCAACACAGAAGGGGGGGGGGGGGGGGAAGTTATATTAATGAAGGTTCAATATTGAAAATGGGTGGTCTTCCCCTTTAATCGCACGATTAACTAGATAAATCATCTGGTTAATGTGGTCCGTGAAGGTATTGCATGTGGTCCCTGACCATGTATTTAGTAATGTAAGAAATTGACAATTTATTTTCTTCTTGTTCCACGGAACAGTGCATTAATGACCTGGTAACCTTTGATGACATGTCAATGTTGTCAGTTACTGGGAAGTCAGAGGTCAAGAAATCCCACAGAAAAGGGAGTTAGAATCTCAAAAAGGGGAAGTTTACCGGATTTCCTGATTGAGTTAGCATTATCATGAAATGTGCCCATGTAATCACATATTTTTGCTCTCTCACATACCTAAGATACAAATCAGCATATCATTTAACACGAGTGGAATGTTGGATAAAGTAGGCCTAAGAGAATGGAATCAGGGTAACTATGTGGGATAGGAATAGATCAGTGGTTCTCAACCTTTTATTTTTTTATAATAATGATATAATTTGTTTTGCATGTATATTATTGTGCAACGGATTAAGTCAAGCCCTTAACAGTCTTTATTTAATTTCAAGCTGTTTTCTCCCACACCACTCCAATTAATTAAAATATATTTTTAATGACATTTTATTGAAACATATTTTAATACATTTAACAAAGGTATTTTATTAATGTATTTACATTTTAAAACATTTTCCCATGGACAACCTGCCTCCTGTAGTCCATGGACCATTGGTTGAGAAACAGTGGGATGCAAAGACATTGGACACATGCGTAGCAACTAGCAAGTGTTACCAAAGCACTAATCTCTCAAGAACAGATGAAGTGCTGTGCAACTCAAATGAAAAGGAACAAAACAGAGAGGGTACTGTTTTTCCCTTTTCTTTGACCATGGGTTCTTCTCAGATTGCCAAATCACTAATCTTAGGTCATATCCCCACTCAACACAATAGTGGTCCCCAGGTTGATTCTTGGTCAGGGTTGGTCGTCCTTGGTTCAAAATCAGTTAAAAAACCCTGCTCTACAACAGTATACCTGGGCTTAATTATCCCAACTATACTCACCTTCATTTAGATTACACTGGCATAGTGTTGATTACATCTCAGCTGGGTCAGTTGAACACATCAAGCTTTCTGTATTACTTGTGACGTGTTTCTCCTCCTTAGAGGGCACCGGTTGTAATTAAAGAGACGCCACACGCGTGTGCACACACACACACACAAACAATTTGACTGCTAATGACGTAATACTGGACCAGAGAGATACGGAGAGAGAGAGTTCTTGCTTGTTTTGACAGAGGGGTGATGAGCAGATGAGATATACACAATATTTGGTGCTGATTGCAGCAGGCACGAGGCAACACAGGTGACTGCAGTGTGTGACTTTACTTTCTGGCATTGATTTCAGTTGTTTACAGGCTCAGACATAACAACAGAGGTCACTTAAGATGTGGCTGCTGTCTTCTGAGAGCCGAGCACAATGATACATCACAATCAACAGTAGCAGGCATTCCAGTGGCAGGGAAACAGTGGCACAATACATCCCAGGCCTGTCAAAGAGCCTTATCATCACACTACACATATTTTAAATTTCAAATTCACACTCTTTTGCAATGCAAATAGGGGGAAAAGCAATCAAACCGGGCGCATCTTGGCTGCAAATTTCAAAAATGTTTGTGTGCAACCTATGATTAGCAAGAACAGGAAGTTGACGTGGCGTGCTGCCACGGAGCGCCGCGCCGCTGAAACATTGTGGCGGTCGTGGCCTTTGATCAGGAATCCGCTCATTTACCAATGCTTGTCTCTCACGGGCTGTCTCCAGGCTGTCTCCAGGCAACGGGGCTGTCAGCAGAGAGGGTGGCGTGCAGCGGACAAAACGCGCTCTGGAGAGCCGCTGTCAGCCTGACGTCTGATGATGGAGGGAGACGTTAATTCCCGAGAGAGGGGGGGAGAAATACTGAGAGAGCCAGAGCTAGAGAAAATGGGGGGGGGGTTATTTTTTCCTTTTTTTTATTAATAAACTGTTCACTGACAGGACAAATTATGGTTTACATATGGTTTATGGCATGGGTCTTCAACAGGGGGTCCGGGACCCCTTGGGAGTCCTCCAAATCTTTGTGTGATAGAAACTTTTTTTCTTCTTTTTTTATATTTATATTTATATTTATATTATATCCTTATTCTGAGAACTTTAGCCAAAAAAAAACAGATCTACAAGCTCACAACGCCTCACGCTGCAAGGCGTTGTGAGCTTGTAGATCGGCTAATTCCGGCAAAGAGGTTTGGTGTAGAGGGGAAAAAGAGCAGACTAATTACAGAGTGAAAGGTCACGTTTATTAAGTATTGACGGTTCAAGTCGTTAAATATCTGAAAACACAAATTGACATGAATCCAAAATACACTGACGATTCTGCTGTCAAACAATGAAACTATATGGAATCTATGAAAAGGTTGTTGGGGTCCCTGCTTCATCTCTCTCTCAACTAAGGGGTCCTCGGCCTGAAAACGTTGAAGAGTTATGGGGGTCCTTGAAATGAAAAAGAAAGCATGAGAACCACTGGCACTTTAAATGCGCCATGCAGACAAAGAAAAAGCATTAGTTATAGCCATTTCTGTGGGTGTGCTTCAAAGTACACCCACTCGTTGGCCCCCATCGTATCTGAAATAAGGCAGTGATCTACTGCTCCTTCTGGAGCCGTCATCATATTTGCAGTAAAAGGTCAGCAGCCAGATATCATCGCCAATCATATAAATCAACTATCTTCACTCATAATTTATATCTATTTCTTTATGATGCATGGTCATTGTCCTTTGGATGGACACTGTCCTGTCTGTCCTATGTCCTTCCTTTCCTACTCGTCGTCACACCACATCACTGGCTAGCAGCTAACTCTCTTCTCTCTGGGACATGACTTCCTGCAGCTTAGAATTCTGACATCATGATTCATGTCCTTTACTCTCTATCTGCAGGTGATCCTGTCGGACGCAGAGAATGTTCTTTGTGATTTACTGTATGTGAGAATGTGACACACTGGATGTGGTAGAATATGTGTGTACGTAAGTCTACAAGCCAGAGAAAGAGAGAGAGAGGGTGAAAAGAGAGAGGGACAGGGAGAGAGAATTGTGTGTCAGAAAGTAAATGTATGTGTGCACGTACTGTGTGTGTGTGTGTGTGTGTGTGTGTGTGTGTGTGTGTGTGTGTGTGTGTGTGTGTGTGTGTGTGTGTGTGTGTGTGTGTGTGTGTGTGTGTGTGTGCGTGCGTGCGTGCGTGCGTGCGTGCGTGCGTGCGTGCGTGCGTGCGTGCGTGCGTGCGTGCGTGCGTGCGTGCGTGCGTGCGCGCGCGCGTGCGTGCGTGCGTGCGTATGAAAGAGCGAGAGGGAGAAAGAATGAGAGGGACACAGAGAGAGAGAGACAGTTGTGTGTCAGAAAGTAAAGTATAGGTGCACGCATTGGTGTGTGTGTGTGTGCATGCGTGCACCCTTCCGTGTTACTGCAGCGCGTGATTCCATGAATGATTGCAATCACGTGTCAATGGCACTGATTGCCTGTCTAGGTGATTATCGATGTCAGTGTATGTGCGTGTTGGTGTGTGATTACTGTAAGTGACAGAGTGAGTGACCGTCTGGGATACTGATGGAGTGATGGAGTGAATAGGTCACTATAAGTGAGTAAGTAAGGGAATGAGAGAGTGAGGTAATGAAGGAGTGATGGAGTGAGTGTGCATGTGAGTTGGAGCGACCAGAGTAATGAGAGCGAAACCGCCTGGCTCTTAGTAGCGCATCTCATTAATCCTTGTTAAACGTCTTTTCTATTATTATTATTATTTTAAATGCTGTGAAGAATATCATATCATATCATGGACTTGGTATCGTTAGGCCTACATAAATACAAAAATAAACATAAATAAACATTTAGAGACTCCACTGGACACAAAAAGAGAAAAAGAGACAAATCAAAGATATAGTACAAAGAAACACAGAGAGGCAGAGATGGTTTCATATTGTATACGATCTCACTACACCGAGTGGGGAACGGGACACGGACAGGCATAAATAATACTGTACACAGAAAGAGAGGTCCATACATGTCTCTGCCTTTCTCCCCTGACAGGAGATGTAAAGATGCTCGTGGCAGACAAGCAGCCACACACACAGAGATGAAAAAAAAGTGAGGTGAACATGGCAGGCTGGGCAGGAGAGAGAGAGAGAGCAGCGTCAAAAAGAGCATGAGAAAATGAGAGGCAAGAGAAGAGAGGAGAGCACACTCCCCGTAGAGAGCAAAGGCAGGTTAAATGGTTAGAAGAGAGTCGCATATAAAGCGTCTCTTTCCTTTGCAGAGAGGGGACAATGAGGCAATGAGGGGAAGGAGAAGCAAAGAGGAAGATGGGGGTGCATGGGGAGGGTGGTGCACGTGAGTCATGGGCAATTCTGCTCTCTGCCCATCTGAAAGCTAATGATGCAGGGCAGGCTGGAGGGACTGACAGGTCTGCAGGTGGTCCTAAGCAGTGGTGGAAAGTAACTAAGTACATTGACTTAAAGATGGGGTGCCATGTTTTTTTCCCCCTCTAAAACATGATTATCAGGTATTATGATTATACTAGGAGGAAGATTTTTTTTCCAAAAAAGTGTACAGAAAGAGTTAAAATTAGGTTTTTATGTGGCCACACCCACCAGTTCATTAGTATGCCTGGTTGTCATGGTGGGTGGTGACCCAGCTTTGTACTTTTGGACCGGCACTTTTGACCCACGAGGTGGCAACCTCCATGAAAAAAAACAATTAGAAAGGGAATACATAATTGCTCATAAAAAAACACACCAGGGGGTCTAATGAAATACTGTCAACATAGACACATGAAAAACAGAAAAAGTACAAAACTATGGCACCACCTCTTTAAGTACTGTACAATTTTGAGGTATTTGCACTTGAGTGTTTCCAATGTCCAATATCTTTACATCTTTACTCCACTACATCTCGGTTCCAAACATTGTACTTTTACTCCACTGCATTTTATTTACTAGTTAATTTGCATATAAATGATTATATTATAAAACATACATTAATCCACTTTAGCCTTATTTTATACCTAGGCTATTTGAAAATAGCTGATCTACAAGCTCATGACACGTTGCAAAGCAATGCGTGGTGAGCTTGTAGATCTGCTATTTTGTACTTTGACTTTTGTTACTTTTAAGTATATTTTGCCCAAGTACATTTTTAATTCCTGACTTTTACTTGTAACAGAGTACTTCTACTAGAATTAGAGTACTTTTTTCCACCACTGCTAATGATGCAGGGCAGGCTGGAGGGGCTCAGAGGGGTCTGCAGCAGGGGGTCCTATCAGGACCAGAAGTTCTGGGGAGAGTAAAGGCCATTTTAATTGGAGGCTGGATAACGATATGACTCGCGATAAGCCTCACAGAAAGAATAGCAGGTGTGTTCACCTCAAAAGACCAATTACTATATGCACATTAGCTGTATGGTGTGGAGGTGTCTTTTCTTTTTTAGGTTTTTATTGTGTCAAAATCTGAGCCCTGGGACACAGAAGACTTCAGTATAGTGTGTGCCAACGGTGACGCAATGGTAGTCCTTAGCGGCCATCTTTTGGGTAAAAACACAGGTGTTTCAATTGTTTGATTGCATACTAACTAATGCTTTACTCCAATCAGAACACCTGTGTAAGGCTGTGTTGACCCAAGAAATGGCCGTTCTTAGAACTACATTTGGCACACCCTATAGTGCAGGGCCGCTTTTATACAACAATAGATAACACTACCAACACAGTCAAATCCCTGTGTTAATTGAACTGAAGAGAATGTAGAAATGGACCCAAATGTATTTTTACAGTAAAAAGTAACCCTTAAGGATTTTATTGTGCAGTTAAGTCGCAAAGATGACACCTGCTGTAGATGTACGTCCACCCCATGCAACAAAACAACAGCATTCAACCCAGCTTCTGTTCAATAAAAATAAGAATGGGAGTTCTCCCAAATTGCTCAGAGGACTTCTGGGTACTGATACTGTAGATTGTTATGGCAGTATTGGACTGTCAGATAATGACCTATAATTATACTGTACATGTGTACATGAACTAAGTGACAATCAAATATTTTGGACTTTTAACAAAATTCTTCTTCTTCATAATAATAATAATATTAATAATGTTGATGCAAGAGATTAGCAATTTCATTTTTGTGTGTTCACTGGTGGAGAGCAGAATGTATGAACAGAGAGTTAAATTAGCCGGTCTGCGAGTCTGCAGAAGGATGTTATTGTCTCTGTCTGTCCCAAATGCATATTTTATCATCATGCCATGCATGGAGTATAAACTACAAAGCAAGTCGGCATTCAGCTCAGGTTGTGTGCGTACAGTGTACTGGTTTGAAAGAGCATGGGATAGTGTGACAGTCAGAGCGGATGGGTGACATCCAGGTTGCCTGCGAAAGGAAAACTGTTAACTGAAGAAAAGGCTTGACGTGAACAATATTGGCGTATCAAAGAGTTTTGGTAAATAATGTTTTAGCTTTTTTTGCATATGGTATATTGGAGTATCCAACTACAATGCAATGTTATACGTAGTGTTAAGTTAACTCCTTTCAGTACATTGCATCACACACCTTTATGGGATGTTATTGTAAAGCTGTTCCTATTACTCTTTCACAGGGGTCATCACCATGTTGGCTTGTGGGGGACATTTTTGTAAAAATATTTTTTTTACCACAGACATACAAAATGAGAGGACAATACAGAAACACATAGAGATAGCCTTGAATTACCACCAGTAAGACTCCCTAATCGGGAGATAAGCGACCGTTGGTCGCTTATCTCCACAAATAGGCCAAAAGTTTGTTTTACCAATTATCAAGACATACGGGCAGTTGACAGTTTGCCATGGTTACTCATTGAAGTTGAATCTCCATATATGGAGATAACCTACGCATCACACTAAGTCTGACCTCACCAGCCCATATTTGGGCATGAGCAACTTATGTCTCCATATATGGAGATATGATGACATCACACAGTCCTCAGCCGATGATGTGGCGTGATGTCATACAATACACAAACGAGCCCTACAGTATAAAGGGGCAATTCTTGCCAGGAAAGAAGCATTTCTTCGACTCAGACCTTATCGCCAGGGTTGGCTTATAGCAGCTGTCGGTAGGACCATATATGGATTCTGTTAGTGTGGATCTCCTAACAGGGCATCATCTGGGATACAATCCCTTTTATGCCCATATATGGAGATCCCTAACAGAATCCCTTTTATGCCCATATATGGAGATCCCTAACAGAATCCCTTTTATGCCCATATATGGAGATCCCTAACAGCATCCCTTTCATGCCCATATATGGAGATCCCTAACAGAATCCCTTTTATGCCCATATATGGAGATCCCTAACAGAATCCCTTTTATGCCCATATATGGAGATCCCTAACAGAATCCCTTGTATGCCCATATATGGAGATCCCTAACAGAATCCCTTTTATGCCCATATATGGAGATCCCTAACAGAATCCCTTTTATGCCCATATATGGAGATCCCTAACAGAATCCCTTTTATGCCCATATATGGAGATCCCTAACAGAATCCCTTTTATGCCCATATATGGAGATCCCTAACAGAATCCCTTTTATGCCCATATATGGAGATCCCTAACAGAATCCCTTTTATGCCCATATATGGAGATCCCTAACAGCATCCCTTTCATGCCCATATATGGAGATCCCTAACAGAATCCCTTTTATGCCCATATATGGAGATCCCTAACAGCATCCCTTGTATGCCCATATATGGAGATCACTAACAGCTAACAGAATCCCTTTTATGCCCATATATGGAGATCCCTAACAGAATCCCTTTTATGCCCATATATGGAGATCCCTAACAGAATCCCTTTTATGCCCATATATGGAGATCCCTAACAGAATCCCTTTTATGCCCATATATGGAGATCCCTAACAGAATCCCTTGTATGCCCATATATGGAGATCCCTAACAGAATCCCTTTTATGCCCATATATGGAGATCCCTAACAGAATCCCTTTTATGCCCATATATGGAGATCCCTAACAGCATCCCTTTCATGCCCATATATGGAGATCCCTAACAGAATCCCTTTTATGCCCATATATGGAGATCCCTAACAGCATCCCTTGTATGCCCATATATGGAGATCACTAACAGCTAACATAATCCCTTTTATGCCCATATATGGAGATCCCTAACAGAATCCCTTTTATGCCCATATATGGAGATCCCTAACAGAATCCCTTTTATGCCCATATATGGAGATCCCTAACAGAATCCCTTTTATGCCCATATATGGAGATCCCTAACAGAATCCCTTTTATGCCCATATATGGAGATCCCTAACAGAATCCCTTGTATGCCCATATATGGAGATCCCTAACAGAATCCCTTTTATGCCCATATATGGAGATCCCTAACAGAATCCCTTTTATGCCCATATATTATGGAGAAATCCCTGCTCTGAGTATCTGACATCAGTGTGATGTCACTTGTTTATGCCCATATATGGAGATCCCTGCTCTGCGTATCTGGTTGCTATGGTAAACAGTTGGTTGCTAGGGTAAAAAAACATGGTTGCTATGGTAAACAGTTGGTTGCTAGGGTAAACAGTTGGTTGCTAGGGTAAAACCATGGTTGCTAAGGTGGTTGCTAACGTACACTAACAGACCAGCAACAACAGACTGTTGCCACAGCAACGTACACAAAGGTTTGTGTACACATGTGGTGTGATGTCATACTGATGCGGAGATATGAGCAGGGCAAAGGTGTGACGTGTGACGTGTGACGGACGGACGGACGGACGGCCGGTGGAGGTTTTCATAGTAAACTGCTCCCTGACGGTCGCAATAACAGGTCTGTGACTCTGACAGTGTACAAATGGAACCAAATGGACCCATTTGGTTCCATTACACTGTCAGAGTATATTTTTCATTCCATTTGTACACAACTTTAGAATAACGTCCCATAAAGATCTATAATTATTGATTGATTGATTGATTGATTGATTGATTGATTGATTGATTGATTGACTGATAGAATACTTTATTAATCAAATATCTAAACAGCAGGTAGTAGGTACAGTAAAGGATAACACAAGAAAAGTCCCGGGGACGTGTTTCCATTGTGTTCCTATGTATTCAATTAATCATAAGCATAGAATATTGTATAAAGTTCATTTTCATACCATAAGGAATGGAAACCAGTGGCTTCGTGGAATGTGATTTAAAAAAATTAAAGAAGAAAAAAAAATGTTATAGTATGCTTTGGAAAATGGGATATAAAAACACTGGTATGGTCATTTAAGTGTACAGTAAAGTATGCATATTTTACTGTACATGCAGAATGAATGTCCTTTAAACAATTTGCACCTGATGCAGATTTATCACCACCAACATAACCTTTACTCTTTCACGCTGTGGTCATGCATGTTACCCAACTGTGAAAGAGCTAACCTCGCTACTCTCACCACACAGACTGACTCAGTCAGGTCCTTTTTCAATCATCCGCTTTGTAAGTACCTCTGAGCTCAAGCCTGTACCGCTTCTCCATCAGCCAATGCTTTCAAAAATAAATGAGTAAATATGAAATTAATAAGCTATGAGATTGGAGCATTGGGGCTCTGCAAACACAACATGTACTGCCGCGGGCCAGTTCATTTGCATGAACCTTGAGAGTGAGTAAAAAATAACCCGGCATGTTCTAGCTAGCTAAGTGCTATCCCCTGAAACTAATGTTTTGAACCCGCTTGCTCTGTCATTTGCTTGCCTCATAGTGATGAGAAAAGTGATCTTATCCACCTCTTTCCGCGGGAATTTACTGGAGAATGTTTTGCACCACACTTCCGGTTAACAGCAGACATGCTCATGTCGCGTCGCAGATGCAGCCGTTGTGAGCTTGTAGATCACACTCGGCTGCGGCGCCGGAAGCTCCGTGCAACTTCTGCGCAATGCATGATGGGATGTTGGAAAGTTTTGGATAAACTGTTCCTATGCAACTCTACTGTGTTCATTATTTATCTATCAGGCAAGTTCTCCTCAAAATGACGTATTCCTATTTTTGAGCGGTGCTAACCTCTCCAATACGTGTAACTCTACTGTCTATAGTTATTCTGAAGAGTTACCAAAACTTACAAAAACACTGGTATGGTTAGTATACTTAAGTCTTTAAGTGCTGAGAAGGTTGTGGACCGTTGCAGGATGTTCCCACAGGCCAGAGTGCTTCATATCAGTGTTACTGATATGAAAACTAACAAGATGCATGCAGTTGTATGAGGATTCGAGTAAGAGCTGATGTTTAAATAAATACAATGACATACATTCCTTTATAAAAAAAAAATAGAAAAATATTCTATATTCTATTCTATTTATTTCAGATCGCTGACAAAAGGCAGAGACAGCAGAGAGACATAGGAGACGAGACGGGTCAGATTCGAACCCCGGACAAATGCTCACAAGGAGCATTTGTTCTGTGGGGGAAGTGGCTGAGCCACACCTTGCATAACCCTATAGCCTACAGTGACACAGTCCTTGATATTGTTTAAAGAGATATGTTGTGTTCTGTGTAGCTCGTCTTTTCTCTTTACAGTCTTTGATATACTCATGATATTCTTGCACCGTAATGCATTCTGAACTCTAACCTAGAGTAATCCAGCATGAACAACCAGGAGATACATTAGTCCCTCTTATACATTGGCACACAAACTCTTTCTTGTCCATGATAAATGGCAGCATGTGTTTGGTGGCTCTGTGCTAACACAATTTTGCAGGAAAAACAGTTTGTCAGCCAGAAGCCTTTTCCCCCTCATTATTTGTCACAGAGTGATTTGTTCCTGTGAGTTTGGGTTCCTCTCTGTTGATATATGAGACTTTTCTTCCAGGGTAAACAAAATGTGGGAGAAACGTAATTGGCCTCCTCTATGCTGCATAAGGTTAACCAGATTGCCTGTCTGACCAGCTATGACCTCTCCAATTAACACACATACCATTCACCATATTAAACATCAACATTGATTTTAGACATCCATACGGTTGTCAAACAGCCGCTAATTTCCACTTATCTACCCAAACAAAGCCATTTTCCTTAGATAACAAGATTTTGGCATCAAGTAAACATTATTACTGCGGCATGAGATTTAGACCTTGGCGCCAGGCTACGTACGTTTTGCCCTGGGACAGCCTGATGAATAGAAGTTGGTCTGATAAATAAATGCATATGCCTGTGTATTTAAAAGCCCCTGGATGGGATTATTAGGAGCTCACACAACGATTAGACCCAATTTAAGAAGAAGTTGCCGGCGGGTGTTTTCTTACCGTTTAATAGAAACCATTCTCCATTTGCTCATCTCCGTCGAGCCGTTCATTGAGCAAGCTGAGGCTGGAGAGCAAGCAGAGGTTTCATCTACACAACCTGTAGTTTACAGTTTACAGTTTAGGCATTTAGCAGACGTTTTTAATCCAAAGCGATTTACCATAAGCAGGTAATACATCAATATAATAAGCAAGATAATCAACAACAATATAACAAATGCATAGGAATATCAATCTAGAAAAAAAATATAATAACATAGATACAGGTAGACCACGCACCTAATCAGCAAAAAAAAATCGAAATCCTAAAGAAAATGCAATCTAGCTTCACATGTGGTCATCGAGGGAAGGGGGGTGTTACAGTAGTGTTATGGGTTTACTAGGTGGAGTCTTCAGTCCACAGCGGAAGCTAGGGGTGAGTCTGTTGTTCTAAGTGCGACAGGGAGTTTATTCCACAGTTTGGGGGCCAGGAGGGAAAATTGTCTAGGACGAGTGGATTTGTAGGTCTTTACACCCGTCATCTGGTGGATGAGGTGCATGCACTGACCAGCTCCCGCATGCCCCTGAGGAGAACACTGGTCATGCAGCACCAACATAAAACCACTGATCACAGACGGATAGATTCCTTTCTCCAAACACAGACGGAAGTGGCTGAGTGAGGCATAGGACAGAGGGAGGGAGAGAGGGGGAGAAAGCGAACACGGGGGAATAAAAAGACCCTGAATATGTTTCACCCGGGTGCTATGGCGGCCTAGTTCTTTGTGTTAATTCCTCCATGCCTTTTAAACTTCTAAAGCTCCGGTATTGTGGAGCAGTAGGACAGAGTGTGATTGAGAAATTCGGGGGGTATTTTTAGCCCGAGCTTTCAGTGGCCCTGAGGGGACAGTACGGCATATGTGTTTCGTTTTCCTTCTTCTTCTGCTCTCGCTTCTTTAGTGGTTTCACAATGAACATCTGGAATTGTGCCCGCGAGAGAGACTTGAGACTCGCACTGAATCAGCTTTCTATCCACATCACAGGGGCTGCGTCCTGATTGCTACTGGGAGGCCTGTTGCAGAACCCCTCTATTTCTGTGCTGATGATGTTGGGTAACACGCTGAAGGCACAACATGCTATTATGTTTCAGCCTTGCAAAATGGTGGGGCGATGTGTGTTTGATGTGGGTTCAAGTGACACGCATGTTAAAATAATGCCTATTTATACAATGTACATTTAACTGTTAGCTCATATAGGCATAGGCTACACTCAAAGGTTACAGAATGTAATAACATTACAGTGCTACTGCTGCAGTAGCCTAAGCCAAAGTGTCAATTAATTGCAATTTCATTAGCTGCATATGTGACTGATTACATTTTGAGAGACTAACGCAACAGTGGCGGCGCTGACTTAATTGATCAACTCCCTTATTAGCATAATTGTGACCAAACACCAGGGAGCCGGCGGTGGCTGGTTTCTAAGCATCTTCTCCATGCTCTAGTCTATAGTCTACACAGCAACACTCGCCCTCTCTCTGACCTGTCATTGAACTCCCAACATTGACTGTTCCCATGGACCTGAGGTCCTCTCTCTTGTATAGTCCCATTGACTCCAATTAGCTGTAGTGGCATTTCCCACGTCTTGTGACAGCTCGTACAGACAAGCAGACCTCCTCTCCCCTTCCCTCCCCTATTCCCCCTACTCCTCCCCCTCCTGCCCTCCTCCGCATCCCGCCCTCCTCCATCTCTGCCCACTCGCCCCCTACTCCGTTCTTGTTCTCCGTCCAGTTCTTTGTCCTGGCCCTCTCCCACACAGCCCAGCTGTTTGGCCCGCGGTAAATGTCGCCTCACAGCGAGTACTGTTGGGTGCCCGGCCGCCAGGCATCCAGGGCCAGACGCTGGGTTGGTTGTGTTTGCCCTTTCACTCTAGTGGTGTCTTTCTTTCTACTCTCACCAACGCCCCTCTGTCCCTTCCCCTGTATCTCTCTTTCTCTCTCTCTTCTCTGCTTTGGCTGTCTCCCTCTCAGTCTTGCTATCGATCTTTCTATCCAGTCTACCCTCGATCTAATCTCTCCCCCGTCTCTCTCTCTCTCTCTCTCTCTCTATTTCTCTTCTGCTTGCTCTCTCCCTCCCTCATTCCCTCGTTCTCATTAGCATACGTTCTGATTGGCTGCCGTTCGCTGACAGAAGCTGTGTGTGGCTTGTTGTAACACAGCTGGCTGCTCCCACTGCGTTACTGTTGGCTGTCTTCAGCTAGTTTTCCATGGATCATCCCCCATGGGGCTGGGCTGGGACTGGGGGAGAGGGGAGAGTGCTGAGACAGAGCTTTTTCCCCAGCCAACTTACTTTTATCCCCTTTTTGAGCGGTGGTCACAACGCTCCTATACGTGGCCGTGTGTGTGGGTCTGTCTGTCTGTTTGTCTGTTTGTCTGTTTGTCTGTCTGTCTGTCTGTCTGTCTGTCTCCGGGTATGTAGCCTGCAGTAACCTTTTCTGACCACACATGTTAAGGGAGGGGCGCTGTTGTTCAGGATAGGCCAGGCATAGGCCAGGCACACTCACACACAAACACACACAGGGGGCACACACACACACACACACAGGGGGCACACACACACACACACACACACACACACACACACACACACACACACACACACACACACACACACACACACACACACCACTGCTCAGTTCACACAAGTGTGATTTTTTCTCCAAATAGTCAATTCCCAAGTCCCCTTGTACTATCCCTTGTCGCTGGCCCTGCTGGCCCCTACTGGTTGGTCTTAGGGTGGAAGGGTGGAGGCCACTGTTGAGGCCAATGAGATATTTATAATGTATATTCTATTTCTGATTACATGATCTGTGTTCATTTAAACATTTGTAACTCTGAGAATTTAAACAACAAATATACTTATTACACTCTCCACAATGGTAACAAGTCCCCAGGACTTTTTTTGTTGCTGGTCCCTTATTGGCTACTGGTCCCTTATTGGCTACGGGCTTAAACAGAAACAGAAATGTGACAGATTAGGGCATTCACCAACTATTCGAATATTCGAATATCAAAGTCACTATTCGACGTTGTTCACCGAAGTCTAATATTCGCTTATTTTTATTTTTTTATTGTTTTCTCTTTAAAAAAATATATAGTTTATAAAGCTTGGCTAGATAGGAAGTCATAAGAATGAATTGTCAAAACTTTTTAGGCTGTGACCCCCAAAATAAACATATTTGAACTGGGGACCCCCACCCTGACAAGCACTTGGAATTGTAGGTATTACATTTAATGTGACTCGGTTCCACAGATAAATATTGTGAAAATAGCCGATCTACATGCTGCGAGGCGTTGACAGTTTGGCCAGTCCTGTCGAATATTCGACTATTCGAATACTTTGAGGTCGAATAATTAGAATACTAAAAATCACTATTCGTGAATGCCCTACGACAGATACACAACCCTTGTCTCATGTGGAGTCTTCTTTCCCCTTTGTCTCCTACAGGTGGGACGTCCACCCTGCGCCTGTCCTCGGTGCGGGAGCTTCCGGGCCAGTTGCAGGAGTTGTACCAGCAGGGCTTCATCCTGGCAGCGGTCCACCCCTTCATCCACCCCTGTGGACCCGAGTCCAACAGCCCCCAGCATCAGCTCTACCGGGCCATCCTGGTCCAACTCAACGACGGGTGAGCTATCATCTGCTGCTCGTCCAATTATTAGTGTGTTCTGATGCGTATCTACTTCAGACTGGTATGAGAATATGTGGGTGGTGTGCGTGCGTGCGTGCGTGCGTGCGTGCGTGCGTGTGTGCGTGCGTGCGTGTGTGTGTGTGTGAGTGAGTGTGAGAGAGTGTCTGTGTTGTGCGTGCATGAGTGTGTTGGGTAGCAGTGCAGGGTGTGCCCCCTAGCCCCCTATATTGCAGTATGCTTGTCTATCAATCAATAATTCGAATTATTGGATAGTGTCAAATTATTATTTTTGAAGCGGTGAAAGCCGCTTCCAAGGTGTTGCTTTGTCAGTCCCATGTCTGTCCCTTGCATGCAGAATTGAGGATTGGTCAAGCTTCACATGACAATTTGGCCCTCCAGACAAAATCATTCATTCATTCAGAATTCATGAAAATACAGAACTAAAGCACATAGAAAGTATAGATCTAGAAGTTAGAATGTATAGATCTAGAACACAGATTTCATAGCTCTAGAACACATAGAATAAGAATTCACCGCTTCACTTCGAACCGAGGTTCGATTTTTAAGTAAAAGTGTCAATACTGCAACATAGGAATACTTTGTTACAAGTAAAAGTCCAGAATTCAAAATGTGAAATTAAAAAAGTATTGGCATCAACATTGACTTAAGTACAGTACTTGAGTAAATGTACTTAGCTACTTTCCACTGCTGTCTTGAACGATATGTAAAGAGGCCGATACTGCATGTTGGTCATTGTTTATATACTTTATGTCTGATGAAGGTCCCACTGCGACAGAAACCCCCATGTATTCTGGTTGCCTATAGCAACATACCCAACACGTATCTCAGCCCATTGCCTTCTTGACTCCCTTGGCATCACGCCAAGCAGTGAGCAGCACCGTGCAAGACCCCTCCTATACAGTATGTAGGGGTGGCTCACAGTACTTGGAGATCTCAGCGCTACAGTAACAGAACATTTATTTATTGCCTGCTGGGAACTTGGGGAAAAAGAAAAAACACTGCACTCAGTAATGTATTGGAGTGCTGCAGTTTACTGCCCACAAACTAGAGGCCACAGCATGGTCAACCCTGTCCGATCTTTTGCTATCGATGTTAAGTTACTATGTGTGCAGTTGAACAAAGCCGCACAATGCGGTGTTCTGTGCATGGTATAAGCTGCTCAATGGTTATTGGCAGTCTGTTTCTTTTACAGGGAATCGGTTTCTTCGAGTTGACACACGTAAATACCCCGGCCCCAACCCAGGCAGTCAAATATTATCTCTGCTTTAGTGTGTGAGGGCATTACAACTGTTTGTTTGTTTGTTTGAGGCTGAGCAAACTGTCATATGGTCAGCAGCAATTTGGCTGTGAGTCAGCAACAATCAGTCCCTTATCTCCATCTCTCTGGATGCCCCAACCACATACTGCTGTCATGGCCCAAAGTCACCGCTGCCCCTTCATCTGCCCTCCAGGCCATTGCCCAGGCCCCTCTCCTCTCTCCTGGGGGCTGTGAGGGTCTTCGTCAGCTTGTATCAGGGGCAGAGAGCCAGAGACTCACGCAAGGGTGGTTGAAGGGCAGTGGAGAGCAGAGCATGCATGTCACCCCGGAGCTGCTAGTCAGATATACCAGGTATATGCTAGTCAGGATAGACCGTTGGTTTTCAACCAGTGGTCCTTGAGGGGGTTCCAGGTGGTCCCCAGCTACATGATGGAGTGTTGGTAACCAAATGGACCCTTATAGATCTTTAACTCTTGAGAGCGTAAAAATGAAACCAAATGGACCATTTGGTTGCATGTTATGCTCTCAGAGTTTGCCTCTCCTATAGTACCACATCAATACAGCATGAAATGTGGACAGAATCTTATCCAACGACAATATAATATTCAAAGTTTTGGGTCTGAGAGGCAAAATCTCATCAAATTGTGGTCCGTGGCTCAAATGCCAAATAAATAATGGGCCTTAATATGAAAAAAGGTTGAAAAACACTGAGCTACACTGAGTTTGATCCAAGGTTTTTAATGAATTATGTAAGGGTCATGGAATGTGCTTTACCTATATGTGATCATGTAAAGTTTACATGGTCTCATATGTGAAGATGGTTTACATTGTAAACCATCCTTATAGGTAAGCTGGCAGCATGTGAGAAGTCTGAAGCACCATTGACCACATCTTTCTCGGCTCTGGCCGGGCTGTTTCACATGTAGGCCAGTGTGTGTGTGTGTGTGTGTGTGTGTGTGTGTGTGTGTGTGTGTGTGTGTGTGTGTGTGTGTGTGCGTGTGCGTGTGCGTGTGCGAGACAGACAGAGAGAGAGAGAGAGTCCTGGGGGTTGGGCAGTGAAACCAGACTGTAAATCCCCAGACTCTCTGGGCATTGGGCAAGGAATTCACCTTGGATTCCCCTCAAATTATTGCCGGAATTCTGAGTTTAAACAAACAATTATGGCAGATTCTTCACTTTATTGGGGATTATGAGAATCTCCCCCTCCATTCCTGTTGTGTGCTGGTTGGAACACTGTCATAGATGAGCACAGGCCAGTGATCCATTCTCAGTCTTGTTGGATTTTTCGGCTAATGTGCAGTATTTTAATTAGATTTAATGTGGTGGGGAGAAAACAAGCAGATTCGTTAAGAAACATAACGATGTTTTTCCATCTAATGATATAGTAGGACTGGAATGTAAATCTCCAAATATTTAGCGTAATCTGCCTATTACAGTCTTGTGAAAAACATCTTGCTAGACTTGGTCTCAACTAGACCAGTGTTGTCTTTCATTTGGACGTGTCACATGCCTGATTTATACTTGGCACGCTAGGTCTCACACACCGAAATAGCAGATTTACAAGCTCACAATGCATTGCAGCGTAACGCGCTGAGAGCTTGTAGTTTGGCTACGTTATTTGCGCAACACCCACGCTCAACTAAATCAAGCCTTACCCATATGAGAATCACTGTCTATGTGGGGGGAAATATGTTCTGCATAGTCTAACTCACTGGTTCTCAACCTTTTCAGGTCGCGACCCCCAAAATAATCATATTTTAACAGGGGACCCCCCCACCCTGACAAGCACTAAGAGTTGAGGTATTACATTTTGTATATGGTTCTATTGTGAAAATAGCAGATCTGAGGCGTTGTGAGCATGTAGATCGGCTATTTTCACAATTTCTGCCTCTAATATTTGACAATTTGGCCAATGTTTAATTTGTCATTTTAGAGTTATTAAAAGGCCCTTAAATTGTCACTTTAGAAATGAGCAGATAGGCTACCCTCTATACACATAAACTTTATGAGTTTGTTTATTGTTGAGTGAGAAAACAATGTTTCACATTAAGTTAATCATCTGGGGACCCCCCAAAATAATTTGGGGGACCCCCCAAAATAATTTGGTGACCCCTGGGGGTCCTGACTCACAGTTTAAGAACCACTGGTCTGATTGTGCTTTTGGTCTAGGAACAGAGCAGCCGGCGACATTTGCGAGGGTCAGATCGTTGAAATTCATTACAAGTTGTCATTCAAGTGACAGCCTTTCCTCCCTGGACATTGCACCGATTACTAATCTCCTCCTGTGCGCGTTCAAAAATACTTGAACGCTCATATACTTTCCTCGTGCTTAAAAACCCATGTATGCAAACATACATCCTTGGCTTCAGTCCTGCACACCAAACCGGACAAGAGAAATATTGATTTTGTATGAAAAGGCTACACGGATGAACGGGTATACTGGATCTTTCTGTGAATACGCTTGCCTCGCTCCAGAGAACAAGACAGCCATCGGGTGATATAGAGGCTTGAGAGAGGGGAAAGGGAGATCACAGCTGGGGGTGTGAGGAGATGGAAAGTGAGAAAAAAAGAGAGTGATAGGTAGAAAGAAAGAGAGTGCACGTGTGCACGCGAGAGAGAGAGAGAGAGAGAGAGAGAGAGAGAGGAGAGCGAGAGAGAGAGAGAGAGAGAGAGAGAGAGAGAAAGTGAAAAGGGGCAGGGGAGCCTGCCATCCTTTGATGGCCCTGACCAAAGCTGTCGCCAGATTTATATCCAGTGTCTGTCACCTTGGAGACAGCTGCTAACATCAGCACCAGCCCTGGGGATTCCAAATCTCCACCGGGAGGGAAAGGGAACACGAAGAAGAGATGGAAGAGAAATCAAGCAGACAGGGGAGCCTCTGCCCCTCCTGTTCCTCTGTCAGTCCCACTCCCCCCAGTGTGCAAATGGAGAAAAGAAAGGGAGGGAAAAGTGAAGGAATCAAACACAGAAGAGATGGAGAAGCAGGGGGAAATGGCTGGGATAAGATCACAACAGCATGCACTTATTCATTGCTCGCTCCCCCTAACCACACACACCCAAAGCGTCCTGTTCAACCTGTTTTTGTGTTTGTTCTTTTGGCAGGAGACAACCAGAAATATAAAGAGAAACAGAAGAGAGGCAGAAAGGGGAGCGGGGGAGAGGAGGAGAAATGTGCTAAGCGCTGCCTAGCAGCTGGATAGGCATCTGTGTTTAGTATGCACACAATGTCTCTGGACTGAGTCCCAGTCAACTCTCTACAGTCTACACAGCATTAGACTTGGCCCTGCAAAGGCTCAGTGAACAGGGTGCTCGACAGCTACACTGCGGGGTGACACGGCAGAAGCTATAGGCTACACGCTACCTGGGATTACACGGGAGTCCGTGTACATGCCATCTGTGGCACACTGCCATTTGTAGACGTTACGACACTGACGCATCTGGCTAAGTGAGCATATAAGTTCAGATACCTCAACCACAATTAGTCACCTGCCGCAGCCCCCCCCCCCCCCCCCCCTCCCCCTCCCCCTGCCAGAGGTATAGTTGAGGGGGGAAATGCAGTGCAGGCAGGATGGATTGGACCGTTTGAAAATTTTAAATGTCAACTGTCAGATTTTGCGATGTTCAATTTAGTTGCGCCGGAATAGGGTCGCAGTTCAGCAGGCAATGTCTGATGGGATATATTCATCATTATGGGGTAATTGTGTGGCCGCTCGCATGTTCTCCCTGGCTGAGAGAGACGGAGCGAGAAAGAAAGGAGGAGGGAGAGAGATGGTGACAGAGAGAAGTAGAAAGAGTAAGTGAGAGAGGGGTGCAAATGGTGAGGAAAAAGAAGAGCAAAAATAATGGTGTCGAAGAGCAGAAGAGAGAAAGAACAGAGGAAGATATAGACAGACGGATAGAGGGAGGAAGAGAAAAAGAAGAGATGAAGGTACAGAGAGAGAGAGAGAGAGAGAGAGGGGAAGGAAGAGAGAAAGAGAAGACCGGAAACCATTAGAGAGGTGATTTGCTCCGGTGAAATTATTCATGACCACGTGAACATCTGCCATCAGGAGGGATGTGCTATATTATTAAAGCCTCACAGTGAGAGATGGCTAAACGTGTGGTTCAGGTGCTCCCTGGCTGAGTGGTCG